>NC_139582.1:6520116-6837616 GCF_946808225.1 Silurus aristotelis | reverse complement strand
TATTATGGAACTTACATTATACTGTAACAATGCATTGGATCAATGTTCATTGTTAAAAGCATTAAACAATTAAAACAGAATTCAATCAGTATGAGCTGACTGCTTATTTTAAAATAAGGAAAACATTTACTCTCATTATTACTCATTCATGCAATATCAGTTATGCAACTTTAGTAAATTATCACATCCAGCATCATATTATTGTAAAGAAAAAAAAAAAAGATCTCTGAGAGTCATGTTGTTAGGTAGTAGACTGGTAGTATGTCTGAATCTTCTGGGGTTTCCGTGCACAAGAGTCTCAGGTTTACACAGAACGGCACAGAAACAAAAAAGAAAACATCCAGTAAGCAGTGTTTCTGTGGACAGAACTGTCTTGTTAATGAGCAGAGAGGAAAGGGCAGGAGAATGAGGACACTGGCCAGACTGGTTCAAACTTACAGAGAGGCTACAGTAACTCAATCACTCTTTACAGTGAGGGGGAAAAAAAGCAGCTCAAGACATGCAACAAAATGAATCGTGTTGCAGATGGATTGCAACACATCAGGATTCACTCTTATTAACCAAAAACAAGAATCTGAGGCCTGAACTGCATATCGTGAACGGTTTGGGGGGAAAAATACATTGCTAGGTCTTTATTAAATCTATTCAATCTTATTAATTATATAGTTTCAGTCAATGGCATATAAAGTATTCCTCTAGTATTATAGCACTCAACAGTGGTGCAAAGACTAATGTGGCGCGAACTTATAGATGCATTCATTTTGAATGTATAATGCAGTACTGGCATGTTGCTTTATTTCTCCCAATATGGTAATTGAAATCGTTAAACCCATATAGGTTGAAAATATACAGCAAAATCTTGATCAAATTTTGGGGCATTTCAAACTGTGACATTTGTTAACAGCAAATAATTTGCTAAAGGGAGATACAAATAAATACCTATGTTAATGTCTATATATTAATGGCTTAACCTTGTGCTGTGCATGTGTGCATCTTTGAAGAGTCACTGGGTTCGAGATTTACAGGAAATGTCAGATGGTGTATGAGCCTGAACTCTCAACAACCTCCGATTACGCTTGTAATATTTCACTTATTTCACAATTAGCTGAGTTGTAGCTAGAGTTTGCTACTTAGTCACCAGGCCAGGAAATAACTCAAACAGATCAATCACATGATCAGTAGACAGGGATTATTAATTTCCCAATCTAATCCCACTTCTGGTGTTTATTGCCAAAAAAGTCCTATTTTGGTTTCATCTGACCATAGAATTGGATCCCATTGAAGTTCCAGTATTGCTGGCACCCTAAAAATGTTTGAGTTTGTTTTTGGATGAGAGTAGAGGCTTTTTTTACTTTTTATTACTTGTGGTGATGTAGTTGATGTTGAATTGTAGTTTTGGAAGCTTTCTGATGCAAGACGCAATTCTGCTATTCTCCAGCTGTGATCCTTGGAGATTTTTGGGCCACTCAATCCATCCTCTTCGCAGTGCATTGAGACAGTATAGACACACATCAGCTTCCAGGTTGATTCATAACATTATCAGTAGATTGGAACTACTTAATTATTGATCTGAAGCCTAAAACTGATGCTTTTGCTATTTTTATATAGCCACTGCCATTTTCAGTTCGACAACCTTTTGTCTCTCATTATAGCAATATAACATGGTCTTGCCCACTGTGATAAACAAGTTAAGGAATTTAACATTGTTACCTCGTTGGAAACCTTAGTGACAATTTTCTTTAACTAATCACCCAGGAATGTAAAATGTAAAATAGCAATAGGAATATATTTTAAATATATTTTACTCACATTAATTCAGTTTTTTTATTTAACATATAAATATGCGTTGTGTTTGCAAATACTGAATATCCAAGAGATTAGACAATTTTTCTGATTTTTTAAACAAAAGTTTAATCAATGAAGACAAATTTTCACAGCCTTGTTTGCTCATATTTACCAAGGGTGCCAATATAAGTGGAGAGCACTGTAACCATGAGTCATATTTTCAATTACAGTTTCCAACAGCATTACCATATGGCTGACAGACTATATAGTTCATTAATTCTGAAACAGGAAACCAAGTCCTGAGTCTCCAAACCACTTATCAAATGCAGAAAGACCCACTAGTTGGGAATAGGCAGATCAAGCTAGACATATTTATACTTTCTATACTGATGTTGTATTGAGAGAATTGATTTTCATATTAAAATATTGACCCTACCTGGGATTTTCTACTTCTTCTGTGGTGTCTCTGTTCAACATACAAACAGGGCAACATACTGTCACTCAAGAGGCCTGGGGTGCAGTCAGCATTCCAATTTATCCCAACGGTGTTCGGTTTAACTCATGTAATCCATTACTTCATATAGTTTGCTTTGTGCACAGGGGCAGTGTCATGCTGGAACAGGTTTGGATCTCTAGATCAAGTGAAGTAAACATTTAATGCTATCACATCCAAAGACATCCTATACACTTGTTCCTCCTACTATGCCATACCTATGCCTCCAACTGTGTTATAACAGTTTGAAGTACCACATAAGGCTAGAAATGTCAGGTGTTACAATACTTTTGTTTATATAAAGTAAGTTTAGCTTATTGTCATGGACACAGTTGACAGAACTTGACTTAAGGTTATAACAGGCAGCCATTTGATTCTGTTGAAGCTCGCATAACAAAAACCAGAATGAAAAGAAACTTGGCATTAAGATCACAAAGAAATGCATCTTCGAAATTTGCATTCAGTAAGCTCATGTGTTTGGGTGTAGAACACATCTAAAAGAAAGACTCCCAATCTGGCAGTTGTTTTCAATACTGCAGCTCTGGCCAAGGCCTGGTGTGTTTGTGTGAGAGAGTGGCCCTAAGCTGTTTTTGGCTTTGAGATGACACTCCCAATTTGGGATGCTGTGTTCCAAAGTATTTGTTTGGAAGCCAAAACTTGCTTTCTTGGCATGGAAATGAAAAAAAGAAAAAGAGACCACATACACACACACACACACACACACACACACACACACACACACACACACACACACACACACACACACACACATATATATATATATATATATATATATATATATATATATATATATATATATATATATATATATATATATATATATACTTTGAAGTGAGTAGCAATGCCACAGCTTGTAATTGTCAGTTCAGAGCACTTGTATTGGGATGTAATCAGGCTGGCAGCCCCTGTCAGATCCACAACTTTGACTGGCCAGAGGAGGCCATTTGTTCTGATTGTCACCTGCTAAAAGAATGAGAGGACAGCAGAAGGACAGAATCTGATGCAGAGACAACTTTGGAAATGCCAGGTCAAGTAAAAAAAAAATGTAATATGCCACATCTTAAAAGACATTAAGTGTCCCCAAATAAACTGTACTCTAATTTAGCTAAATGTAAACAGCTACAGAATAAAATTTATACAATTATAAAATAAAATGAAATTAACAAAACAAAAAAACTAACTATAGATAAAATAAAGTTTAACAGAGCACTGTACAGTAGATTAGATTAGAATTCAGTATAGTACTGTACAGTAGATTAGATTAGAGTTCAATATAGTACTGTACAGTAGATTAGATTAGAGTTCAGTTTAGTACTGTACAGTAGATTAGATTAGAGTTCAGTTTAGTACTGTACAGTAGATTAGATTAGAGTTCAGTTTAGTACTGTACAGTAGATTAGAGAAAGATTCAGTAGATTAGAGTGTGGTTAAGCAGAGATCAGTAAGTACAGTACAGTAAATTAAAGGAAGGTACAGAAGATTAGAGTGTAAGTGGAAAAGTACAGTAGATCAGAGTTCAGATGAGTATTATACATGATATTAGATTTGAGTTCAGCAGTGTACTATACAGGAGATTAGAGTACAGTAGTACTCTAATCTAGTAGTAGAGTCCATGATATTAGAAGAGAATACAGCCAAGTTGAGAGCACATTATTAATCCACTAAAAGAAACTTGGCATCATAAAAGTCCCAAAAACACAAGTGCAATAGAAAGAACTAACAGTTCACAAAACTGTAAAAGTACATACAAAACCCACAAATAAGATACAAAAAAAAAATACAAATAAATATAAATATAAAAATAAAACTGTATTCATATAAGAACTCTATTACAACAAGGTTGTACTACGAATGTGTGATTAGCAGCTATGGACATTATGGACATCAGTAATGAGTAAAGTTGATCCATCGTGTTCAGATTACTTGGAACCCCGCTCAAAACACTTAAATCTATACAAACACGTCCAATAGCCAGAAAGAAATCTTAACCTATCACACACCCCCTGTCCCACCACATAAGCCCCCCACTTCCTATCCTGTTCTCCTGCAGCCGAGCACTCCATCATGATTAAATCAGCCATCGTCTCACTGAGTTTGCAATCATTTGTCCCTAATGAATTCCAGTCGCTCGTTTCACTACTCAGCTTTCTCTTTCTATCCCTCTCTCTTCTTTACTGACAGTCTCTCTTTGGCACTGGATGGATAATGAGAAATGGGGGGTGTTGGGGGTTGGATGTAGGAGTGAAAGTATGCGGTCTCAGGCTTCAATTTTCCACAAGAAGCAGATGACAAAGAGAGACAGAGAGCCATCGTTCACAATAGACATGTTTTCACCAGTAAAGGAGGTATGAAGTAATAGCCTTTTATTTGTCTACATGTGTCTTAAACAGGGGTGGACAACATGAGAAATATAGATAATTCTGGATATAAAAGAGGGAAAGAGAGGAATTAATAAATTCTTGATCAAGTTATAACATCCTGTCATCTGCTTCCAATCAGGGTAGACAAACATAATAATATTTCTGTCATGAGAATCTCAAAAAGGTCTATTGTGTATAGTGTTACAATTAAAAAAAGGTTTTTTGTTAGATTTTTTTTTTTTTATGTAGAAAAAAACAAAAAAAGAGATGCTGGTGAAGCTGCATGTAATGTAATGTCAAGCAATAACAAGGAGGTGGTAGCTTGGTGATTAGGGCATTAGACTGTGGAGCCAAAGGTCATGAGCTCAAATCTCAACCACACCAAGCTGCCACTCCTGGGCCCCTAATCAAGGCCCTTAACCCCATAGCTGCTCAAGTGTACGAATGCGATAGAAGTTGCTCTGGATAAGAGCATCTTCCAAATGCCATAAATTTACATTTGTCTTTTAGATGTTTTTCCAAGGTCAAATAGTAAAAATGCGATAATTAACTTTTGTCAAATTGCTGAGGTAACAGAAGAATAAAACTTTTAGGAAATAATTACTACTTCCTGGATCGGAAAAGCTTGTAAACACCTGAACATCACACCCATATGTGGGCCTTCCCCGAAACAGTTGAACAGAATTGTATAGATCCTTTTGTATGTTGTAGCATTATATTTTCCTGGAGTTTACACTGGAATACTGGAAAAAGATTCAAACCTGTTCTATCATCACAATGCTAGTGTGCAAAATGTGAGCATCATGAAGACATAGGGAGTGGGAGTTTAGTGGTTAGTCTTTGGATTGGAAGGTCGAGAGTATCCTGCATGAAAACCCTGACCTCATCCCCACTGAATTTGGGATGAACTGAAACACAGATTGAGCATTAGGTCTTCTTGTAGGTAAATGATCACAAATCTCAATGCCCAAAAATCCAGTGAAAAGTATTCCCAGAAGAGTAAAGTTAACTAGAACAGCAACAATGAAAATGGGATGTTTAACAAGAACATATTGTTAAATTTCCATGGCTTTTTAAATGCTGATGTTATATATTTATATCATTTTCTTACAGCAGCACACCCTGTCATGTTTTATTGCTTACATATCATGTTGGCAATTCTTAATCTTAATTCTTAAACCCATAAAGATTTAGCTTTAATGAGAACGCAATAAATCTTCACTAAAAAAAAAAAATGATAAAATCTTATTACACTTATTACAGCGAGTCGACATTTCCATTTCTCTGCCGTAACTTCGATGCAAGCGTCTGTTGCGTGTGCACATTAATTAAATCACTCTAAATCTGTTCGGTATTTGCGCTCACAAATCACTTCTTAATGTTCATCTATCTCCATTTGGTAAAATAAATTCCACTTTGTAGAATAAATTGCCAATCAATGCAAAGGAAATGCTGCCAGACATTACAATCAATGGAAGCATGGGTTTTAATCACTTTTTACTAACTGATGACAGTAATGATAATGCTGTATTTGAGCATTTTTATTACCCTGGTCATATTTTGGTGCTCATTCAAACAGCCTATTAATTGATCCCAGGATCCATATTCACTAGACTAATTGCTATTATGTCCTTATTTAGCATTTATATAGAATATTTAAATTCTGCTGGATCATAAGATAGAACTGTGTTTTTGGATGCATTAAGCATACACATAAACCCACTGTTTAATGTAAATAAAACTGTTGCAGCATCAGCCTTTTTGATTATCAGTCAGGTTCTTGTGCAACAACTTTGGTTGCACAGCAAATGAGGGTCGGAAATGTCTTGTTTCTCTGCAGTTTGTACTGTGTGTATAAGTGTACAGTATATATACATACCGTATACACACCCCCACTCCTCACATGGTTACTGATGTCATTCTGTCAGGTAGCTGCTTGAATCTTTTACCTTGACACTAACATCATAAACACACTCACGGAGAGAGAGAAAAAGAAAGAGAGAGAGAGAGAGAGAGAGAGAGAGAGAGAGAGAGAGAGAGAGAGAGAGAGAGAGAGAGAGAGAGAGAGAGAGAGAGAGAGAGAGGCAGGCTTGGGGCAGTCTACATCACCAGGCAAAAGTCAGGAAAAGAACATTACTTGACATTTACTGCAACATCGAGTTGAATTATGTTGCACCTTCTCTTATGACCTTTTCTTTCTATTTTTCTCTTTACCTGTTTTAGCATCACACACTCGGCATCCATGTCATCCCTCCCTGACAGATACACAAACACACACAAATATGCATATGTGTACACACACCCATGTATATGTTTAAGGCATGTGTGGGCGCATTTCTCTAATGGCAAGACATTTTATAAGAAATTTTCCATAAAAAAATTACAAAGAGATGGACATCAAATAGGTTGTAAGGGAGTGATGAGGAAAGTGAGCAAGTGTTGATTGCACTACTGCGTCAACCACCCAAACAGTCACACTCTGAAAAGGAAGAAGGGGCAAGTGGTGCAACAGTGAGGGACATTTGAACAATGCTAAGTAATAAAACATGAACAGACGGCTTGGGTTATGTTCTGATGACAGGTTGAGGCCATAAGACAAGAGGCGCCAGACATCTAAAACAGCTTAGAGTCATGCGCTTCCAGTACACTGTGTTTATGTCACTAGGTGTGAGGACACAGATGTCCCTGGCTTCAATCCCCGGTAAAGTCTGGGCATTATTTTGCCTTTGCTGCCTTTACAGTATTTGTCAGTGTATCAGCTGTATTACACCAGTAGGCAACAAGAAACATGAATAAGTGTAAGTTAGAGCTGGGCCAAAGCTATGTTCAAAACACAGTGATTACGAAATATAAACATGTTCAAATGGAAATTTGGATATACACTGAATTCCAGGAAATAAAAGGCCAGAATAAATCCAGTTAAAGAATAAAGAGCTTACACTAATACTAAATACTCCAGAGAAACATTTCAACCTAATGAATGGTCTTGTTTTGGAAAGCATATCAAACTCAGTGGAATACAAACACCAATCACATCTTAAAAGTGCATTTGTTGACCATCCTATTCTAGTTTTCTTTCCCCCTTTATATTTATAATAATAATAATAATAATAATAATACATTTACATGGATATATTCCTAGAGGTCACCCTGTGTACAGTATTATTGATATGCTGGAATAGGTTTGGGCCACATAGTGCCAGTGAATGGAAATCCTAATGTTACAGCATTTAACTTGCAAATTTTGGGGAAAGACCAATATATTGCTATAAAAATTTAATTACTAATACTAGTGCTAATACTATTACTAATACTTAACCTAATATAGTAATATACATCAATAATAATGAGATACTCTTGATGAACTGCAGGCAACAAATAGATACCACAGAAGTGAAATCCTTTTTGTGTTTTTTTGTGTAAAAAAGAAAATCTACACATGTCTGACATGTGTCTCTTTTCAGGAATTTTCAAGAATTAGTCATAACATTAGACAGTAAACATCACATGTGCTTGCTTGGTTAGACTGAAGAGCCTGTGTTGCATTCTGTATCATCTGCAGGGGTTTAATAGTGTAAGCTGGTCATCCAGAAGTGCAGTAGCTCAGCCAAAAATAAAATCTATAAATAACAGATGAAGTAGTACAAAGTAACTTAATGGGAATGTTCTTTTGTAATTCTGGAGATCTGAAAATGATAAACCAGATTAGAAACAAAAAAATGTCTACTCAAATCCAACTTTTTCTTCAGAAAAAAAAAATTCTTATATACTACATACTTCAGTCAGAGACGTTAAACAGCAGAAGCAGCATTAACAATACAGGAAACACAACTCAAAATGCCTCAAATAAAACACTAAACTAGCGACTAAATAACAAGGCACCCAAGTCCCTGTAATTAGTTTCATAATCAGAAAAAATAGCGTGAACGCCTCTGGTGCATTCAATAGTATATTACACAGATAAATAGGGCAATTATACCAAGTCAATAAAATCATAGACAAACATTAGAAAACAGCATTTATGTACCAGGCGTCTGTGTCCAATTAAAACAGGCACTCATACTCTTGCACATCACACACACATTTTATCACTATAACTAAACAGCCTGTGCCACAGATATAAAATAAGGTCACATGAGATTCATCTACAAATTCACTTGTTTATATTTGTACTTCATTCATTAAGGATATGTTTATAGCACTCTGGTGTTTTCAGACACAGGAACATTCTTAGATTGGAGAATTTTTAAAGAGGGTGAATGGCTAGTTATAGCTGATATAAAACAAGTGATAATTTATGTTCCATGGGCATTGCACATTAAATATAAAAAGTAAAGGATAAAACATTGGATGTGTCATTCTTTAGTGAATAATGTTTGCCATTGGCAAACTGTTGTGGTATACAAGGAGCAACATGTTGTTATATGTTCTATTCTATTGATGACCGCTCAGTGCAGCTGGGGATTTTTCCACATTAACTGATCCATGAAATTACTTAAGAACTTGAATAAGTCATATCAACAGTTTACTACAGTGGCTCAGAACCACAGGTTGCATTTTATCACCCATTACTGCACACTTTACCAATGATAGAACTTTAATGAATTAACATCCGGTGCCATCCAGATGAGGATGGGTTCCCTTTTTAGTCTGGTTTCTCTTAAGGTTTCATCCTAATGCCATCTTAGGGAGTTTTTCACCACTACTTACTCATTAAGAATAAAATTACAATTAGAAGGAAGAAAATTATACATTCTTATATTACCAAATTATCTGTGAAAAGCTGTTTTGAGACAATGTCGATTTATAAGTGCTACACAAATAAATTGAATTGAATTGAATATAGAAATATTGCATTCTGTGGATCATGTAATGCAGCATGATGCAAAGTATGAGCTGTTACTATGAAAACAATAACATATTATATAATCAGTGCATTCATATAAAACTTTAAATTATGTAAAAACTGGTCTGAGCTGTGTTGTACAAAAATATCGCACACCTCCTGACTAAACAGACTCAAGAAATCAACCATGGTGTGATATAAAAGAGGAATACGTCATGATGTGCTGTTACAGAAAAATTATCATCTTCAGCCCAACACCCCATTGGTTTATTTCTTAAAAGAAATCCCTGTCAGGTTAATTTTAATTCAGGTTTGCTAACTCAAACACACAAAAAAACAACTCAGCTAGCTGTGGATTATAGAATTGTTTTCACTAAAATATTTTATAGCTGTCCTTACATTTGGCCAAACCCAGAGCCCTTTCAAATAAGTGCATGCTCTAGGATGCTAGCTGCTGAATAAAAAGCATTGACACGCAATCACAAACGTGATTTTGTATTTTGATATTTGGTTAAAAATAAAACGTTGTAATATAAATAAAATGTTATAGCCTGTAAACCTTTGGATTTGACATGAAACAGTCCATACTCCTATTTCCCTTTTTTCCACATCTCTCTTTTTTCTCCTATTTCTGTTCTCTCTAACCCCGAGGGTCGCATTTTTATGGAGCTTGCTATAATGATGCTTAATATGTGGCTTTGTGGCTGCCGCCATCCCTCTATTTCTCTGATCCATTAGCCTTGGCTTTCAGGGCCCCTGCAGCTAAACCCATTTGCTCCTGTCTCTCCCCCGGTACCGTCATCAGAATCCATCCCTTCAGCCAACCGCTAATGTTTTTAATTCAATTGCACCAATCCATATCATGGCCTCGTTCCTCTCCCTCTCTCTCTCTGCCTCTCTAGAGAGAGATGAAATGAGAGAGAGAAAGAGTATAAGCACAAGACCCCTTCCATCCCCTCCCCACCTCAGACTGACCGCCACTGATCTTAAGGGGAAAATCTGTTAAGCCTTGATAAAAGTAGCCACGCTGTTTTACTTTGTCCGCCGTCACATACCGTAGACATTTGCACACCCACACAACGAATCTGTGCAGCAGAGAAATGTCAAGCCTGAGAAAGGAAGGGGGGGGGAGTGAACTGAGTTGTCACTTCACGTGCTAGCTGTCACTCTGTTCTCAGCCTGAGGGGAAACTGCAGTGGTGGCTTTTTTATGTCTTTTTTTCCTACAGTAATCCTCTTGTTTTTCCTTGAATTGTTTGCTAGTACAGGATTTATGTGCGTGTGTATGTGGGAGGGTGCATTTAGACAACACCACCCAACTGTCTCATATCGCCCTCCCCCACCTCCTATACCCCCTCATTAGCCCCCTCAGACCCCTGCCTGTCTGCTTCACTGTCTATCAGACTTGATCACTTGGGCAGTGTGTTTTTATGAATTAATAAAAGGCACTTTGTGGGCCCTGTAGGGAGCGTTGGGAAGGTGGGAGTAGGGGGACAAGGCGGGTGAAGGGGGGCAGAAGGTAATTTCTGGCAGCTTAATGAGCACCACGGGGACAGTGCACACACACACACACACAGACACACATGCACACATGCACACATGCACACACACAGGTAGAACTCTACATCACTGTCACGAGCATGCAGGGCTTGGCCGCAGTGCACCAGATGACTATCATTACCCAGATAAATACATCTGCCCTCAGCAGTGGCCCCACTCACTACTTTACCCCTCCTCCGTCTATACCCTCATCGCTCCATCTCTATCTCCATCTCTATCGTTATTTATTTTTTTTTTTTATCTCAGCCACGAGTCTCCCAATTGGGACAGCCTCAATGATTAAAATCCCACTATGATCCTTGATTAAGGTGCTTTATTTCTCTGGGCAGGAGCTTATTTCTGATGTTTCTGTCTACTACTAAACATGATGCATGACGCAATATGGCCTGCCAAAACAGCGCTCCATGGAGTATGACATTGATTCTAACTTATCTACATTTAAGCCTAATCGTGCCAGCGCTCGTGTGATAGCATTAGCATTACTGCTACAGCTGCCAGAGACATAAACATCTACCAAATAGCATAGTGTTATAGCAACATTACCATAAGATCTATGCAGAGCAGTGAAAAAGGCCATGAGATTTAATTTACCAAATTAGGTCTGAAACCCTGATTTATCTCTAGAGAGAGAGAGAAAGAGAGAGAGAGAGAGAGAGAGAGAGAGAGAGAGAGAGAGAGAGAGAGAGAGAGAGAGAGAGAGAGAGCAAAAGAGGGAAAGAACACAAGAATAGTAAATGGTGCCTTTAGAACAGTAGGGGCTTTCTGTAGACAGCCCATAATCGATGCCATGGCAACAGTCTCCTTAGAAACAGAGAAGTAGCCTGGCAGCATCAGGAGCCCCACTGAGGCTGAGGCCTGTTATAATGGATAAAAGAGGGGCAAAATGAAGGGCATCATCAGCTGGCATGGCTCAACATGGCCAGCCTCAGGCCCAGAGTCCACATTACACACTGACGGCACTCCGCATTGAACACTGAAATCAGCAGAGTAAAAGAGATTTCTGAATATAAACGCTTTCCTGGCAGTTCCAAGATACTTTGGCTCATTTGTGATTCTGTTTTACACTCATTTAACACTTCAGTTGGTCCTTCTTTACCAGCCAGGAATGATCATCCAGGTCTCATTCTCTTCTCACAGCTGCTTGCGTTACATATGCATATACAGCATATTTCACGCTTGACACGATGTTAAAAGATTTAACCTTTTCCTTTCATTGCACCCTGTTTGACTGCGAGATCTGTATGTAAGATGAACTAACAGAATTGTTTAATTAAATATAATTGATGACATTAAGGACAGAGGAAAAGAAGAGAAAAAACACAATATGATGACAGTACTTTGCACACCATGTAGAAAAAGCTGGAAAAATAGGGAATAATAAAATCAATAGAGAAATAACAATAAAACAACATAATTAATATAATACATTGATAATAAAACACTTAATTTACTAGGATAAAATAAAATAGAATAGGGCAGGACAGGAGAGTACAGGACAGGAGAGGACAAGACAATACATAATAATAATAATAATAATAATAATAATAATAATAATAATAATAATAATAATGAGACAGCAAAATATAAGACAGGATAGGACATGATGAGACAAAACATAATGAGACAGTAAAATATAAGAGAGGATAGGACATGATGAGATTAGAAATAAAGAGACAGTAAAATAAAAGATAGGATAGGACATCTTAAAGCAGGACAGGTCAGGATGAGACAAAATTAAAGAGGATAGTATGATATAGATTGAGACATAATGAGATTAGGACAGGACAGGACAGGACAGGACAGGACAGGACAAGGCAAGCCAAGACATAATGAGACAGAAAATTATAAGAGAGGATAGTATAAAACGAGACAAGGCAAGCCAAGACATAATGAGATACCAAAATATAAGATAGAATAGAATAGGACATGATGAGACAAGACATAATGAGACAGAAAATATAAAAAAGGATTGGATAGGACAAAACAGGACAGATCAGGATGAGACACAATGGAAGAGGATAGTATGAGAAAGATTGAGATATAAAGATATTAGGATAGGACAGGCCAGGACAGGACAAGGCAAGCCAAGACATAATGAGACAACAAAAAGAGGATAGGATAGGATAGGATAGGATAGGATAGGATAGGATAGGATAGGATAGGATAGGATAGGATAGGATGGGATGGGATGTAATGGGATGGGATGATTTAGAATAGAATAAATCAGGATGCAACAGCATGGGAGTCAGGACATGATAGAAAGAGACGGGATGGAATGGGATGAGGTGAGTCAAGACAGGAAGACATGTAATA
Source organism: Silurus aristotelis (assembly GCF_946808225.1). Lineage (NCBI taxonomy): Eukaryota > Metazoa > Chordata > Actinopteri > Siluriformes > Siluridae > Silurus > Silurus aristotelis. The sequence continues at coordinate 6,824,239 of NC_139582.1, read as the reverse complement.
GGCTAACATATGATGGGATGCATTGAAATAGGAGGAGATGGGGAGAATACGATTGGAGAGAAGCAAAAATGAGAGTAGAGATGAATTATCATAAGCTTGCAGCAGAGTTTATTTTTCCGACTGTGTGGAGTGCTGACCTGGCTGCCTGGGTAATAGGGGATGCGGGATTAAAATGTGATAGCATGGGCCTCGAGAGCCCCTCATGCTTATTCTAATGGAGGCCGTTGGCTGACAGCAGCGCCACTTGACTGTTGCAACAGTCATTCAGTCATAATAAGACACTTAACATCAGACCCCGGGCACTCTCTCTCTCTGTCTTTTTTTACCACTCCACTTCTATCTCTCAGTCATACGCTTTTTGGGTTACCACTTCAAGCCTCTCTCTCTCTCTCTCTCTCTCTCTCTCTCTCTCTCTCTCTCTCTCTCTCACTCACTCTCTACTTCATACTTCATTTCTATCACCATATTTCATCTCTTCTCTCTCTTGCACCCTGTTCCACTCTAGTTTTCTCCTCTGCTCTCCATCTTCCTCCCCACTCTCTTCATTCTCCACTTCACCATTCTCTCTCTGAATAGATTTATCACACATTGGTTGGTGACAGCAATAATGCATGCAGTGCCATCTGATCTTACTGGCTTCAGATATGACACATTTTTCTCAAAAGCAAATTCTGCCTTTTCATATGAATACGTCCTGCCATACATAGTATATTTGTTGTTGTCGTATAAACAACCGATGGCATTCAACCAAGTAAATATAGGGGCTGTCATTTATGGAAGAAGCATTCAATAGTAGCTGTCTATGCTTTAGCCCTTCCACATAAACAACATCTACGCTGCTGAGTGCGCCGGCACAGACCAGAAATAAATATATAAATAAATAAAGGAAGGAAATTTCCTGTCAGCATTCTTACCTCTTGCTTGCGCTTACACACACACTGACATGCAGACACACACTTTTCTCATTAATTAGCGCATCCTGCTGCTTTTGGCCACGGTAATTGTTTGTCAGCATGTCACTCACCCACTCCTCTGTGTAAACAGAGACGGGCGGGCACTGGTACACTGTCACTTTCAATGATCCACACACGGCCCTTATGGCATTCCTATCCTAATTTGGTATGCTCCTTATTGCCAAGAGTGGAACTTGCTGTTCTCTGTACAGGGCTTGGGTCATGATGATCCCAAGAGGGATTAAAGCACGGCAATTCTGCTGTAAGTATTATCTGATCAGCATACAAACCAAAGTATTTTGATTTATTTTTAATAGTATGTTAGGATTCCTTATAAAAGGAAGATTTTTTTGTGCAAATTGAACCTATTTATCTCCATTAAAAAAATGTTGACACCAAAAAAAAAGCTTATTAGAAGTTTGACAGATTGCAAGAACAGCACATGTTTAGTTTTTTTTTTTGTTTTTTTGCAGCTAAATCAGTTTTTCCAGATAACAATCCAAACAACTTTTTTAAATACATGGCTGCATGCCTTACAGTTCCAGGATACCTAGGTTGATCCTGACCTTCAGGTACATTGCAGAGCTTCCCATGTTCTCTCAGTAATCAAACTCAAAATCATTTTTTTCCAGGTTCTCTGGTTTCATTCCACCACCCAGAGGCATGCAAGTTGATATTGGAACCTGCTATAAATCTGCATCCCATATATGTTGTATTCCAGACTAATGCCCTGTTTTTCAATGATAGAATGTGGATCTATCATGATCCTGACCAGGATAAAGTATTTACTAAAGATAAAATAATAAATGAATAAAATAATGAATGGAAAAAATACAGTAAAATATAAAATGTAAATGTTTACATACAAAAGGTATTTTGGTTTGCCAATTTCTTGGCAAGTCCTCTCTGGCACCTCTGTGGTCTTAGCAACTGTTATTAATAGTCTAATGGCCAGTCTATTTTAAACTCTAAATCTCTAAATTACACACTGTTGCAACATAACTATAATTTCAGACTTGTGTGCGAGTTTCACGGAGTAACACTCTGTTTTGAATTGACGTCCTTAATCTCTGCAGCTTAAATGCAACAGCTTTCATATCTGTTGGGACTGTGTAACTGACACAGCCTTGCTTCGGTATTAACTTATTAATTTAATCCTCTGAAATAAGGCAGCTGGCAGAGACGGTGGGATGAGTATTGATTACACGTCTACGCGTGTGCTGTTGTCAGCAGTGACTGCTTTCTGGAGCAAAGTGATTGTATTTCACATGTATTCTAGATAGCCGCTATGATAAATTCTTCTTCGCTTCATCCTGAGGGTTTATCTGTCTCCTTGCTGCCCTCTGACTGATGTTCTCTATCAAGCCATGCTGCTTTATCCCTCTTCTTATCTTTCATCCTGCTCTCTCTCGCTTGATCCCTCACGCTTTAAGACGGTTATGGTCTGGCCCATAGAATCCATCCTCAGTGAAAGCTGTTCAATCAATGCGCTCTGTCTTTTCTCCCGCTGAGAAGAAACGTGCACTCTGAGGGCTAATCATCTGCCTTCCCTGGTTCTAAAGCTCATGTAAGGGCCTAGTGGTAAACAGGGAAGGCTACTGCGTCTGATTTAAGGCCCTCTGTGGAGGTGTCATCCAGAGCCATGGAGTAATTAGTGTTTCTGAAAGTCGAGCGGTTATTATAAAATCAATGCTTCGTCATTATGCCTCGATCCCCCTATCCCCCTGCTAGTGCAGCTATTGATCGGCCTGTGTGCTGACTGCGTATTGACCGGGCCGGTAATTTGCAGCAAAGTGTACATGATGCATGGATGGAAGGCGAATTTTGATAATGGCTTCATGCTATCAATACTAGGTTGAGTATAAGGCTGCTGACTATGGCGTGGGAATTTTAAGTGTGTGTGTGTACATTGGTCAGGAGGGTTTTGATGATGTCAGGAAAGAGAGAGTAAAGTGGAAGCCTTGTTTGACTTGGTACTATCAGCAAATAAGGCCCCAGAGTCTGCTAGTCAGGCGGGAAGTGAAGGCTTGAGAGGAGTCATGCTAAAGAGCTTTACTCTAAATCTCTAAGTGTCTCAGCTATCTTAATAAAGAGTGCTGCCTCATGTGGTTCAATAATCTTCTGTCAGCCTTTGCTTGTGAGGCATTAAAACACCAGGGAATAAAAAGCAGCGAGCTGAAGCAAAGCGGAATTGCTGGTGAACTTTGCCTTACTCTGTGTCTGATTCAAATGTTTTAATTTGATCACGAACTGCACTAAATAAGTCTCATGCACAAGCACACACGCACACACATATACACACATATATATACACACAAAACACACGGCAACTGCTATTATTCCAAGCAAAATAATTAAAGTGTGCGTAGGCTCAGGCAAAAGTGTAAGTGCACAGCTAGTGGCTACATTGTCCTCCGCAGAAGCACGGAAGGTTAAGTGCAGTCAGCGACAGTGCTACACTTAGAGAAGAAAAGATACAAATACAACCCTTTTGCTTTCAACTAGGAGCAAGGGCAAATGCGACTGAGTGGGAAACCAATATTATTTGTGCTTTTGAAAGGATTCATTTTGAAAATAACTGGAAATAATCCTGGAACATGAACTCCGCAGCACTTGTTAAGAAAACTAGAGAAAGAAAAATTATTATAAAAAAAGTGCAGCAATAGAGTGAATGACAAATATGTGTTAGTCAGCCATCTTAGATCTTAGACAAAATATCTGAAAGGATTTGGGTGATAAGAGTTAACCTGACAGGGTTTCTTACAGGACTTGTTTTTTTGCCATGTGTAGAAATGTTTATTATCTTCCTTGCTAAGTCTAACCAACTAGCTGCCTTAAAGTTAACTTGACAGGATTTCTTAAAAAGTATTGCAAAATCTTAATTATAAATGTTAGACCTCTTTAATTTTAGTCAAATAACTACATTGAACTAAACTAATGGTTACTGACCAAATTTTTAAGCCACATTCGAAAATATTAATTATATTCACTGCTACAGCCAACATGCTAGCTAGAATGAGCTAACTTTACAATTCGTAACTAGTTTCTTTGCAAGTTTCTAACAAATATTTTAGAATCTTAAAAGGTAGCACTAGCCAACTAGCTACCATACGCTAACCTGACAGAATTTTTTAAATGATATTTTATGTCGAAATGGTCATAATCTTCACTGCCACAGCTAACCAAATACTCTTCAAATTACCATGAGCTAATTGGACTGAGTTTCATACAGAATTTGAAGTAATATAAAAAAATAAAAAAAATCATAAGCTTCACTACTACTGCTAGACAACAATCTTGACGGTCCTTTGAATGCTACAATTAAATGACACATGGTCTATCTGCAGAAAAAAACATTGATAACACAAATCATATGCAAAGGTGTAAAACAGCTGTAAAAATAGCTGTCTGAAACTCCAAGTAAATCCTGTAAAAAAGCTAAACTCATGAAATGTCAACCTTGGAATTCCTGAGAGGAACAAGTCTAAATTGGCAACAGGATTGATGGGCCAAATAAAGAATCCTACTTGTCCTAATTAGATGCTGCAGACCACACCGTTTGGTTCATTATTCTCTTGTTTGGTGGAGCATACAAAAAAAACCATCACTGTCCGCATCTTTAAGTTATATTGTACCAATTTTAAAATGTAAGGTTGATATATTCTGATTATTCTATTTACTGACTAAATATAGTCTTGCAACTGCCTTATATCAAATCTACATTTGGCCCATTTCCCCTCCCACATAAACACACTGAGCCGGGCTTTAGCATAATTGGAGTTTGTATACAAATGCTTTGTGCTTGCATGATGGATCTCCTTCCCCTAAAGTGCATGTTCCACACTTTGTGCTTTGTATCCTCTTAAGCACCCCCTACTGACATACACACAGACTCCTTGTCTCTTCTGAGAAAAAGTAAGCTGTATTTAGTTTAGACAATAACAATGTCAACATTCACATTCTCATGCAACATTTATAGAATGAATGTACTTTGCATATCCAGTTATACTGCAAGCTATTAGCAAAGAAACAAACTTCTGCCACTAGGCGCATGAATGGTGGTTGGTTGGTGTATTTTTGCAAAAAAAAAAAAACAATTGTGTTTAATTGTGTTCCATAATGTTTAACTGAGTTGTGATAAGGTGCAGCTTTGGAGTCTAAACACAACCACTAAACCTCAATAAAATAAGGACAAGAGTTCAATGTGAGCACCATCCTGAAATGAGTCCACTTCTGGTTTTTGCAGTGAATCTTTGGCCTTACTACACCCAGCATTTACCCCCTCCTATGTTCTCCTCCGCCTCTGTCGCTCTGGCCTGGCTGAGTCCTCATCTTAGCCCTGTTAATGACAGAGACCCCACTGGGCCTTTGTAGACCTGTCCCTGGAGGCGTTTCTAAACTCCCACCCTCCATCAGCCCTCCTACTCTCTGTGCCCTGACGCTAAACAGCTATTCTGCACTCCACCGAGCCCCACTGCGCTCCATTCTTTCCGGCTTTTATCAGCTTGGCTAATGGCTGCCGGGCAGGGCTGCACAGCATCTCAGAAATGCTGTAGCTTTCTCTACCACTCTCAGCTCCTGGCAGCTCCCCTCCCATCATGTTGGAGGTGCTGCTGGGTAATGATGGAGAGAGGATTGGGGGATGAGGGGAGGGGGTGTTTGGATAGCGTGATGTCGGAGAGGGAAAGAGAGCGAGAGAAAGAGCTGGGAAAGAGAAAATGAGCCAGAGAGGGAGGTAACACAGTGAGCAAGAAAAGATGAAAGCCAAGGGAGAAAGTGTTAAAAAGAGAGAGAGAGATGGAGAAAGACACTGCAATCCAACAGCAGGCTACGTAAACCCAAGTTATTAATGTCAAGAGGGAACTAGCAGGCTTTAAATAACAAATGAGTCTGACCTCTGAACCTTAACCGCCTAACTGACGTCTAATTAGCCAACCAGCAATCGCACTCTCTGATTGGTGTCTTCCCAAACCGCCGAGAGTGAAGTTCCCGCTTTCCTGTCCACAAACACATAAACCACCTCCCATCTCAGTTGCTAGTGCCAAGACCGCAGGTATTAATATTTAAACACAGGGAAATGTGGCCAGAACAATCAGCACCACCGCACACCATTTGCATATATGAGAGGTGTTGTTAGGATTAGAACGGAGACACTCACACTCCTCTGCAACACTTGCTGCCATCGAGTGCAAATGAGTCAGCGATCACACCTGCCGTGTATTTGCATGGTTGTAGAAAAATGGCTGCAGATAAGAAACCAGATAAGATGAAGTTGTTGACTCTTGGGGGGAATTAGCAAGGGAATCACTTGGATGGAAATTTGTACTAAGCACATTGATATTAGCCTGGAGTCCTGAAGCAGGCATATATATATATATATATATATATATATATATATATATATATATATATATATATATATATATATATATATATATATATATAAAAATAAACTTATGCAAAATCCTACGCAGCAAATAAACCAAAGCTATTTGCATATGCCAAACCCAGAGACGAAATGTAAACATTTTGAAAACGTCTATTTACCGTCTTGCTAGGAAAGTGCAGCTGAGTGCAGCTCGAGAACGAACAAGCTTAGCTAAGCTTAGCTGTTCGATTAGTAATTGTCTGGATCTGTGTGATGAAAAAGACACTTGAAAGATTAAAAGTATAAAGCCATAAGATTGTTCATTGGCTTTGATCGTCTCGTCAGACATGTTATTTAGCAAGATCAAGATGAGAATAATAAGTGCGTCAACACACGCACACACCGACACACACACACACACACACACACAAGCCCACTTTCTCTCTTGCTCTCTCTCACTCACACACACACACACACACACACACACACACACACACACACACACACACACACACACACACACAGAGGGGATCAATCAAACATCCAAACAATGTAAAAAAAAAAATTCCATACCTTCTTTATATAACACCAATGTTAGGATGGGGTCAGCCATGACACAGAGGGTTAAGGGCCTTGTTCAAGGGCCAAATAGTGTCACTTCAGCAAGTCTAGTGGTTGTACTGTGCTGTAAATTAACAAGTATAACTATAGAATCTAAATTACCTAAGTGTCATGTGAACCCATGATTACATTTTTTTGTCTCATTATGTTTTCTGATATCCAAAACCCCAACCATGTATCCAAATACATACACACACACACACACACACACACACACACACACACACACACACACACACACACACACACACACACACACACACACACACACACACCACAAAAACATATCAGTATCAGTATCCCTCCAAACAAGGTTGGCAAAAGCCACATGCAGGCTATACATTAACCATTCCCTTTTAAAAAGCCGATATGGCAAAACATATCATGCTCAGAAACACTCGTCTGGAATGTAAAAGCAGAGATCAAACACACGCAGCCATGTCTACACATCTCTTTAGTAGAGCTGCTCTTCCTCTCCTGCATTTTAAACACTACAGAAGGTCTGCTCAGACTCCTTCTAACATCACGTGTGGAGACAGATGGATCGAAGATATAAAAAACCTTTTTTCGAAATGACGAAGTGGGAGCCCTGCCAGTCAGTCAGATACGACATCAAAAGGGTGGGGAGGCTTGTAAGATTCCATCTTATCATAGCGTTTATATACAGCAAAAAAGGTGTATGTAACATAGGCAATGTCCTTGGGCGGTAACACAGACGACAGCGGCACGTTATGTTGTGTGTAGTTGCTTCTGAAAAATGTCGGCGTTTTCTCCGGCTTGCCCTATTAAGCATTGCTGTTTACAGGTCGCCACTTGATGTAGTACTGTGTGAAACGCTGCCCCAGTCTTCAGAAAGAGTGATTTCTGAGACAAAACAAACACAAAGAAAAGCACGTTAACGTTATCTGATTGATCTGATCTTTCCAGAGAGATCTGATCACAGACATGTTTTTGATTCTCTTATTTTATAAAAGGTGCTTTTGTCTATGCCGTGTATGAACCAAACCCAACAATGGTAGGAGTAAAATAATTATAAAGGAAAAACACTGGCACTATACACAGTGTAAAAAAAATCTGAATGTGTGCATGATATAAAGCAAGAAGATCAGCTACAGTTAATACAGTATATCACATGACCAGAAACAAAAGTACAGGTAGGTGCGTTATCTCTATTTTATAAACCTGCTATAATAAAAAAAGAATGCTTGACGTGTTGTACACAGATGCCTCTGTGCTATCCGTGTGTCCCAGCACGTCATTTGAATTGTCTAATAATTTGTTTTGAATATCATTTGAAACGTTTTTTTTTTTTTTAATCTCTCTTGTTCATCATCCATACACATTGCTAAGGTTATTGGAAACATTTGTTTTGTTAAGCTAATTAGGAAAGACTCTTTTTTGCCTAAGTCCCAGTAGCAGGAGATGAGTTATAAACATATAAAGGACCAGTATGTCTATGAAGAATGGATTTATCCAGGGACAGGAAATAAAATTTCGCCTAGGGTGCATAAGTGGTGATAACTAATGGCTTGGAACCTGCAAAAGCTTTTCGATTGTTTAGGTAGGTAAACAATACAATGGTGTTGGTGGTGGTGGTGGTGGTGGTGGGGTGGGGTGGGGGGGAAAAACCTGCAGCACCAGCTCATGAGGCAAATTTGCACACATTCAACTTTAATACAATGCTTACACTGTCTCATGGGAGGGGAAGAAAAATGCTGTGTTCTTTGAAGAGACTTAAATGGCTCTGTCTTCATGAGTATACATTAGCCTTTTTCAGGTCGGGGCAAAATTACTCAGTTTTTTAACATGCTGTGAGTTTATTATTTCTTTTTAACTGAAAATCCATATTTATTCATACGCAAATTCTAGAAATTACATTCATTTAATAGGCAAGGAAAAGAAAATCGTTTAAGAAAATAAAATGTGAATAACAATAATTCACTTCATTGAAAAATAAACTTTGAATAATTCCAAACAAGTCATACTTTGTTTGGTACTGATTTGACATACTGTATAAAACTTTCTTCTCCCGTTAGGGGTCGCCACAGCGGATCCTCCGCATGTTTTACGCTGGATGCGTAAAACTTCCTAACGCAACCCTCCCCAATTTATCCGGGCTTGAGACCGGCACTGAGAGTGGCTGGGGATGGTTCCCTGACCGGGGATCGAACCCGGGTCGCAGCGGTATGAGCGCTGCATCTTAACCACTAGACTACCAGGGGACCTTTTTGACATACTGTATAATTCATTTATTCATTCATTTATTTTCTCCCGCTTATCCGTAATTCGGGTCGTGGGAGCAGCAGTCTAAGCAGGCCCCCGCCTTCGACTGCTGCCCAATCCTCACAGCACCGTCCCTTACGGTCCCTCCTGCAGGTGGTGAGCCCACGGGAAGGCGGCCCCACGTCACTCAGACGTCACAGACCTTGATATTTCCCTCGTAAGGGACCCCCAGGGCATAGAGGGTTAAGGGCCTTGCTCAAGGGCCCAAGAGTGGCAGCTTGGCGGTACCGGGGCTTGAACCCCAGACCTTCCGATCGGCAACCCAGCGCCTTAACCGCTGGAGCCACCACTCCCCGCTATACTGTATAATAATTATATATTTTAAATTTACTGTATTTTTCTTCTGCCCACTCATACAAAAAATCTAGTGTGTGTAAATTCTGCCTTCCACAAATACACAATATAGACACAACAATGGGACACCTGACTGCAACCCATATGTGGTTCTTCTCCAACTGTTATTACAAAAATTTTTTGTATGTGTTAGTATTTAATTTTCCCTTTACTTGAACTAGGAGACCCAAACCTGTTCCAACATGGCAATGCCCCTATTCACAAAGCCATCTCATTATATAGTTTCCATGAGTTGGAGTGGAAGATCTTGAGTGGCCTGGAATAGAGCTCTGACCTCAACAATACTGAACATCTTTGGGATGAATTGGAATGTTGACAGCACACCAGGCCTCCCTACTTCACCTACATCAGTACCTGACTTTACTAACACCAAAGAGGATGAATGATCACAAATCACTACAAGTACACCCCAAAATCTAATGGAGCATCTTCCCAGATTATAACTGCAAAAGGGGATGAAACATGGAATGAGATGTTAAAAAAGGGTCATATACTTTATTTGTCTCTGCAGGCAATATCTATTATATTTTCCTACACCTCATGTGCATTTTTCAATGCTGAAATATAATTTCCTCATGGAGCAACTTCCTGCATATTGTCTAAACATACACACACTGAAATCTTTCTTTGAACATTTACATTTTTTTCCAACACTTTAGCTAGAAATGGGCTTAAACTTTGTTTGCTTTCTGTTTGTTTATAGAATGAACACCATTGTGAACTGTGCATACAAATTTAATGCTACGTTTAATGTAAATCTTCCAGTAGTTGGTATTAGGATTCGTTTTAAGAATAAATGCAAAAGCAAAGGACAGCATCTTCTTGTCCAGTGTAGCGTTATGGCGGCTGGGTGGGGCGTGATGAAGTGCAGAGTTGCTGGCGAGTGTTCGAGCAGTGCAACTCGGAGATTGATAGCTGTGTGGCTCTGCTCAGGCGAACACACCCGAGCAGCATTAATCCTGAACACTGCACTTTCAGCATTACTAACCTGTTTTAGCAAGCAGCCGCTGTAACATCCATCAGCAGACACACACACACACAAACACACACAAACAAACTCCATTTAGCCACACATTCAAACACAGCCACACAATTATACAACACAAGTCTCATTCATGCATGCAAAGCAACACAAACAAACAAAAACAGAAACCACAGCCTACCGCAAAAGAAAATTGTTCTCTTTTGTTCCGGTTACACAATAAGAGCAAAAAAGATCAAATGGAAATGCTAGGGTTACACAAAACAGCTAAAATATTTATGGTATTTTGCATAGTAATGAAACTACAATTTTCACAATTTAGGCTGTCAATGTCCTACATCTTTTCTAAACTAAACAAAAGGTAGTTTTTTTTTTAATATACACACATATTCCTTTGTCACTGGGTTTAGAAATCAGACTATAGGGCTCTGTTTTCCGGTAGTTTGACTACGCCAACAAAAAGCTTGTGATTCAGTGCACCAAAGGCAATACCACCCCACAAAGAATGTTAACCTATGACATGACTTGATCGAAATTCACCATTACCTCTGATTCTCATTAATGAATTGCGAAAGGCAAAATTTGTGATCACACATTAGACATCAGAAAAGCATTGCACCATCTCCCAAATTGTCTGTCACATTAGTCGGATTTGTGTCTGATCTCCCATTGTTTCCACTACACATAGTCTCTGCCAGATTCGTCTGCCACAGCATCAGCTGCCCTGGCTGATAACAGTGTGTAACAGCTCCTAACCAGCTCTGTTCAGCCTCTCCTGCCAAGGCGCCCCGCCAGCTGGAGAGACACAGCCCGGATTGGCCAAGCCTGCAGTGATACCCCTAACAGAGGCTCAGATGCCATCAGCATTGGTGGGTTGAGATTTCAATCTGGGACCAGGATTCAAGGGTACCACTAACAGACAATCAGACCACATCAGCATTATAAGAGCTTCACACATGGGATTGGACCAGACTTCATAGAAAATCAGATGATGGTAGGGCAGTAGTGGTAGGATCTAACATAAGATTGTTCTGGACAAACAAATTATTTAACTGCAGAAATGGCAGGGAAAAGGTGCCCATTTCTTTGACTAGGCAGTCATGCCCACCCTGAATCCCCTACCCTTCAGCTAGGTCACTAACAAGAAATCATATGGCCTATCATTTGGATGTTAACCTTGAATCTGATTTAGATTTACCAAGGAAGGTAGAAATGGCCACCCTTGAATCCTCATAGCCTTTCACAGCAGCGATGGCAAAGCAAAGATGCCCATCTTGAAGCTCCACATTCCTTTGACAAGCAGATGTACCCACCCTGGAACTTCCCACTAGTTAACAATGCCACCTACAAGAAATCAAATGACTAGTGAATGTTAGAAACCTACCTTGGGTCATCTTTAAATTTGCCCAGGAGGTCAGAAATGGCCACTTTGAATCTTCATAGCCTTCTGTGGTGCCACTGACCAGATTGTTGTCACTCAGCTGTGGCAAGACAAAGCTGCCCATTACTGAGACAGATCACAGCTCTGTTGTACTTCTGCATGGCCTCTCGGCACTGCACAATTTAACGAGCACTTAATATCCCTGACAAGTTTACAAGGCACTTAAAAACCCACTGAGGTTTCTGGTGCACACACGGGGGTGTCAATTTTTATGTTTTCTAGCTTCCTCTACTCTCTTTCTTTTTTTCTTTTTTTCAGTTTTTTATTTTTTATTTTCTCTCTATTGTTTTCTGTGTCCCTTAATGACTATGTACAACAAGGCCCAAAATTTTGGAAAATTGGGAAAAAAAATGGGGTAATTACAATCAACGAAACTGGTGGCAGACAAGAAACAAATTAAAATACAGAATCATACCAAGTACAGCTTAAAGAGGTCAAGGTCTAACCAAATCTGGTTTATTGGAAAAAAAAATTGGACAAAGCTGAGGCAGATGATTTCATCCACATTTCTAAGATAGTAGCACTGTAGCAGCAGTAAAAGCAGTTATAATGGCAGTGCAGAATTGTCAAGTAAGAGGATAACTAGGGTCACGTCCAAGTTTTAGATATGGTTGAGCAAGGAGCAGAATACTTTAAAATTAAGACATTACTGGTTAATCTCCAATGGACCACTAAAACTCCAAACAGCCAAGGGACTTTGTCAAAATACCAACATTACAATCGGGGCTGTTTCTAGCCTATTTGGCACCCTAGGCTAGATTCCTATTGTCAAAAATGGCTCTGCCCTAGCAAGGTACTGTATGTCATAATGAATAATGACACACATGTACACACACATACACACTCATGCGCACAGCTAATAGCTGGCAGTTTGCCATCAGCTCGGCCTGCACACACTCATACACACCCCATCATTCATTTCCTTTTCATTCGCCCCCCTAAGCAATTGAAGCCCAACATTTATGGATGGATGATTTAATAGCAGGTATCGAGCCCATGATTGTAATCACTTCTCTAATTAAGCTTAATTAAAACAATCTAATGGATGCGAAGCCACAGAGCGGCCATGAATCACTCGCCTCAGCCTCCTCGGAGAACAGGCTGAACAGAGGCAACTTAACATTCAGATCACACACTCACTCACACTCCATCACTTTCTCTCTCTACCCTTTTCTCTTCTCTCTTTCACTCCAAAACACACTCACTCTGAGAGACACAGGTGTGCATACATGCATGCACACGCACACACACACACACACACACACACACACACACACACACACACACACACACACACACACACACACACACAAACACACTCAGACATAGACAAAAACATGGGCAATTCTCACACAGTTCTCTTTTAAGCCTTGCCAATCAGTCATTAGGACTAAGAAGAGCTCAATAATTAAGATAACACAGCAATCAAACAAGGAGACGTTTTCTTTCTCTCTCTCTCTCTCTCTCTCTCTCTCTCTCTCTCTCTCTCGCTCTCTCTCCTCGATTAGAAGACTCCAGGGGTACAATCTTGATCTTCATGAAATACGGACAATTGACAAATCAGTTGCTCCTGGCTCTGTTTGGTGTAATGTCTTTTTGCATATTCATGGCCTTTTTAGATTTTTAATCAAAGTCAGTGCTGGACCTCAAACATTCACACAGTGCGCACACACACACACACATACACACACACACACACACACATACATAATTCATAATGTTTAGCCTGCAGTAGCTTGGCTGCAGCTGGCTTTGGTGTGTTCTTGTGTGCGAGTGTGTGTGTTTGTGTGTTTATGTGTTTGGGTGTGTGTTCTGGCTGCAGTGTTTTGGCTGTATCTGAAGCACACATGGCAGGCCCAGATGTTGTAGTTTCATATGTGCGGACCTCATCAAAAACCCAGCGCCGGTGCCACCTTTGGTTTCCTGCCAATGCTGGAGCCAAGCAGGACATGCTTCACCATCTGCCTCCTGCCAGCCCCAATGCATTCTGGGCTGGATGGGCGTTGATGAGGTGTGTGTATGTGTTTCACTGTACACAAGTACATAAGAGGGTAAAAGAGGTCCTCCGGTTGCATTGAAAAACAAGATATGTTTAATTAAATGTTAAAAGAAGTGCTTTTGTGAGGAAAATTGATACAATTATATTATCTTCTTCTTCTATAGTATTATTTGTGTAGTAGCATTGAAGTAGTAGCTATTATTATTTATTTATTTATTTATAATATCTTTATTAATAGCGCTACCTGTTCAATTATATCAAATTTTTTGTACTTAAGCATCTTTGCATCAGTAAAACCCTATTTATTTATATATAATAATTAGTAGATGTACTAAGCGTTTATTATTTAGAAAGTGACCAATAATTTGTGACCAATATTTTATGTTTTATATTTTACATGTATTATATGTATATTTCTCCTTGCTCAAGCACATTCTCTCAGCACCACCGCTGCTATGTGAATATAATGTATCACAACACAACAAAGACCTAGGCTTGTCCTGAGAGTCACAAAGAATAGAGATTAACATGGCAGAGGTAGAGCAGCATCTTCCCACATATTTTTTTTCCATTGAATCGCATTGTGTTGAATTAAAATGGAAATCGCACTAAATTGTAATACGGGTGAATCGTATCGCATCAGTCTTATTCCAAAAAAAAACTACAGACCACCATCCGATGCTGTCTAGCTACACTGTCCCCTGCCAACACCTTACAGTCTCCTTCAGGTTGTATCTCCTACATAAACCATAGTCCACCTGTGTGCTCCTTCCTCCACTCTTATATGTCACCCTATGCTCCTCCTTCTTTCTAAAATAAGTATTTCCCACTGCCATTTCCATCCTTTTAGTAAACTTTACCACCATCTGCCCTTCCACATTCCTCTCCTTAAAGCCATACCTACCCATCACCTCCTCATCACCTCTGTTCCCTTCACCTACATGCCCATTAAAGTCTGCCCCAATCACCAATCTTTTATTCCTAGGTTCACCTTCTACCATTTCATATAGCTCACTTCAGAATTTTTCCTTCTCCTCCATCTCACAGCCGACTTGTGGAGCATATGCACTGATGAGATTTATCATCACCCCTTCAAGTCCAGCTTCACGTTCATCACCCTATCAGAAACTCTCTTCACCTCCACTACACTCTTAAACAAAACGTTACCAGACCAACTCACCATTTTAACCACACACTAGACTTAATAATATCCCACGGAGCAGACGTCACTGATATAGATATTTTACCTCATAGATATTTAGATAGATAGATCACAGACCATTACCTTATACTGTACACACTACCGGTAGAGCAGATTAGCCATGAAGCACCACGTTATCGACCTGGTAGGACTATTGTTCCAACCACTAAGGACAGATTCATAAATAACCTGCCTGATTTATCTCAATTTCTCACTAAACCCATAACTGATAATAATCTTGATTAAATAACTAACAACATAAACCTTATCCTCACTAGCACATTAGACACCGTTGCCCCCATCCGGTTAAAAAAGGTTAGAGAACAAGCACCTGCACCTTGGTATAATAGTCATACGCATGCCCTCAAGAGAACAACACGTAATCTGGAGAGAAAATGGAGGAAAACTAAATTGGAGGTATTTAGAATTGCGTATAAAGACACTATGCTCAGCTATAGACAGGCGCTAAAAGCTGCTAGAGCTGAACACCTGAGCAAACTCATAGAAAACAACAAAAACAATCCCAGGTTCCTTTTCAGTACTGTAGCTAAACTAACTACAAATCAGGGCTCTGAAAATTGTGTTCTATCACAATTTAGTAGTGAGGACTTTATAAATTTCTTCACTGAAAAAATAGATAACATTAGAAAAACAATTGTGGCAGTTCAACCTCTGACACCATCTCCTGAGACAGTGTTACCTTCAACTCCACAACGCCACTGTTTTACATGTATAGGACAGGAAGAGCTGTATAATGTTATTGCCAAAGCTAAATCGACAACATGTCAGTTAGATCCAATTCCTACTAAATTACTGAAGGAAGTGTTCTATACAACTGGTGAACCTCTTCTGAATATTATTAACTCTTCACTATCGTTAGGACATGTCCCTAAATCCCTCAAGTTAGCAGTTATTAAGCCCCTCTTTAAAAAACCTAATCTGGATCCAAACACGCTATCGAATTACAGACCAATTTCAAATCTCCTATTTATGTCTAAGATTTTAGAAAAGATTGTCGCTGCCCAGTTATGTTCCTACCTGCAAGAGAACAATATCTTTGAAGAATTTCAGTCAGGTTTTAGGCCCCATCATAGCACAGAAACTGCTCTAGTTAAAATCACTAATGACCTGTTTTTAGCTTCAGACCAAGGCTTCACCTCACTGTTGGTTCTACTAGATCTTAGTGCTGCATTCGACACTATAGACCATGATCTCCTCCTAGATCGCTTACAAAATTACATCGGCATTCAGGGACAGGCATTAAGCTGGTTTAAATCCTACCTGTCCGATCGTTACCATTTCGTAGATTTAAACGGAGAGCTATCCAGGCTAATGCAAGTAAATTATGGCGTGCCGCAAGGTTCAGTTCTAGGACCCCTGCTCTTCACAATATACATGCTTCCATTAGGAAATATTATTAGAAGGCATGGAATTAGCTTTCATTGTTATGCTGATAATACTCAGCTATATATCTCATCTAAACCAGGCGATACAGCTCAATTAACTCGGATAAATGAGTGTGTTAAGGAAATAAGAGATTGGATGACCCAAAACTTTCTACTTTTAAATTCTGATAAGACTGAGATTTTGCTCATCTGCCCAAAAACTAGTATACAGAAGCTCCAGCATCTCAACCTGCTTTTAGACGGATGTTCCCACTAGTTCAACGGTAAAAGACCTGGGAGTTATTTTAGACAGCAACTTGTCTTTCAATTATCATATCAACCAAGTTACAAAAACAGCCTTCTTTCACCTTAGAAATATTTCTAAGTTAAGAAACATGTTGTCTATATCCGATGCAGAGAAGCTCGTCCATGCGTTTATGACCTTCAGACTAGACTACTGTAATGCGTTACTAGGTGGATGTCCTGCGTCATTAATAAACAAGCTTCAGTTAGTCCAGAATGCAGCAGCCAGAGTTCTCACAAGGTCAAGAAAATATGATCACATAACCCCAATCCTATCGTCCCTACATTGGCTTCCGGTTAAGTTTCGAATAGACTACAAACTACTGCTACTCACTTATAAAGCACTAAATGGTTTGGCTCCTCTGTATCTATCCAGTCTTTTAACACGCTGCAATCCGCCACGCTCACTGAGATCTCAAAACTCTGGGCTTCTAGTAGTTCCTAGAATAGCAAAGTCCACTAAAGGTGGTGGAGCATTTTCACATTTAGCTCCTAAACTCTGGAATAGTCTTCCTGACAGCGTTCGGGGCTCAGACACACTCACCCAGTTTAAGTGTAGATTAAAAACATATCTTTTTAGCAAAGCCTACACATAACACACATCACATATCATAACTTTGTGCTCCAGAACATCTGATCACATGCACATTATCAACTTGTGCTGTTAATATCATGAACAGCAGCTACGCTAATTCCTCTCCACTGCTTCTCTTTCTCTCCCCATCCCGAGACACCCTGAGGTTTGGCCAGCTCCAGTCACCTCCCACCTCGTGATGATTACGGACCTTTGAAGAAGTAGATGCCGAACTCGCAAACATCCCGAACCATCTAGAGACGTACCAGTGCCATTTGGATCCCGCTACATGTGTGGAGTTTGACATTGGACCTCCTGGAGTGTTTAAAGGCTCTGGCATGGAGAAGCTGATGCTGGATCTGTGATGATCACAAATGCTGAGCTTATAAAACTAGGAGCTACTAACCATATAGACTGTATAAGACTGCAGAAAGAACATCACTTATAAGCTTATACTCCAGTAATCATGTTAGATCTCACTCTCCAGTGTTCTGTATTGTTGAAAGATTTATGATCAAACTCTTGATGTCACCCAAATGAGGATGGGTTCCTCTTTTGAGTCTGGTTTCTCTCAAGGTTTTTTTTCTCATAGCATCTAAGGGAGTTTTTCCTTGCCACAGTCGCCACGGCTGCTCATCAGGGATAAATTCACACCATTCACCTTAACTGTTGATTTGTGTAAAGCTGCTTTGAGACAATGTCTGTTGTGAAAAGCGCTATACAAATAAACTTGACTTGACATGACTTGACTTGACTCTTACTGTACTCTTCCTTCAGAATCACCCCTACACCATTTCTCTTTCCATCCACACCATGATAGAACAGTTTAAACACTTCCATTGTTCCTGGCCTTACTCCCTTTCCACCTGGTCTCCTGAACACACAAAATATCCACCCTTCTCCTCTCCATCATATCAGCTATCTCTCTCCCTTTACCAGTCATAGTACCAACATATAAAGTACCAACCCAAACCTCCACTCTCCTCCACTTCTCCGTATCGCATCAGTAGCTGCTATATACATATCTTTAATGTATTGTATCAGTGGCTATGCATTTACATACGAATCACATCTGTCTCAGTTATGGAGATGCTCATCCCTAATATAAATACAGTATATACTTATCAAATGTCTGTAGGAAATTGTGAAGCCCTTATAAAGCTTAGCAAACTAATGATGACCTTGCCCGTTATTGTAACGTGCTGCTGCTTGTGTGTGTAGAGGTTGTGGTGTTGAGCCCATGTCAGTGTGTGATGTGTTGAGCCTGATATAATAGTGTGTATGTTATGATGAAACTCTGACAGGTGCAGTGAGGGCAGGAGGCCCTGTGGAGCAGTGGACTTGTTAGCTCTATTTATCCTGATGCCTGTCTGCAGCTCCCTGTTCCCAACACACACACACACACACACACACACACACACACACACACACACACACACACCTCTACTTTACTGTGCTGTTCTGCTGATAGGAAACTAAATTTGTATGTGCGTGTGAAAGTGTACGTGCGTGTGTGTATAAAAGAGAGAGAGCAAGACAGAGAGAGCGAGAGAGAGAGAGAGAGAGAGAGAGAGAGAGAGAGAGAGCGAGAGAGAGAGAAAGGCAGTGAGACAGGGAGAGAGAGCAATAGAGACAGAGGGAGAGAGACAGGGAGAGAGAAAGAGATTACAATGGCTTGGTTTTGGCCGTCATCCTCCTCCCTAAACCCCTGTTAAATCCCCTGAAGGCCAAATCCACACAGCTTAAGCAGCAGATCTGAGCCATTTAAATGGGGGCATGTCACCACCGCCCTCATGCCGAAACACACACACACATACACACATACACACACACACTCACACACATGCATGCCTAAGGCAGGAAGTGTTCACACTGACCAGCCATACAGAGACAGAGAGACTGAGAGACAGAGAATAAGAGAGTGTTCGCATCTCTGACAGCTTGCAGCAGAGCAGTGGAGGGGAGTGAGACAGCGTGAGATCACTGAACAGAGACAAAATGGCAGCTGGTCATTTGAGGCACATCATCGTGTCACCTGCTTCAGGTGAGCATGTTGTCTCTCGGCCCTTCCCTCACCCCCTCATCCCTCTGTCTCTTTATCCCTCTCCCTCTCCCTCTTTCTGTAATTGTAATTCTGGACCTTTTGTCTGAAGGCATTTTACGGCTTCAGGAAGCCTAATTGTGTTACAGCAGCCATCATCTCTCTTCTCTCTCTCTCTCTCTCTCTCTCTCTCTCTCTCTCTCTCTCTCTCTCTCTCTCTCATTTTCTCTATCTATATCTATCTCTCTCTTTTTGTCCCTCTTTTTCATTCTACAGTCAGGAGACGAGTGAGAAAATGGTGATAGATGGCAAGGTAGCAAAAGGGGGAGTGCTACTTCGCCTCCCAGGTTATTTTCCTGCCAGCAGTTGTCTGTTAGTGTGTGTGTGTGTGTGTGTGTGTGTGTGTGTGTGTGTGTGTGTGTGTGTGTGTGTGTGTGTGTGTGTGTGTGTGTGTGTGTGTTATAGATAATCCAGTGACTGCACTCTCTCCCATACTCCTGATATGACGTGAAGTTACACTTACATTTTACATTATACTGCTCTCCTGAGAAACTCTACATTTCAGTCTGACGACATCAGGACTGACATTCGTCCAAAATTCGCCAGTGCTAAAAGGAATAATTTCATGTGAATGATGTAATAAGACACTGAGTATTTTTTTAATGGCTTCTGTAGTGTGTTATTCTCTCATATAATGATTGCCATCAATTACTGTGTTTAATTTATTTAATGAATGAAACATCAAATTTTATCGGGTTCTAGTTATGTTTGCTATTTTGTGATTTTGTAGTTCCCATTCCCAAATACGTTATTGTCACGTATCGATGCAGAGAGCAGACGCAAGTGCAGATTTTTTTTATTAATTGTAAGGTCTAGCAGTGCCGAACTAAGAAATACGTGTAAAAAAAAAAAAAAAAAAAAAAAAAAAAAAAAAAGAAATACCTTGAAACTAGGACACAAAGAAAACCTTGAGAGAGACAATGGATGAAGTGCAGGTTGAGACTTCAATACAAATGCTACGTAACAAAAATGTGCAGATCATGTGATGCAACATAGGAGGATTCATTTGTTGATGTCATGATTATGCTATGATATGCAGCCTTTCCCTTATTTCTTGTTTCTTTTCTACTTTCTGTAAAGAAAATACAGCTTGTCACTTTGCAGTGAAAACCTGAAGAGAACACCTCCGTCCTAAAGACTATCCTTTGCTAGGAAACTTGCACCATGGTCGTTACAAAGCACTGACAGCCGGCACACCTTTGATAAATGTTCCAAAACAATTTGCCACAGTCTTCGATTATGTGGGAGGATCGCTATACAAGCCATCAGTGTAAGAGCTGTTACTAAAACATCACTAGCTTATTATACAACAAGAGCATTCAGATGACCCTGTCAGTCAAAATACAGACTAAACAACTGTCTAATCTGCACTGTTATACAAAACTAATACACTCCTTTTGACCAATCAGATTTCAAAAACACAGCAATTGGTTTTCATGGCCCAATACTTATTTTTTCTTACGTAAAAAATATTATTTTATACTGTATATATATATATATATATATATATATATATATATATATATATATATATATATATATATATATATATATATATATATATATATATATATATATATATATAATTATTATTGTGTGTCCCTGACTTACTTAAACAATCTAGCTGTGAACTTTAACAAATGCAAACAAACCTTCTCTTTTCATGTCTCTTCACTCCATAACAGCCCCTGTTTGCCAGCTGTTATACTGCACTACCATTTTAAGGTATTCCGAGAATAATATAAAAATTTTATTTACAGCAATTTTGTGTGTTTGTGTTTTTTTTATATATACATTACATTGTATATTTGTGTCAAAAGTGTACAGTGGAACCTCGATGCTCGCGACCTTGACACTTGCGACCTCGTTACTTCCCGACTTTTCATTTGGAACCTGATTAAGAGTAACTTGCGAAAAATCTGGGGTTTGGCTCCAAGGTTCGGAGTAGCATTTCAGAACAAAGTTTTACTAATAAATTACATAAAAATGTTTGAAAAACTAATTTATTATTGTATTATTTTTTTAAAGTAGTAAATAAAAAATTTGTGTGATACTTACAAGTAATTCAGAATTGTTGTTGAGTTTACTGTACAGTACATGTATAATTCCCCTTGAAAAAGGAACCATCAAAAGGAGAGTCAAAACCTTGTGATTTTTTGTTACTCGGGAGGGGTCATAGAACGTAACCCCTGCGAGTATCGAGGCTGTATACTCACTTTGTTAAATCTCACTCTGTTGAACTTATGAAGAAAGCGGACTTTGGAACGGAATGGAACTCATAAATAAGTCTAAAACAAATATATACAATCTAACAACTTTATATATACCGTATATATATATATATATATATATATATATATATATATATATATATATATATATATATATATATATATATATATATATACGGTATATATACGGTATATATATTGCATACTAGTTACTAGTTTATACTTTTTGCACACAATACACGTTACTACTTGAACCTTTCACATTCAACAAACACGCGTGCATGCGCGCACACACACACATGCACACACTCCCTGGAGCTCCAGTTCATGCATCAATGAGATTATTTACTGCTTTTTTAAGCAAACCAGGTCTAGTTCATGTATAAATGATTAATACTGTAAACTCAATAGTCTGCACAATCTAGTGTCTGTAATTCAAACTCTCACATACGCACACACCCACACACACACACACTAAAGCACTGACACAGACTGACACGGCATAAATTATTTACTTTCTCCACACTGGCATTTCAATATGTCTGCCAGTTTTCACTGGTTTAAGAAAGGGGGAAAACTATTGATCCATTTCACATCCTTTGAGCTGCCAGCAGTGTCCTAGAACTGACTCAGCTACACATTCCCAACAAAGCTCCTGTTACACACACACACACACACACACAGCCATTTGGTCTGGTTTTGAGGCCATTCTGAGGCACGTGAGGGTACACCACAGGATACAAAGTTAAACAAGCAATCAGGAATGACAGGAGTGGTCAGGAAACGTATAAAATAAAAAGGCTCTGCTCATCCCACAATCCAGTCACAGTTAACTGTGGTTGATCAAAATCGAAAAGTGCCAATCTGACATCACAAACAACACTCATACATAATTTCCCCTAGTTAAACTTTTACAGACGTATATAAATGTCATGGTCAATATTTTTTTCATGTCGCCCAAAATCTATAATCTATATGAAATAAAATGGCACAATATATTGTATTTTTGTGCTAAATGGTTTATTACTTCCTTATTTCTGCATTCCTGAACCAGCCGTGAAACACAGCAGTACGTTTGCTCACTGGAGTCTGAAGGACGTTTCAACATGTCATAAAATATTAATGTGAAAAATGCGATAGCTCAGAGATAAAACCTGACTCTAAAGCAATCAATTGGGTCTGTTACACGGATCTGCAATTCAAGTTCGTTACAATTGCTATTGTGTTTAATAATTAGTCAAGAAACCAGAAAAAAAATATTTAAAGTGGAAAAACATTTCAAAGCAGCATGTGTGTGTGTGTGTGTGTGTGTGTGTGTGTGTGTGTGTGTGTGTGTGTGTGTGTGTGTGTGTGTGTGTGTGTGGTGGGTGGGCAGGGACAGAGGGTGTTAGGATTTATTATATAAGTGACATAAGACTATGTGTGTGTGTGTGTGTGTGTGTGTGTGTGTGTGTGTGTGTGTGTGTGTGTGTGTGTGTTCGTGTATGCGTGTGTGTGTGGGTGGGGGGGGGGCTGGCTTCTATCAGCAGTGTCTGGTTACAGTAGCTGAGTGTCAGTGCGAAGTGCATGGTTTATTTATGCAGCTTGTACATGCAACACACACACACACACACACACACACACACACACACACACACACACTTTCTCTCTCTCTCTCTCTCTCTCTCTCTCTCTCTCTCTCTCTCTCACACACACACACACACACAGACACACACACTACTCTGATATGCAAACACCCACCCACACACTTGCCTGCCATGTGCTTGAATGACCCTAGTAGAGTGTCTTACAGCATGTAGATTTTATTTTAGTGGGCGTGTTTACTTAGTGGGCGTGTCTTAACGGCATGTACATTTTACTTGGAGGGCAGGATGTAGAGTTTACTTAGTGGCCGTGTCTTAACAGCATGTACATTTTACTCAGTGGGTGTGTCTTACAGCAGGTAGATTTCACTTAGTGTGTCTTACAGCATGGAGATTTTTTTTAGTGGGCGTGTCTAACAGCATGTAGATTTTACTTAATGAGCGTGTCTTACAGCATGTAGATTTTACTTAGTGGGCGTGTCTTACAGCATGTAGATTTTACTTAGTGAAAGAGTCTTACAACGTGTAAATTTCAGTCAGTGGGCATGTCAGTGTGTGTTCACAAGTTGCAGTACTTTTCCACTTACTGCAGTATATAGCCTATAGTGCTGTAACTGTTAAAAAAAATTTTTAAAGTGTACATGGCATCAGTAAGATTCAATTTTGTACTTGCCAATTCTGTTTTTTTATATTTTCGTTTCTTAAAACATAAAGCCTTGTATGTTGACCTCCATTAAAAAACACCCATGAAAAAAAATTGACCTGATTTTAACTCGTTAACAAACAGGAGCTGGGGTTCAGACACGTCTGCAGGAAGAGAAGCTGTAGATCGAGTTTGGAAAACAGAGTTACTCATTGTCATGGAACACGATATGCCTCTCTGGGCTTAAAAGCTTCAAATGTGATTGCTGCCTCTAAAACAACTTTAATGGGCCTAATTCATCCCCATTAAGCTCTCCACAAGACTACACACACAAACTGGTGCAACGACACAGGATGTACTACAGGCCCTGATCTGTCCTTATATACCTGGCTTTAGACCCTAGGGTAAAAGCCTAAGGCACTACTCTTTCTTTTTCTTTCACATATACACTCACACACACACACACACACACACACACACACACACACACACACACACACACACACACATACATACTTATCCACAAATAAGCCCTGGCATTGACTGGCTTTAATCCTGCCTGCTTTACGTTCTCGGAGCGCCTGTGTTTGAACAATGCCATTGTCTCCTTGTTTGCTAATTTAGGAACAAACATTTGTCTGCGCAGCAAACAAGCTCTCCCAGGATGTGTTATTAATAGGCTAATTAAGCCGGCAGTAATGAGCAGGATTACAGCTAATTATGACAAGATTTGTTTTGGCGTCGTGTCGCGGAAGAAGCAGCAGAGTGTGGAAGTCTACCTAGGAGTTCATTACTGCAATTACGTCGCACCTGAGTGCACGGGACATGCTCCCAGCAGTGGTGGGCACAGATATGAGCCCGGAGAGAGAGCCAAGGCATGGGCAAGAGCGAGGGCACAGGCGGGGCAGAAATAGCCTGGGGCTCAATGGCGGTCCGAAATATTCTGTACTGATGGAGTGATGGAAATGCATGTCAGCGCTAAATGACATTGTACCAAGAAAACACTGCCATTTTTATATTACTCTGCATTTTAGCCAAATAAAAAAAAGCAGGATTCTCATTTAGACACAGTCATTCTACCAAAATACCACATACACTACATAGACAAATTCATGTGGACACCTGACCATAAGATTCATATTTGGTTTTTGCGTGTCCCATTCCACATTCAGTCCCCATTTGCTGTTATAATGACCTCCAATCCTCTGGGAAAATGTTCCACTAGATGTTGGAGTGTGTTTATGGAGATTTATGCTCATTTAGACATACTGGTGTTAGTAAAATAAGGTACTGATGAAAGGTTAAGAGGCCTGGAGTGCAGCGTTTCAAATCAACAGGGTGTTCAGAGGTGTTTAATAGGGTTAAGGTAATAGCTCTATAGCAGGTTACTCATGATCTTCAACTCCAACCCATGTATTGGGGAATCTGACTTTCCCAGCCATATGTGTATTTTTTCATTTACTTTAACTAGGAGACTTAAACCTGTTTCAGCATGACAATGCCCCTGTGCACAAAGCCAGCTCTGTGAAGATATGGCTTACAATGCTACTGCTAATTTTTTTAATTATTATTACAACACAAGAAAAACATACAAAAACGCACATTACTATTTCACCAATTCACACAAGTCATTAGTGCTAAGGATCATGTATGTAGAGTTTAAAGTACAAAGGAAAGGGGGATATTATCAGATGGAATATTGAGGCTTATTATATTGAATGAAAAACAAATCGACGAATATTACAGTGAAGAAACACCAGCATTCGCTTGAAGCTTTTAATCATTATTTGTCAGGCCAAGAAAAGGTGCCAGAGTGCAAATATACATAGAGAAACAGCAGATATCTAATTAAAACAAACCTATTTGTGTTCACACACACACACCCCTCTCTCTCTCTCTCTCTCTCTCTCTCTCTATCTCTATCTATTGCAGCTAAGGATAAGAAAGCTAAAACTGGGATTTACAGATTAACTCATCCTCATCTCCTCACCACCATCTACCAAGGAGCAGCCAACACCGCCACTAATCCCTTACATCACACACACATACACACACACACACGCACACACACAATCATATATACACACACACACACACACACACACACACACACACACACACACACACACACACACACACACACAAATGATGCACCATTTATTCAAAATACATGAACACACATACACAACACATATACTACTATTACAGACACTATTCCAGATCTTCTGCAATCATACTGGAGTTAATAATAGAATTAAATTGAAAGAGAGCGAGAAAGAGAAAAAGAAAGAGTGGGAGGAACGAGCGAGTCTAATCCTGTTTATTAAATTACAAAGCACCTGAAAGGATCAGGAATATTGAGTGAGGGATTTAAATGATTCGAGGGAGTTTTGCTCAGTTATTTGATCGTGCTAAAATGTAAGAAAAAAGCAAACCTGTGATGGAGAGATGCCACTTGCTCAGATCAAGCTTTTTTTCCCAAGCATGCAGAAGGTGAAGATTTATCTATGCTGGAATCAAAAGTATTAAGGAGAAAACTCGAATATTGTGAGAAATATTTTTACAGAGAGAGAGAGAGAGAGAGAGAGAGAGAGAGAGAGAGAGAGAGAGAGAGAGAGAGAGAGAGAGAGAGAGAGAGAGGGTTGAGGGATGTGGAATTCGGATTTTGGATTTTTTATTTGTGTGTTCAGACAAAGATCAGATGAACTTGTATGAGCCAGCTTTCTCTCTGCACTTATGCATCTCATAACTGTTGTTTATTGATTTAATCAATTTTACAAATCTATCTCTATATATACACATAAACAAAAAACCCTGCTAATTAGGAGAAATGGAAAAAATAAAAACTCACATTATAAATCATAAACGTTCTTTAAATGTCACAGCTACTTTAAATGTCACTCTGCAGCAGAACACATACTATTTAAAGGTTTGTGTAAGAGTACAAAGAACACAAAAAAGTACAAGGCTTTTCAAACAATCAACATCTCTCAATTTACTTAACTTTATATAACTATAAAAATAATACAACCCCTATTCCAAAAACAGTTGTGATGCTGTAAAATGTAAATAAAACCAATGCAATAATTAGCAAATCTCATAACCCTATATTTAATTCATAATAGATCATAGATAACATATCAAATGTTTAAACTGAGGATTGTAGCATTTTATGAAAACAAAAAAAGAGGTCATTTTGAATGCAACATGTCTCAAAAAAATATTGGAACCGGGGCGACAAAAGGCTGGAAAAGTAAGTATTTAAGTAAAACAACTGGAGAAACATTTTGCAACTAATTAGGTTCATTGGAAACAGGTCAGTAACATGATTGTGAATTTTAAAAAAGTTTCTTAAAGAGGCAGAGTCTCTTAGAATTGAAGATGAGCAGAGGTTCACCAAACTGTGAAAAAGTGCATCTACAAATTGTGGAATAATTTACATTGTGGAACTTCAGAATAATGTTGCAACATAAAAATAAAAAGACTGAATATCTCCTTTTTTACAACATATAATATCATCAAAAGATGCCAAAAACTGATTAAAAATCAATATCTGATGCTTGTGATTTCCAGGCCCTCGGGTGGCCCTGAATTAAAAGCAGGTATGATGCTGTAAGGGAAAACACTGCACTGGTTCAGAAACACCTACAGAAATCATTTTATGTGAACACAGTTCACCCTATAATCCACAAATACAGGTGAAAGCTCTATCATGTAAAGAAGAAGCCATGTGTGAACATGATCAAGAAATGCCACAGTCATCTCTGAATCAAAGCTCATTTAAAATGGATTGAGGCAAAGAGAAAAACTGTTCTGTGGTCAGATGAAAAAAAAAAACAAAAAAAACATGGATGCAGCATCCTCTGGTTTTTAAACAACATATTCTTAAATCCAGGCAATGTTCATTGCAAAGAAGGCCTAGCATATATTAGCAAGACAATGCTAAACTTGAACTGTTAACTTTAACTATTACAACAGCATGGCTTCATAGAAGAAGAGAACGGATGCTAAACTAGCCTGCCTGCAGTCCAAACTTCTCACCAAACATTTGGCACATCATGAAATTAAATAAAGGACAAAGAAGACCCTGGAATGTTAAGCGGCTAAAATCCTGTATCAGACACTATTGGGACACAAATTCTCTCCCAAAAATCCAGCAATTCAGTCTTCTCAGTTCTCAAACATGTCCATGTACACAAGGCCAATTAATTTTTTGAGAGGTATTATGGCCATTAAATTCAGAATTACCTTATTTCGTTCGTTCCTTTCCTCAGTTCAAACATTTAATGTGTCCTGATTGACTTTTTTCTGATGTGATACAGGAAAATAATCAACTACTAGTCCAGTTTAACACCTGATAGCATTTAACTCTTTACTTGCTGTACATGTAAAAAACACCCAAAGATCTAACACTGCCCTACTATCCTACTGACAAACTAAGCATTAGCTTGGTGTTCAGAATTTCTCTTCAAGACACACATTCAGGGGATGAAGCGTGTGAGATTTAAGCGACTCAGCCAAAGGAGAATTAGCACGAGTTAAAGGGCAGCCTGATTTTTTTTTTTTTTGGACGAAGTGGATTTGCCTGGCTTTTCCGGAACACCGATAACTTCGACCGAGTTGAGCGCTAAGAGGATTTCGTCTTAATCCAAATCAAAAGGCATACCATGTGAATTACATCCCCAAACAGATTATTCCACACAGATTAAGCCGAGGAAGCAATCGTGTCGTGTCTTTGCTCTATGTTGGGGGAAAAAATGACGCTCTGATAGACTAAAGCGTGCAGATCAGAGGGAATCTGCTTTGTGAAACGAGGGCCAAAGCCGTTGCACTGAAGTGGCACTTGAATGTTATTGGTGTAAAGTGATGTTAGGGTTCATTTGAATGTAGCTGCTAAGATGCACACACACACACACACACACACACACACACACACACACACACACACACACACACACGCCAGGATGTATATTGCTGGCATGGATGGCAGGTTTTTATTGCTTTAGTGAGCTGACTACTAAGTTTGCACGGATGAGAAAGTGTGTGTGTGTGTGTGTGTGTGTGTGTGTGTGTGTGTGTGTGTGTGTGTGTGTGTGTGTGTGTGTGTGTGTGTGTGTGTGTAGCCTGGTGCAGCTTGCTCGACGGGCCGTGTGTGGAGATGTCAGAGCTGTTTAGTGTGTGCAGCAGAGAGTGTTAAAACTTCAGCCTGCATATTTAATCAGAGCTTCTCTCCTCGCACTGCACTGAGCCAACAAGCCCATAAGCTCTGAGTGAGCAAAGCTTCCTGAGTAGCTTTAGAAGACGAGTGTAAATCTTAAGCAAAGCGCAGCTTAACACTGCTCAATTACAGAGACCCAGTTAAATTTACACACTAATTCCCCGAGCAACTGCAGAGATGTCGAAAAGTAATGAATTAATCAGTACAAGATGTAAATCTCAAGTCAAGCTCGAAACAAAACTACTGCATGTGTCTGTGTCCCACTCTAATCACTGGATACAAGGTACAATAATAAAGGATGCACAGTTTAAAGGGGCGGTCTTTAACTTTTAGAGGCCAATGAAAACATTGACAAATGTTCTCTCATCTCTCTGATCCATTCTGCCTACATGCTGTATGTTACATGGGTCAGTTTGCAGTGGAAGAGTGGAGGAGGAAGAGTGCTGTACTGGCCCAGGGGGAGAACTAGATTTTAATCTACGCAGTGGTATCAAAAGCTAGCTCTTTTTACAAGAAAGTACTTCATTTATCTATGTTTACACACTATCACCTCCAAAATAGTCCCCTTGCACAGCAATGCAGCCCTCCCGGCCTTCCTACCACTTCCAAAATTTGTCCTGGAAGTCTTCTTTTCGAAACGAGTCAAGCACCTTCTGATATTTTTTGTTCTGGAGCTCCGCAATGGTGTCAAAACAGCGACCTTTAAGCTGGATCCTAATCTTCGGGAAAAGAACGAAGTCTGCAAGAGCCAAATCTGATGATTAGGGTGGGTGCGGTAGTAAGATCATGTTGTTTCCAGCGAGAAACTCACGTGTGAGGAGTCAGAGTTACACAGCTCCCAATGTACACAGGATGATGTCTTTTGGCACTCTGATTTATGAACGTCCGTGCTCCCTGTGACTGTGCGTGCACTCTTGTGCTGCCATCTGTTGGCGTGTTACAAAACTATTCTCGAAACATTTTAATACCACCTTGTATAGGAGATGCCCACAGTGAATACAGCAGGCCAAGAGAATGAAAATATTATATAAATATATAAGAAAGAAAGAAAGAAAGAAAGAAAGAAAGAAAGAAAGAAAGAAAGAAAGAAAGAAAGAAAGAAAGAAAGAAAGAAAATAAAATTGCCAGTATGATTAAGCCTAGTGTGTGGCTGTCTCACACCTGCCCCCTTTCTCTGTGCCCACCTGGGGCAGGTATTCCACATGGGATGGGTAGTGTGGAGGAGGGGAAACAATCTTTTGTTTGTGTCTTTGCATCTTTTCTGAACAGACTGGACACAAACACATAACCTTGGACAACAAAAATATTGCCGAATAAGAAGTCTTTCTTTCCAGGTTTGAATGGGAGAAAAGGAAAAAGGAAAAACAAATTATTTGTCATCTGTAGCTTAATGAGTGTTACACCTGTAACACACTCACACTGGCATCCAGAATGTGTGTGTGTGTGTGTGTGTGTGTGTGTGTGTGTGTGTGTGTGTGTGTGTGTGTGTGTGTGTGTGTGTCCATACAGAGCAGATGGGAAAGTATAACTGACAAATCCTTAGAGGGAAGTGAGGGCACCTTATAATTACAGCTGTGTGTTCTGTCACCAACACACCAGTTAATGTCAAGGGGAAAATACACACAAAAAACCTGACATAATATACTGCTTTTACACTTTCATACATAATTCAATGGATCTAATACATACGTGTGCAATATATTTATTACAAATATTTAATAATAAAAGTCTAACATTATATTACAACATAGCATTTACGTTTATCTGCAGTCTCATCTTTTTTTATTTATATATATATATATATATATATATATATATATATATATATATATATATATATATATATATATATATATATATATATATTTATTTTTATGCCAGTCTAAGGCAGCTAAAAATCAGTTGAATACTGGAGGTTATGTTATAATATTGCTGAAATTCGGGAAATAAGAGCAATATTCTGATCAGGGTCACAGATGATCCAGACTCTATCCAGGGAATTCTTGATGAGACATGGAAATACAATCCTTGATGTGATGCCAACATTCACAACAAGGAATATCACGAAAAACATGTTTCCAGGAAATTTTTTTTTTTTCTTTTTTTTCCCCTCACTTATTTCCTAATAGGTCACATTTGCAAGATTCCCAGATTCATGAATTTAAGGAATGAATTCTTTATTTTTCAGTCCACACTGACCCAGGAACTGAGAATATGTACAAATACACACTATGGACCAACTTTGTGGCAACTGTTTGGGAAAGAACAGCATATGGATGAGATGTGTCACGTGTCCCAATACTTTTGTCCATATAATGTATGTGGGAAGTAGAACAGTCAAGAAAAACAAGAACATTTAAATTGTATTATGACTCTGTAATTTGTGTGCATCTCTTTTGCATTAAGTTTAATTTTGCTAAACATTGCCACCACTGGTTACACCCACTTTGTGTCATTTAAATGGCATGTTGCATTGCTGCCAGGTTGAGTACAAAATTGTACACCTTTACCTGTTCCTTTCACTGACTATATTAAAATAAAATGTATTTCCTGGCCAACTAACATCATAGATAAATGACTCTCAAATTTTCCCAACTCCACCTTACCCTCATTCCCACTCCCACCATTGCCCCCCCCCCCCCCCCGCAGCCCCCTCATAAACCCCCCCGCCACGCCGTCCTGCTGCCTCTTCTCATTACCATCCTGTGCCCGTCCCTGCTGCCCAGCTGGAGTGCTTCTGGCACTCGTCCCAAGGGTGAAAACAAAGATGTAAATGCGAATTGCCGCAGATGGAACAGTTGTACGAACAAGGGCTTTTCAAAGTGCACTTATGGGGCCTGGTGATTCCCTCGGGCTCTGGGTTCAAACGACTCGCGCACCCTCCTGCTCCCTTCAGACAGCTCTGGTGCTGCTGTGAAGATTAGCATGCTAAAGCACTTCCTCCTCCTTCATGTTGTCTGACCTGCTGCTGGTCAGATGAACTGCTTTGTCGCTGACCTGTATGTATCAGAGGTAAGCTAAATACAAGTGCCCAGTGTGAGTGTGTAATATTGCACATATACTTCCTGTGTGTCATTTTAGCTAATTTCCTTAGCTAAATATTAGTTTATAGAGGAGGTGGGACACTGATAAATGATGCACTCTGCAGCCATAAAAGCGGCCAGGAAACACAGAACCATGAATAAAAAAAAAAATAAAAAAAAACAGCTGCTGAGAGAGACAGTGAAGTTTGTTTTTATATTTAGTTGTACTACTAACATAAAGAGAATCAATTCGTTATGAATGCTACAGCCAACAAATTTACATTTATGGTTTCAGGTTAAACACACAAATTAACAGACTGTGCTTCTTAACTGGAGCTCACCAGAAACCTAAAAATACTCCTGAATATGTAACTACTAAACATACAAATCACCATAGAGGCTACCATCTTCCCTTAATGTCACACAAAAGCAGGTAATTATTTAACAAAATGGCTGACAGCCCCAACTTCAGCTATTTCACCCACTGCCACTACACAATAAGTAGCTACACAGTTGCCAACCTTATGACTATCCAGCTAGTTACGTTAACCCTCAAAAAGTCATGAGACAAAACCACGATTTTTATGATCTTTTTAGACATTGCAGCCAACCCTATCAAAACATACTATAATAACCAACCTGGTATTGCTCATTGCTAGTAATAGCTAAGCTAGCAGGCTTTCTTGCTTAGCGTACAAGTTTCTGATGTAAAATTATTAAGGTAAAAGTATATACTCTATTTATTCGGACTAAACATCAAACTATCTAACATGCTTTTTTAGAGTCTTGATCACTTCTAAATCAGTTATCAGTTGTATAATTAGCTCTAGTCAGATGAGGTGGATATATGGGTTAATCTGGTTTTTAGTTTATTCCTGCAGACAGTAAGCCACAGTAAGCTGCATCAGTATTGCATGAATTTCATGTACACACACACACACACATACACACACACACACACACACACACACACACACACACACACACACACAGGCTCTAGCAACAGCCACTCAAGTGTCCTCAGGCTGTCTAATCCACTGACGCAATTACAACTAAACACACAACTTTAACTTACAAAATCAGATTAAAGAGTGCCTCAATGTCTTCATCTGATTTCTTCTTGGGATTAAGCAGATTAACAGTGTAGAGACAAAGGGATAAAATATGCAGACACACACACACACACACACACATTCAAACGAACACACTAGGTGATCTGATGGTATGTCTCAGTGCAGATGATGTGGCATACCTTTTCCTCAACCTATGCACACACGCACACATGCACACAAACCTTAAATCATCACTAATGGCACAAAAGCACATTTCCAGTATTCCTTCCAATCACTGCCTGATCAGAAAGAGAAAAAAAAACGGTCAAACCACAAGTGAAAATCAGAGCCTTTCTCTGCTAAGGCCACTACACACCTTTCCCTGTTCCCCACAAAGGCTCATCCCAATTCCCCTTCTCTCTAGTGAGAACATTGGAGGCCAAACGATCGCTCTCTCAGTTCTCCAGGCAAGGCCTCCCTGCAGCTTAATCAAGGCCAGGCTAAAGCTGCCTTTTGTTAAACCCTGAATAGAGACTAAATACCCCCCCTCCCCCCTCCACACACTCCCTAGGCGTGCATACCGAGCTCAATCTCATTCTCATGCTAATCCACCCTTAATCACAACGACGATGCCGCCACACGAACAAGAAAGTGGAAATGGGAGCAATTTTAGTCTTTGTTATTAAATTTTTTTTTTCTCTGGTCCTCTTTTGCGTCACTTCTGCTCTTGTTTGGTTTCGGGGAGAATGAAGGAGGGGGGAGAGAAAAAGAAAGCAGATTGACTGACATGATCTGCTGCCCATTAATAAGTGCTCTATCCTGGTCAGGGTCGTGCTGAATCTGGAGCCCATCCCGGGAACGCTGGGTGTAAGGCATGAACACACACACACACACGCACACACACACACACACACACACACACACACACACACACACACACACACACACTTATTCACACCTAAAGTTAGACAATTTAGCATATACAAAATATACTAGGTTGTTTTGGGGCAATGGGAGGAAACTGGATGACCCAGAGTAAACCCACACAAACAGTACAAGTGATTGTGCCATAATCTGACAATTTAACCAGTTGTGCTGTATATTACATACAATATAATATTCATGGTAACATGGCCCTGCTATCCATGCTAATACTCATGCAATAAAAACACGACAGGTTTCTGATTGCCTTAATGATAGTCTTATAGCACAGCAATCTTATGTGTCTGAGCAAACATTGTCTCTTAGCAGCTGCACCACATATTTAGTGAAGGATTTAATTTGTTGATACGATCTGCTCATTTCCATTCCTACCTTGTTATATTCTAATCAGTTGTTAAGACTTTTTTTGTCCTCTATTTAAAAAAAAGGAATAAGACACCAGTGAAAACACATT
Source organism: Silurus aristotelis (assembly GCF_946808225.1). Taxonomy (NCBI): domain Eukaryota; kingdom Metazoa; phylum Chordata; class Actinopteri; order Siluriformes; family Siluridae; genus Silurus; species Silurus aristotelis. Next base: position 6,789,528 of record NC_139582.1, on the reverse strand, counting down.
ACTAGTACTGCATCTGGGAATGATACATTGCTCGTAAATACACACATTTACATTAATCCATTATATACACCAATGTACCGTCACAAAAATAAGAGCCCTAAAGGATATGATGTCATCATCACTCACTCATTTACTCACGCACTCACCCGTATGCATCCTTATGCATGAAATGAAAGAATACACCCCACACACACTGTAGCATAGACTAAAAATGGCAGTGTGCCATGTATTACACTCCTCCTCAGTCACGACCTCAGTGAATATGTTCTCACTCTGTCCAGAAAACCACTATCTATAACCTTTACATGTCACTCAGTGTAGTGCACAAATGCAGTGTTGGGCATCAAACCTAATTTATGCACACAATAGCCAATAGCATTAAAGAAGGCAAGCTTTTAGACTCTTCTCAGTTTTGGCATTTAGGTGGTGGAATTAACTTTCACTTGATATCCCAACAACTGTGTCTCCAGCTTTTCAAAATATGTCTACTTTTTCTAGAAGCAGGGAACCAACCCCAGCCACTTTCAGTGCCGGTCCCAAGCCCAGATAAATGGGGAGGGTTGCGTTAGGAAGGGCATCCAGCGTAAAAACGTGCCAAATCAAACGTGTGGAGGATCCGCTGTGGCGAACCCTAACGGGAGAAGCCGTAAGAAAGTTTTTTTAGATACAATACATTAGCACTTTTCTTACTATATTCTCTCCCAACAGTGTTTTTTTATTATTATTTAGATATTATTTTGTGACCATATTAACCAGTATCAAGATGTATTTATTGATAAAAACTTCAAGGCACTTTAGTAAGTCTAATTGGATTAGTACGTCTGCCAAAAGGACGTCCCCAACATCACACTTGGTATCAAAAATGCAAAACAGCTTAACACACTGAAGGGTAAAGGATTTAGTGTATGGAAAGATGCACAGCCAAAAAAAAACAGCATGACAAAGCATATTAATTGCTAACAAACTGATATTGTGGAGAAAGACCCACACATGATGGGTGGGAGATATAGATTCTAGACAGCTGTTAATAAGACAAATGCAATCTGCAGTTATAATACACCGATCAGACATAGCGTTATGACATTATGACATTGACATTATGACCAGTGAGTGAATAACACTGATTGTCTTTTCATTGTGGCACCTGTTAGTATATGGCAGGGGTTGGCAACCTTCACCACACAAAGAGCCATTTGGACCTGTTTCCCACAGAAAAGAAAACACTGGGAGCCACACAACCCTTTTGACTTTTAAATTGAAATAACACTACATGTAACGTTTTTTTTTTTTGCCTTTATGCTATGTATAATCAAACCATAATGTGTTGCATTTATGAAATCAATGAACTGCAGAGAGAATGAAATTACATTTCTGCATGCAACAAAAAAATGTTGAACTCCTTAAAAAAAGACATTGGGTTGAAGGTTACTTTCAAGTAAAATACTTAACGTCTATTTGAGTTCTTCTTGTAATTATGAAAAGAACGCCGAACATAAATTATCCACCGGCAGCAAACCAAAAATGCCGTCCTCTTCTGTGTGCCGTCATCCTTTTACTGGCGCAAGCAGTCAGCTGTCAACCTGAATAATAAAAGGACTATTACAAAGCATATGAATCTGCCCACGTAGCATTAAACGTTCTGTTTTCTTCAGACACTTTTCTTTTCTTAGAATTCTCCATAGTTGGCCTACCTGGGGTCGAAAAGTTTAAGAAGTCGCAAATGGGTGGGGGTCGCACATTAGTGGTTGTGACGCATATGAAGAGCGACAAAAAGCTTTAACACGTTTTATTTAGATTTTACAAGATCACCAAAATCTTCAAATTTAGAATTACATTTTAAAAACTAACAAACTAAAATAAAATACATTTTATTTAAATACTCATTATTTATTTTGCCAAAGCCACAGGGAGCCGCAGAAGAGGGATGAAAGAGCCGCATGCGGCTCCGGAGCCGCGGGTTGCCGACCTCTGGCATATGGGATATGTTAGGACGCAAGTGAAGCATTTTATTCTTAAAGTGACGTGTTACAAGCAGGAAAAATGAGCAAGAGTAAGGATTTGAGCAAGTGCAATAAGGTCCAAAATTGTGATGGCTAGACGACTGGGTCGGAGCATCTCCAAAACTGTGGTGAGTGGTTAGTATCTATTAAACATGGTCCAAGGAAGGAACAGTGGTGAACTGGCAACAGGGTCATGGGCGGCTAAGGCTCATTGATGCACATGGGGAGCGAAGGTTGGCCAGTCTGGTCCAATTCAGCAGACGAGCTCCTGTAGCTCAAATTCCTGAAAAAGTTAATTCTGTTAATGCTAGACAGATCAGGATTGTTTTGGCAGCAAAAGGGTGGCCAATACAATATTAGGCAGGTGGCTATAATGTTATGCCTGATGGGTGGCCAAAAAGTTATGCCTGGTCGGTGTTTAATTTGCAGTCTTCAGGGAAGATGTTCCAGTACATTTTGGAGTGTGTTCAAGGAGATTTGTCCTCATTTAGCCTAAAGGGTGTTAGTAAAGTCCAAAGGTCCAATAGGCCTGAGGCCAGAGCTTAATAGCAGGCCACTCAAACTTCTTCCACTAAAACCTATACAGCTAATGCACAGAGGCATTGTCATGTTCTACCTGAACAGGTTTGTGTCTCCTAGTTCAAGAGAAGGGGAAATTTAATGAAATCAGACCCAAAGACATCCTACACAAATTTGTTTAATCAGTTTAAGAAAGAACCAAATATGGCTATCAGGTGTTCCAATACTTTTATTCCTAAAGTAGGTGAATGTCTGAGCAATTTTTTTTATATAGTTTTCAGGAACTTGCGACCCGTCAGTCTAAGAGCAAGGTGGGAGCTTATGTATGAGGAAGAGGGCAGTTAACGCATTCCTCATTTCTGTCTACTGGCCATGATACAAATATAAACAGACTGGAGTATAAAATTTAGACAATAGAAATACAAACATACACCAAATTATGGATTTTGATTTAAATTAATTAATAAGAATTAATTGAGTGTAAATTAGCTTACATTAGAACTATTTTTCCAATCATTAAAAGTTTTTTTCAGACACTAGCATCCATCTAGCTATTTCTGGAGAGTCTGCGAATAATTCAGTAATGTTATTATGCTGTATAATTATATTCATTACTGTGCAATTTCTCCAGTTGCTGTAATCTTTATCATCTGACAAAACCTAATTGCTAAGGTGTTTCTTAAGAAAGATGTGTCAAAGCCTTAAGAATAGAGGACAGAGTCACACAATAAAACACAATAACTAGCAGTTAGGAGTGAACCATAGAGGTGTGTGATTGAGAGGTGGCCATTAGAGAAAGTAATTAGTCTCTCCACCCAAAGACTCAGAGCCTCATCACTACCAGACAGTGTAAGAGGTGTGAGACATGTATACTGCACATAATGCCACGTCCGTACACTCACATGCTGCAACCCACTATTTACCCCATTGAAGATATCAATACAAGACAAAACCTAATTTGCAAATCATTTGAAACAAAAACAGTCCTAATCGAAATCAACTCCAACCCTTTAATCACAGGCTCGTCTCTCTCTCACACACACACACACACACACACACACACACACACACACACATATATATATATATATATATATATATATATATATATATATATATATATATAGTCATTCTTTCTACACACCAGCAATGAGAGCATTACACTGATGGAAGAAGACAGACGATATGCCCAGTGAATGTAGGCCAATTGAGTTTGAAAGCTGTGCCAGTGCCTGAGGGGTGCCACACAGCGTACTCAGCCCTTCTGCCAACCCAGAGTGGGCACACACACCAGTCCTGGCACACAATGCACAGGCTACAAAGCTTTATCAGTTCAGGCCCATTACCTTTAGGGATTTTCCATTCTGTCTTTTCCTTGGACTCTAACTCACACAGACACAAGTACCTGATTTGGAATAGTTAACACTATGTGGACTTGTCTTTGTGTCTTCTTTACAATCTTTTTTTTTTTTTTAATAAACCAAATCTTTTATCATATCTATATATCATTTGTATACACACTTCTATATCTATCTATCTATCTATCTATCTATCTATCTATCTATCTATCTATCTATCTATCTATCTATCTATCTATCTATCTATCCATCCATCCATCCATCCATCCATCCATCCATCCATCCATCCATCCATCCATCCATCCATCCATCCATCCATCCATCCATCCATCCATCCATCCATCCATCCATCCATCCATCCATCCATCCATAGGCTAGACATGTTTCCAAATGGAACCAGTTAAATGTCCACATAAGGTCAAAACTCTAAAATATCCTTGTCCAACTGTGTCGAGTTTTATAGAGTTAAAATCCTGATGATGCCAGAGACATGCATGGCCACAATCCAAAGGAACAAAACTGTCCATGCCTCATGGGTGAAAGGAAGGAACTGGATATTTCCCCCCTTTTCAATCTTAGAAGCACTAACCAATCACCTGTTGGTGAGCTCTTGTATGCAAAAAGATAGCACTTTTCTCAAAGAGTGTTACGCTGCCCTATGATGCTCCATATGCAACAGGTCAAAATTATAATGCTGGATGGCCTCATGTGACTTGAAGGGAGCCTATATCCTTCTTGGTTGTTGACAAATGATAGGAAAGAGCTGGCTGAAAATAAGGAAGTCAAGTATTCTTATCCATGCGAGGACATGTCATGGAAAACATACTCATGCACATGCATAAGATAGAACACTTATTTTGTAGACACATTTAAGTATTTATATAAATATAATCCAGCAGTGCCTCAGGGCTGGATGTTAGGTCCAAGTCTATTTAACCTCAACACACTGGTGATCAATTTAAACTTTTTTTAAAATTCCTAATGCACATTACATTGCTCAAGCAGCACTGTATTTCACAGGGACTTATTCTCTTTATCACTCTTAATACAGTGGAACAGGGTCAGTATCACAGGGGATCGGAGTCAGGGGATCTCGTCATAAATAGTTAAAATTACAAATACAATATCTCAGTAACAAAAATTTAATACAAGCGGTATTACTCAAGTTTAAATCAAATCAAGTTGTGCTTATTGGAAGCATAAGGGTTTATGATTTGTTTTATTGAATTGCAAGGAAACGGAGCAGGGGTGTCAGGTTCCAGTCCCCAGACAGCATAGAGTTGAGCAGCTGTCCAGATGCTAGAAAAGTAGACAAAAGAAAACAGTTCCATGTTACCGTTTCCTGAAAACTCTACAGCTTTTTCCTCTCTCTCTCAAGTAACCGTAAAAGAAGAATGACAATGCAGCAGATACTGTATTTAGAACAGTGTTTGGTGCTCAACAGGTCTATGCTATGCACTTGTTAAACTGGTCTGTATTATCAGGATTTAGGAACGACTGTATAATGTATGTTGAATGTAGAAGATGTAAACTGTTTACTCATGTGTATCCAAATTAGTTTACAATTAAGACAAAGACACATCTGAGCAGTGTAGAGATTTAGAAGTTGCTTAAGGCAACATTTAGATGAAACTCAAACCTTTTCTATCAATAGCTTCAAGTTCTTTATCATGAAATCAAGCATTACCACCACCACCCACATACTCTTTCCCTCACTATCACTCTTCCTCACTTTCTCCCCCTCTCTCACTCTTCCTTAACCTCACTCTCTAAATCTCTCTCCATCTCTCTCCCTCCCCTACTCTCAATCTCCCTTATGCTCTATTCTCCTCCTCCTGCTCTATTCCTCAAACCTGCTCTTTTCTTCACTCTCCATCTCTCCCACACTCTGTCGTCCTCTATCACACTCTCTACATTATTCTCCCTCACTCTCTCTCCTTCACTCCCTCTGTCTTCTTTAGTCACACTCTCTCCCTTAGCCAGTTTCATACTCTCCCTCATCTCTCTTGCTTTCTCCCTATCTCACTCTGTCTCTTACTCTTCCTCACTATCTCTTTCTCTCTCCCTTACTGTACCTATCTAACACATACTCTCTCTCTCTCTCTTTCTTTCTTTTCCTCCCTCCCCTACACGCAGTCTCCCTGTCCCTCACTCTGTCTCCCTCTCTCATGCTGTCTCCCTCACTCTTTCTCTTTCTCTTCTTCACTCTCTTCCTCTCTCAACCTTTCTTCCTCTCTGTCTCTGCCTCTGTCTCTCTCTCTCTCTCTCTCTCTCTCTCTCTCTCTCTCTCTCTCCTTTTCTCATGCTTCAAACTTTTACTCTTTCTCATACACATTCACTCTCCCTCTTTTCTGCTTCATTAACACCCCCCCCCCCCACCCCTCTTATCCCCTTTATCTTTATAAGTTATGGCTTTGTGTTTGTCCATACAAAGCAGACAGGAGAGCTATAATTCACAAATCCCGACAGGTAAGTGTGTGTGATGCATAGCAAAGGTGTACATCAACACAAACTAGCAGGAAAGAGACCTTTCTCTCAAGCAGGTGGGAGCAGATGGTCAGAAATTCAGCCGGTGTATTAAAAAGGTTATGAACATGAGAGTAAATATAATGCCTGGTGTTACTGTATTTATTCATCTTCAGTAACTTCTTTACTTTGAAGTATAAAGGGGAAAACAATGTGTTCTCTAATGCATAACTAGCTCAGGTTGTGGACTGGAGCCTGTCCTGAGATGCCATAATTTACTTACATGTTATAGACTTTGTGAACCCTAAAATAATCTTTTGTTCCTACTATCTTTTATAATATTAAAATTTTTATATCATTATTACATTTTGTATGTGTCAAAATGTTACTGAAGCATAAAAAGTATGATTTGTAGAAGACAATATGCACCACATGAGAAAACGCGGTGTATATACACTACATGAGCATTGAAGCATGAGCCATTGTGACTGTGCAATAAGTTTAATGAAGTGTGTTACAAGAGGAACACTGGTTGAACAACTTGGACCAGTTCTAGTTGCCACTTTCATAATGCTCTATGAGATGTGATAGTTGCAGCCATGCGTAGCTTTATCCATGCATTCTGTCTTCATTCAGAAGAGAGAACAGAATAAAAGAAAAGTGCATGAAAAACACTGAGCAGACTTCTCTTTGAGTGTTAAGGTTAGCAATTAGAACATATACTTTTGTCAATATAAAATGAAAGAATAAGAAGTCGATATTTTTTTCAGAAGTCTTTGAAATAAAGTTTAAAGAAAAAAAAGAATAAAAGGAAAAAAAAACGAACATGAGTCATCCACTCAGCAGTACAACGCATTTGTGGTTCTGCATTCCTGCTTCTAATGACTGTCCTTGGAGTCAGCAGCAGTACAAAAACATTGTAAGCAGCCTCAGTAGACATTTCCCTTTATTCAAGTGGCATATGCGTTTATTCAAACGGAATCCAAGCAAAGCATTGAGCTTTTCAACCTCTTGATTTATTGGAATTGGCTTTACCTCAGTGCTTGGGCCTCTATTCACCCTAATACTCCATGACAAAAAAATGGTAATAATTGCAAAGTTTAACTGTTTAGGCCAATCGCAGTTGAAGGGATCATTCAAAATCTGTAAATGCCCATAAAAACACAATCGCATAACATCAAATAAGAGCATTTCCATTGTTATGGATGCTACATTTCAACTCACATTGACTTGCAAAATGTGTCACTACCTGCACATGCTAAGCATTACAGAGACAGTTTGCATTTGTCATGTGACTTTTCAAGAATTTTTCTTACTCCACCAGCTTCAATACAATGTCTGCTCAGTGCATTAGTTCCCCTTCAGGAACTTGAGCTGCGTGAACAATGCTTCGGAAACGCTTCCACATGAACATGCTCAGAACTACGTGTGTAATCCATCCAACGGAAAGGCGCGACGTCACTGGAGGGGTGATGTCACAACCAGCACACCATAAAAAGCATGTGCGGTGGAGACGGTGCTAGCTGGATAAGCTGGATATCACTTGGCCAGCTGAAGAGCAGAAACAGCATCCTCTAAGTGAGCTGGATAAGCGTTTTCTGCGACCTACGTCACTGCCTCTGCGCCGGGGTCTGCCTTTTTTTTACCAGACCTACACACAGAGGCCCGTCTCTTCAGCACCAATGTTTACCTCTACACAAATGTAGTGGGGCTGAAAGAGTGCAGTTATGGAATGATGCCCCGGGTTGAAGAGACGCACCATGGCCGTGTTGCAGGCTTATCAGGCCAACCTGCTTGATAGCTGGAAGAGGGAGTAAGTATGGGCGATGACAATGTCCAAGAGCTGCGTCGTGCTTCAGACCTGGCTCTCAGGGACCGCTAGGGCCATTGGCTGGTCCATGTCAGCCCTGGTGGCTGCTGTTCATCCAGTCAGATCTTTCTGACAGGGACATAGCCTTTCTGTTGGATGTCCTTGTGGTGCTAACTGGCCTGTTTGGTGACGCTGTGAATACAGTCGTCAACAGGTTTTAGGAGGCAAAAAGGCAGTTGGCAGCGTTCCAGCGTTTCATTCCAAGTCATTCTCATGGGGCTGCTCGGCAGGCACTGCCCCAGCGCAGCACAAGTGGGCAGCGTTAGGCCAAGAGACAGAGCATTGCCACTCACTCTTCCTCTGTTAGGGTTCCTGGCCAAGAAATCCTGACCCTCAGGATGCTTCAGGGATTTCGCTGTGTGGGGCGAAGTGCACCTTGCTTTATGGTGCTCATCCCTCCTCGGCTCCCTCAGGTCGGCTCGTTAACCCTGCCACTTATGGTGTTTCAGGGCACAGCGAACTCCAGCAAGTGCCTCCCTCAACTTCCGCCCGGGGGCCTCAACTTCAGGAGGCCCCTAGAGCAGCCTCAGGGTACTGCCCGAGAGACTCTAGGCACACCACAGGTCAGTCTCGAGACTGATTCCCTTAAAAGAGCATAAAAAGGTCTGCCAGAAGTGTCTCAATGGGTCCTGCATACTATAGAGAGTGGCTACACGATGCAGTTCGGGTCTCACCCGCCCGGGTTCAATGAGGTGTGTCCCTCTTTTCGTCTCTTACCCTATTGACCTTTGTCAGGTTCAGCCTTAACCATACCACCGCTCCTGGCACTTCTGTCCTGCAACCTAGCTGTGCTCATCCACAATAGGCAGCGATTGTTCAGTCTGATGGTATTAAACACTTGTTCCCAAAGTGTTGTTGACGTGGCTCGAGTTCCTGAAAGGCAACGTTTTTAGGTTACATATGTAACCCTGGTTCCCTGAGGGAACGGGACGCTATGTCTCCAGGCCACACTCCCTGCATCCCTGCAGCACTTCTTTCCCTTTTCAGAAGCTAGCACCGTCTGCACCGCACTTTTTATAACTTCCTGGTCCTGCGGGGTGGCGTTGCGCCTTTCCGTTGGATGGGTTACACATGTGGTTCAGAGCACGTTCACGAGATAGCGTTCCCAAAGTTTAATTGACATAATTACATACGTAATCTGGAGAAGTTCTAGCATCTGGGGATGAGCCAGGCAATTTATACAGGATGAAAAAAAAGTTAGAACAGTGTCACTGTCTAACTCATCAGGATAAGTAGGCTTCTCTACTTATCTGTCAATTCTTACACTAACCTAAGTGGATTTTGGGGCTCTGATTGGACTGTGTGAAAATGCTGTTCTAAATAAATTTTTAAAAGCTTCAGTTCAACTATTTTTGGCAATATTGATGGTGGACACTTAAACTATAACCTTATTTGTATCTTTAACATGGATTAGCTAACAGCATTAGCCAGATTACTTAGTTCCTTATAACATTGCATTTGTGCAGAATCCCCAAAATAACGCCACTTAGACAGCATTATGAGTAGAATAATGTATGCGATTGGCTTCAGAAGTGTTTTAAATAAATAGAAACCTCTCCTGTTTCCATTTCTTTGCATATGCTAGTGGACACACCCAGGCATTGCTACAGATTTGAATGTTTCAGCAGAAGAGTCTTTTTTTTTTCAGAGTCATACGCATTAAAAAAATGAGCTCACAGGGCATGCAAAGCACACCTTTCCTTACCTGACATGACTGATGTTCTGATCGGTATTTACAAAATGTGTTCTTTTAAAATGCAGACCAAAAAAAATGATATAATGTAAATGAAGTCTTTGTACACTATGTCTCAAAATTGGGAGAATGGAAATGGGTGCATAAGATTACAATGTTATTTTTCTGTACTTATCTACTCCTCACTTATCCACATCTCATCTACTCTTCCAGCTGATGATATGTTTAAAAGAAAATCACCAACACTCAATTCCAATTTAGTTATGCCTTTTGTATTTGTTACCCAAGTATCTGCTAATTTGGCAACCTCCAAAGTTCCCCTTAATCATACCTCAACTACTAAACAAGAAGGATGAAGGCTTTGACTGTCACAAAACTACAGACTTATTTTCTATCCAAATCCCTGGAACATGATGTTCTCACACAAATACAGTATTAATTGACACTTGGATATCAAAAGCCTGAACAAAACACCACATATTTTTATTACAGCAAATACTAAAGCTCTACATATAGCCAGGTAAACCTCTGTGTCCTCAGTCACCTATCTTAACCTGTCAAGTGTCTTTGATCACCAGATCTTTCAGCTCCATGCTTGCTGATTCAGGCCCTGGAGGAATAATGAGTTGAACCATAGAATGGTTCAGTTTCATCACCTTACAGGATAGTGTTCCCCAGGGGTCAGTATTTGGCCCACCCTATATACTCAATTACTAGATTTAATGATTAGTCACATTACAGTAACTTTAGTTCAATTTCCATCCATTACATCCAAGACTTTAATTTCTGAATGGAGACGCATTTTCCAAAACAAAACAAATATGTTTTCCATTACACTGAAACTTTCAAAATAACATTGATAAGCTAGATAAGAATCTACCATGGCGCACACACAAAAGTCTTGATGTTGGGTTGAATTTTTTTAATCAGACCACATTATCTATGGGGCCTTGATTTGTTCTTTGTACCTTGTCTTGGCTTCCAGTCTGGTTTTTATTCAGGTCTGTATCATGACCCAATTTACTCCTTGCTGGTCTCCCATCTTCTGCTACACCTCCTCTACAGGACAATCAAAAGATTGAAAGTTCTCTCACGTAACCCCTCTACTGATGCCATTCCTTCTGCATGGTGTTGCAGCAAGAATTAAATCCAATGCACTTATCGATGCATTCACTTCTACTGAACAAATTCATGACATAGACTTTGTGTCCTTTTACTAAAATTTAAGCACATTCACAATGCAGGATCTTGCTGCTTCCCAGCATCTGGGCTTTTGAGAGAGCTTCCCCTTCTAAAGAGACCTTGTTCTTGAAGTCTTAATACCAAGTTATTGTCAGAATAACACTTTGTTCTTTTCTATGAAATTCATTTAGCATTGATTGTCTCTGTATTGTTTTTAACCTAACTGCATTGAATTTCTTCATTTTCCTTTTTTTTTTTCGAAATTTCATTGTATTTATTGTTTTGATTTTAGCTGTCTGAATGTTCTGCAAATGGCTCTTGATAAAATAATTTTGGAAATGTGGAAATGTAATTAAATGAAGAGACAGCATTTGTGCTCTGACTCTTGCAGTCTAATATGTGTCAGTTTTATCCAGGTCAAGACTGGCATGAGCTTGTAGACCAACAAAACCTCCTTTTTAATCTATTGGTGCGAGAAGGACTTTATTTCAGAGGGAGATTAGATTAGATAAGATTATATTAGATTAGATAAAATTAGATTAGATTTAGATTTAACTTTATTGACATTGTGCAGAGTGCAAGTAAAGGGCCAATGAAATGCAGTCAGCATCTAACCAGAAGTGCAAATAGTAAATAATGTATATAAATAAATTAAATGAATAAATATAATTATGCATATGTATACAAAATAAACATATTATAAAAATGCAAAGTTTGAGGTACAGGTGTAGAGACCAGCTCAGTGCTGTTGTCTGAGAATAGGGTACAAGGTGCCGTATTATCTCTTCATCATGGCACCCGTTAGTGGGTAGGATATATTAGGCAGCAAGTAAACTTTCTGTTGTGTTAGAAGCAGGAAAAATGGGCAAGCGCAAGGATTTGAGCAAGTCTGACGAGGTCCAAATTCTGATGGTTGGACGACTGGGTCAGAGCATCTCCAAAACTGCAGCTCTTGTGGGCTGTTCTCGGTCTGCAGTGGTCAGTTTATATTAAAAGTAGCCCAAGGAAGGAACAGTGGTGAACCAGCGACAAGGTCCTGGGCGGCTGTGGCTCATTGATGCATGTGGGGAACAAAGGCTGGTCTATGTGGTCCGATCCAACAGACAAATTGCTGAAGAAGTTAATGCTGATAATGTTTGATGGGTCAGGACTGTTTTGTCAGTAAAAAGGGGACCAACACAATATTAGGCAGGTGGCCATAATGTTATACCTGATCGGTGTATATATTACAAATAATAAAGTACGAGATGCAAATGTGAATTTAAACCCAGAAGTGTATTATACAAATTATTCTTGTAATGTTTGCCAGAAAATAAGTAAACATGGTTAAACAAGGAAAATTCTCTTAGGACTTTCAATAGGAAGCCAAGGCAGGATTCAAATTTGACTGATATCAGAAATGACCATACATTAGTTTTAAATCTGTGATAGAAGATGGGGCTGATAGCAGAGTGTTAAGGTGGAGCTAACCTGGGAACACTGGGTGCGAGACAGGAATACACCCTGGATGGGACACCAGGCTCACACATTCACATCTGGGGCAAATTAACATAGCCAATCCACTTACCTGTTTTGAAACCCGAGAACCTGGAGGAAACCCAGGGGAACAACACTGTCTTATAACTGAGATATTGTGTTTTTCAGTTGTTGTTGTTTTTTTTAGAATACTTTATTGATCACAAAGGGAAATTGTTATTTTTTTGCATATCCCGTGGATGTAGGAAGCTGGGGTCAGAGTGCAGGGTCAGCTATGTTACAGCCCCCTTGGAGTACAGGGATTTAAGGGCCTTTCCCAAGGGTCCCAAGATTGGCAGCTTGGCAATACCAGGGCTTAAACCCCAAACCTTCAGATACTATTGTACTATTTTGTAGTTAGTTTTTAGTTTTGACGAGTGTTCTTACGTTTTGCCATCACTTCTGCCTGATAGATTAGTGCATGATTTTTTATCACACTCTTGCATAACACATGATTAACTGTATGCTCATGTGACCTCAACTGAATTACACACAGCCAAATAATATATTGTGGTGTTTGCGTATTATGAGACGAATGGTGTTTGACTAAGTTTGACAGAGGCAATTATAAATGGAGCCTTAATCATGAGCATAAGAAGGGGGTCACAGCTGACGACAAACCCCCCACCTTCCACACACACACACACACACACACACACACACCATCTGTTGCCATGTTCGAAACTGGGCCCAGGGCAGGAGCCATTTACAACAGTGCAGAAGTATTGTGTTTTGTTTACCATCTCACTGTGTGTGTAGGTGTGTGTGTGTGTGTAAGCAAGAGAAAGAGAGAGAGAGAGAGAGAGAGAGAGAGAGAGAGAGAGAGAGAGAGAGAGAGAGAGAGATCCTCAAGGTCCTGTCAGTAACAAAACACAAACACTGAGCTCTTAAATCTAGAGAGATAGAGGAAGAGAGAGGGAGAGAGAGAGTGTGCATGTTGTCTATCAAGACACTGATTCTATCAAGGAGAGTGCACCAGAAGGAGTCCCATCTGCTCTCCCTCTCTCTTCTATCATTACTCTCATCACTCTAATTATCCTCATTACTGCAATTTATCCAGTCCTCACACCATCAAGGTTCACAGCGCTAAACAAAGAACAGGCGATGCATCTTTAGCAGCATCCTAATGCCTGAAAATCAAGCTCACCTCCGAGTCTAAATTGACATGCCGTCCTATCCTACCTATTCATTCCGAATTCTGCTAACACAGGTGCACTTACAGGTTTTCCTTTAAACCAAACTGCACAGGTTAACACTATTCACTTCTAAATGACTTGCAATTTCGCTCTGCCACCACCGACAACCACCAGGAAGTCATTAGCAGTAAGGGTTTGTTGCAGCGCCGCCTGCGTTGATTGAGGAGGTAAGAGAGAACTTCATAATCATGTTAAATTAGAGGTCCTTTTGATTCAATCTCACCCCTTACCAATCTCTTAATTACTTATTTGTCCCAATTATTTGCTTTACTGAACCCATTACGACCCCCTTTCACCTCTAAATTAGCTGGTGGCAGCTGCAATTATGCCAGTGTGAAGCCCTCTTCATCAGACTGACGCCTGAGAGCTGTCTTGGGAAATCCGGCTCCTCGTGTCCCCGTGTCGGATATTAGCAGCGAGAGCCATGTGCACCAGAGCAAGTGGAACGCTGCATATCATTAACACGTTTTAGTAAGTCGATTAGTGATTGAACGCTGAAGTGTTCAATCAGCAGGCAAATACATAAGTGATAGAAGTGTAATACAATTTAGTAAGTCTGGGTTTTTATGCATTCTGAGGGTGGGTGGACATTTGGGAAAATTACTAGAAAACATATATATTTTCCAATATTGAATCCTTCAGTACAAGCAGATAAATTCACATCTCAGTTCTTTTCTATTTTGTTTCTATAGCACCTTGAATACAAGTAGTCCCCGACTTAAGATGGAGTTGCGTAACTTGAAAATATCAAAGTCGAAACATGGCTTAGCCTACCCAGGATTCTTAATAAATGGTGTTAAGTATGGGGTAGTATACTGTAATTTGTTAATAATTTAATAAATTATTCTACATAATTTAGCAAAACAGAGCAATAGCATAATTTACATTATAACTTTCTTTCGGCTTCTCCCGTTAGGGGTCGCCACAGCGGATCCTCCGCACGTTTGATTTGGCACATGCTTTACGCTGGATGCCCTTCCTAACGCAACCCTCCCCAATTTATCCGGGTTTGGGGACTGGCACTAAGAGTGGCTGGGGATGGTTCCCTGACCGGGGATCGAATCCGGGTCGCAGCGGTGAGAGCGCTGCATCTTAACCACTAGACCACCAGGGGACCTAATAGCATAATTTACATTACCGTAGTGTAAAAATCTTACAGTATATACTGTAAGTATGTGGTAGGGGGCGCATGCACAAGCACCGTTTTGCGAGTGGAGGGCGGAGCCAGACATGGTCTTTTTCAGTTTTGAGCAAGCTGATAAAATAAAGAGAGAAAAAAGCTAAAATTAGGCTTTAAAAGAATAAAAACATAAAGAAATGCACGCTGTAACACTAAGAGGACTGAAGTCTGTCGAGAGCTGGCGAAAGTAAGGCATCTCACAAGGCGGGAGAAACGTACATCCTGGCAGCGTATCCCAGCGTATCTTAAAATATTTAACATAATATTAACATTTTAAAATGTCTTAAAATATTGTAACAAATTTTGTTGTATCGCTATCGTCATCATAAGATCAAAAAATCGTAAGTTGAATCATCATAACTCGGGGACTTCCTCTACATGTGTTCCTACAAATTTGTGCACGAATACTGAGTTGATTGTACCTCTTTCACTCAAAAATCATTGAGCTGCAGATATAAATACACCAGATGCCCAAGTTCATTGCCTGAGTGCTGAACATCCCATTCTAGAACCATGGGAATTTATTTGCATTTGGCAGGGGGCATTATACAGAGCAACTTGCAATTATTTCATTTACATATCTCAGTGGTTACAGCTTTAGGTTATTGATCAGAAAGCTGGGATTTCAAGCCCCGGTATCACCAATCTGCCACTCTTGGGCCCCCGAGCAAGGCTTTTACCCTCAGTGCTTCAGGGGTGATGTAACATGGCTGACCCTGCACTCTGACCTCAGCTTTCTAACATGACTGAAATATGTGAAGAAAGAATTTCACTGGGCTGTAAAGTACATGTGACAAATATAAAGCAGTTTTCAATGGTTGAGGGTTAAGAGCCTTGCTCAGGGGCCCAACACGGACAGCTTGGAAGTGGTGGGATTTGAAAGACCATCAACTGCACAGTGCATAAAACTAAGATAATTTTAAGCTACTCTGGATAACGGCATGTGTGCCATATGTAAATGTGTGTGTGTGTGTGTGTGTGTGTGTGTGTGTGTGTGTGTGTGTGTGTGTGTGTGTGTGGATAAGTGGTGTTCTATTTTTTTTTCCCCTGTATTATTTGTACTTTTTTGTTATGCATCACTTGCTCCACTGCCAAACAGCTCTGACTAAAACCTCGCACTTCTTGAACATTTTCTGGCTCACAAATTGGAATTCAAACATTCTGCAAGTGAAAGCTGCAAACGGTCAAACCTGCATGCAAAATGTCTGTCTCTAAAGAAACAAGCCGAGAGACAAAACAAAGAATTTTATTAATGGGTTCGGTAATTGAAATGTCTCACGTGTACGAAGCACGCATACAAAAAATGTGGGTCCAGTTACACATTTACAAAATGACGATTCACAAAATGAATTAAGGAATTGTATGTAAACCGAAACAGTGACTTCAGACAAAAAATGAATTTAACATGCATTGTGAAAAGCAGCTGGAACGCCTGCGTCAGTGTGCTTGCGATTTTTATGTTTAATAGTCCTCGATAGACATCAAAACATATGCTGGACAGTTCAATATTGGATTCATTTAACACACATGGCTGCAGAAAGCACTGCCATGATGATAGTCTCATCTTCATTCTAATGTTAAAACACAGAGGACTACATTTATAGACTTTTGCCGGACACCCTTATCCAGAGTGTCTTACATTTATCTTATTCATACAACTGAGCAGAGTTAAGGGCCTTGCTCAGGGGCCCAGGAATGGCACCTTGGTGTGGCTGGGACTTCAACTCATGACTTTCAGCTTCAAAGTCCAATGCCTTTATCACTAAGCCACCACCTTCCCCACTACACATGTGCAGACGTCTTAAAGGCAGTTTTATTCATGCAACCGCATACATTCTCAAGATATGATACAGGTTTTTATATAGGTTTTATTTTTATTGTATAGACACAAGTGTATCTTTGAATGCAGTAGATGTGGATTAATTTTGTTTTTTTTTTATTTCACTTAAACTAGGAAACCAAAACCTGCTCCAGCATGAAGATATGAAAATATAATGTCCAAGAAGATATGGTATATATGGGTTGGAGTGGACCTAATGTGGAATGAAATGTTCATGCAAACACAAGATATTTGCTTATATACTGTATCCTTTAGCTCTTGTCATTCCGTAAATCATAGCTAAATATGTAAATATTCAATATTTTTTCTGCCCTTGAGTCAACAGCAGAATGTTATATATGTTATGCATCACACAGGATTTGATATGTTGAATGTTGTAGGCAGAAACACATCCTGTCTGATATTCTTATAACTCACCAAGATGGAGAAACTAACACTTTGAACCGTCCATTCAGACACAAGATTCCTAAGCAACCTCATCTCTCAGCACACAGCTGAAAAGAAAGAGGGACGAGAGGTACCCGTTTCATCCCTCTCACTAAGCCGACGCTAATTTGGGGCCTGAGTAGAGAGGGCACTTGTGTCCAGGCCTGATGAAAGCGCTTTTAGTGTAGAAAAAAAAAAGAAAAGAGCGCTGGATTTTTATCAAAATCCTGCCTGCTCTCATAAGCGAGGCTCGTCTGTATGCGTGCGTATGTGTGTGTGTGTGTGTGTGTGTGTATGTGTGTGTGTGTGTGTGTGTTCGGCCACTCAGCACCAAAGCCCTTTAATCTCCACCTTCTAGCACTCTTTTGTTAAGAGTGGAACGAGAGAAAAAGCTTGGTCGTTGCCACGCTGTCCGAAAACGCTACTTCAGAGAGTGAAAGGAATGAGAGTGAAATGATAGAGGGAGAGAGAGAGAGAGAGAGAGAGAGAGAGAGAGAGAGAGAGAGAGAGAGAGAGAGAGAGAAGAGAGAGAGAGAGAGAGAGAGAAAGAGTGTGCGCAATGGATGAGAGGAAGAGGAATTAAGGTACATCAACATGAGAATGACCAAGATTGAGAAAGAGGGAGTGAGAAAGAAAGAAAGAAAGAAAGAAAGAAAGAAAGAAAGAAAGAAAGAAAGAAAGAAAGAAAGAAAGAAAGAAAGAAAGAAAGAAAGAAAGAAAGAAAGAAAGAAAGAAAACCACTTGAACTGGATAAAGGATGCAGATTCAATGAATGGATGGATGGATGGATGGAAGGATGGATGGATGGATGGATGGATGGATGGATGGATGGATGGATGGATGGATGGATGGATGGATGGACGGACGGATTTTAGGGACTTTTTTGTTTTGTTATCATGGTTTAAATATTGTAGTCAACAAAACAAACTATCCGTTTAATCACTGAATAAAAGTAAAAAAAAAAAAAATATATATATATATATAAATCAGAGGAAAATGAAAACAAAGGCTTTTCAGTTAAACACCACCTAAAGAAAATCCAAAAAAAGAGCTTCAAATGTTACACACACATATATATATATATATATATATATATATATATATATATATATATATATATATATATATATATATATATATATATATTACTGTTAGATGCACATACTCGATTGCACAGTTTTGAATGTGAGGTCACAACTACAGTTAGTACTACAGTTTCTGTTCCATCTTCCTCAAAAACCATGTGGTTTACTGGAATCTTACCAGGTGAATCTTGAGGTGCCAAGAATTGGGATTTATTTATAAACCCTGACCATTTACATTTTAAATGAAAGTAATTGTTACATTTGTAGAATTTATGAAACATTTAATGCAGCCCTGATATACAGACTGGAAAACGAAGGTGTAATTGTGCAGAGTGAGTCAGTCTCAGTATCAGAATCGAGAAAAAGGATCTGCTTGTGGGATCTGTGGCTTTCGTTATGTGACTGTTTTCACAGATTCGACTCTTGAAATGAAATGAAAATGAAAGTCTGTTTCAAGGGTCAGTCACGTCAGTGGTGCAACAAGACCGCAACCAAACGATACGGTGAGACAAACAGGAAGAACTGGTGAATATGTGACTACAAATACAGGTTTGTAACTGAAATTAGTTGAAGTAGTTTTTATTAAGTATGCACTTGGGTTTTCGCAACAATAAAAAAGAACAGAAAAAGAATTTAGGGTGGGTTTTAGAGTTTTTTTTTTGTTTTTTTTTAGAGAGAGGCGCTTCCATTTGGATCTTTCAGACATCTGTACAGCGTGTACTCGAGAATGATGTGCAGTGCTTCAGGGTTGGAGAATTGCACATCTATAAAATGAAAGGTCAGGTTTATTGAGGCCATATTAGAAGTCCATTGGCCTTCCGGTGAACTCGCCAGAGTTTTTCTATTGGTCTGAAGCACACTTATTTCAATGCACATACTGCGAGAGAAGCGGAAAGTGTCCTACCGAAAGTGCATTAGCTCTCAGCGGGTCTATTCTTTATGAGAGAGACAAAGCAAAAGAGGGAGAGAGAGAGTCGGCAATGCAGGCACCCCAGCCTGAGTGCAAATGAGTTCAAGGACTACCTGTGACTTAGTGAAGGAGCGATGACAAGGAGGGAAGGAAGAGACACAGAGGGAGACTTGTAAAGAAGTGTGAAAGCTAGGGAAAGAAAAATAGCAGGGTGGAGGGATGTGGAGACAAATAGAAAGAAAGCAGATGGATAAACAGTGTGATGCAAAAGAGCATTAGGCCCATGAGCTGGTAGAGTGAGATGACACCACAACACATACACACACACACACGTTTAAAAATAAAACACACACACGCACAAATGGCCGCTGCTGCTAACAAGAAAATTGCCACCTCTCGACTGAATGCTGCCAATGCAAGGTCTGCCCATAGAATGATAAACTTGTGGATACTAAGTCAACGATTGAAGACAGCTAGTGTATATTCATTCAGTTTTAATCTATGAGAAACTGTGGCAAAATGCTGGTCAGAAAGGACTTTGCATGACTAGCCTCCAGACTTCAGCTTCTTCTTGAGATCATCAAAATGCTTTACGTTAACTGGTAGATACTTCACAAAATGCGACTTTATTTAGACAATTGTCAAAGCAGATCAAACCTCGGTATCCTACACAAGGATATGCAGTCCGGCTGTAGCTAACTTTCCTACCTCTTTAACTCATTCTGCCTGTGCAGAGCTCAGTTATTAAACTACAGAGATCTATTTAGGCCCCAGAAAGGCTAGTAAGAGCCTCATTTCCACTGCTTCTTCTACTACCATTGTAATAGTCTGGAAACCAGCTCCCAGACTTGTTACCTCAGATGACCCGGGATTGTCTGCATTTATGCATTTGGCCCATAAGACCTCTGTCCTTCCAAAGCCAACTCTAAGATGATCAGTCCATCTAGTCCTAGGTCTGCTTCGGGGTCTCCATCTAGTTAGACATGCCTGATACAAATGTACTAGAAGAGTAGCAGTTCTACTCTGAGGCTTGGGGGATTTCCAAACTCTTCATCCCATCATGAAGTCCAGCCATCCTGCAGAGAGAAGACCTCTATTCCTATTCCTCCATTCTCAGACGATCTACTCCTTCCAATCTACCAGTGATATAAATTTCAGCACGTCCCAGGTCTGCCCGAGGGTCTCTAACCTAATCAGATGAACCCGATACAGTTTTCCCAGAAGACCTGTAGTTCTTCTTTGCCAAGTTCATCATGGGTATTTCAGCCAATCTGCAGAGAGAAGTTTGTGCATTTTCACTGCTTGCATTCATTCATGCATTCATTTTCCTGAGTTTTCTGTGGTGGCAAAAAGCCAAGAAGGCCAGGCCAGAATTCTCTGTCCTCAGCCAGAGATAACAGGTCCTTCTGGAAGATCCCCTTCCCAATCGAACTGTTCCTCTCTTTAGTAACATATAAATCTTCTTTGGGTGTGTGTTCATTGGGAAGCTCAAGTTGCGTCCAGACTTGGTTGAGTTGGGTTTCATGTAAGGTTCTTAAACTGGCTGCTCTTTATTCAGAGTTTCTTTTTCATGCAAAAGAACCAGATTTCAGCTGCCTGTACTGGCAACCTTAATTTTTTCAGTTACTGCTCATTAAATGTGTGTTAATGTGTCTGTGAGCTTCTGTCAGGAGGAAGAAGACAGGACAACATTTGAGTCAGCTACTGCAGTGGTTATAGCACAGAGCTGAGCCAGCAGAATCTCTCTCTATTACACACACACACACACACACACACACACACACACACACACACACACACACACACACACACACACACACACACACACAAACTTCAGTCTCCACTTCCCCTATCTGTCTTTTTAACAACCATGTTGGAACATATCATGACTTAACCCCTCAAATTGCCTTTGTCTGAATTTCTGTCTCTCCTGAAAAGCAGTAGCCACTTCGGGGTAAAGACGACAGACAAAGCCTCCTGATCATCTCCTAACATTAACTAACTTAATATTAATGAGCGCCACACCAAAGCTTGTCTGCTTGTCTGCTTTCCTCTTTTTTCTTTCACTACAAGCAGGAGACATACTTGGGTGCATGAAAGACATGCATTTGTCACTAAAATTGCAGTTTGAAACCGTTTGAAACAAAAAAATTACAGAGACAACTTTACCCTGTCGACCGCCAGCGAGAGTGGGGCATCTCACAGGGCGAGATTTATGCTCATCCCAGCTGCTTGTCCAAAGTAGCATACATCAAGGGTTAATACAATTTTGTCTTATCGCTATCGTCATTGTAATATCGAAAAATCTTAAGTCAAACCATCGTAACTCGGGGACCATCTGTGTATGTGTGTATATATATATATATATATATATATAGAGAGAGAGAGAGAGAGAGAGAGAGAAAGAGAGAGAGAGAATGAGATACTATCTATCTATCTATCTATCTATCTATCTATCTATCTATCTATCTATCTATCTATCTATCTATCTATCTATCTATCTATCTATCTATCTCATTCTCTATACTCTCTAACCTATGTAAAAAAAAAAAATGAAATAATATCTAAAAGCTTCCTCCCTGAGTGCACTTTCTTCACACAGTGAACGGAACAGTTTGATGAAGCTGGATAGCAGCAGCGCAACAGACCCAAACCTTATCAATTCAATTTTAATCAGACACCAACTGTCAAAATGTCTGCCATAATTCTGCTCAGTCGCATCGTCATCATCAACACACAAAAAAGGCGCTTATACAGTGTGTACAGACAGTGGCAAAGTTGTAAAATATATTTACACCCTAAATAAAAAAATAGACCAATGGTGGTCAGTAATTAAATAAATGCAACTCGTTACTGTGCTTAAGTAGCTTTTCAGCGTTTCTGTACTTTACTGAAGTATTTCCATTTGGGGATACTTTTACTTTACCCTCACTACATTTCAAATTCAACTATCTTACTTTTTACTCAACTACATTTTGCAAAATCTGTCATTCCTTTTTTATTTTTGAGTGGAAAAAACATAACTGGTCAAAAACACAGCAAGTCGCTAATCAGGGTAGAGCGCACGCTCCGTTTTGTTCTTGTTTTGATTGCCGCTTGGTGGTACTTAGCTACTTAGCACAAACATACAGTTCAGCATCAGTTCAACAGCAAGCAGAACATTTTGAGAGCAGTAAATGATGGAATAAACTCCTGGCTTGAACTTGCCCCAACACCACTGTCCTTATTTGCACACTTTTTCTGAAGTCGTTGAAAGGAGATTTTTCGCTCATAATCATTTTAATAGCTATCATTCAGTCTTTGACTTATTAATATTATTTTATTAATAGATTGGTGTTCTAAGAGTATCAGCGTTTTCACATTGACTGAGTTGAGTCTTGTGACAAAAATGATTAGACATTATAGTCAAGTGAAAGTTTAAAACTAGCACTTTTACTGGGGTCATATTTATCTCTTTATTTTAATTATCTCTATTTTAACTCAAGTACATGGTTTGTGTACTTCGTCCACCTCTGAAATAGACAATGAATCAGAACTGACTGAATTAATCATTGATTATTTCCTCATGATGGCATGTACCACTGCTTTATCAAGTGAATAGATGAACTTTGTGTTTACCGTAATTTCCGGACTATTAAGCGCACCCATATATAAGCTGCACCCACTGAATTTGACAAAGATTTTTATTTTGAACATAAATAAGCCGCACCTGTGTCTACACTGAAACTAATGAACTTTACACAGGCTTTAACGAAAGACAGTGTCTGTTACACGGTGTAACGGGTGAAATATGTTGTGGCTCCTTTAAGAGCAGAGCGGCATTTTGGGAATAGCCTGTCGCTGTGTTTTTGCGCTATTACTGCATGTGTGCAAGGCCGAGGAATATGTTCTTATTATTTACTGATGATCATTTCTAAGTTTCTTTGACTAACCCGTAACGCTGTTGCCAAGAAAAATAAAAAAGCACGAGTTTTGTTAACCTGTCTGTGCTTATATGATTTCTGTTGCAACTGAAGTTAGCGAGCTCTCCCTTGACCCTGACTCAACGCGCTACAACGGCTTGTATTTAAACAGTAGCCTACCAAGAAAGTCATTGTTCACTGTCTTCCTTCTTCCTTTCTCTCGAGAGTTTTTCTTTTGGCATCGTCGTGCGTTTAAAAAAAACCTTTTTTCTCCCGAAGCCGTGCAGCTCAGAACACAGGTGAGGTGCGTTTTTTCGTTTCCGTTAGGAAATTTAATTGGTCTAATGTTATGGGGTTCAGTTTTTTGGCTTGAAGTTAGTGAAACCGGGAAAAATTCATAAATTAGCCGCTTCGTTGCTTAAGCCGCGGGGTTCAAAGCGTAGGAAAAAAGTAGCGGCTTATAGTCAGAAAAATATGGTAGTTGTAATTAGGAGTGATTAGTACCTCAGGTGATGACAGAGTCTGATGCGGATGATGATAATGACGACAGTGATGATAATGAAGAACTCAAGGACCGCCTTCTTGTTGCAGTCCCTCATTCTAAATGAAATGTATGCAAAAGAGAGAGAGATATATTTAAGTTTTCATACATTGTAGTAGGAAAAGTCCCAGTTTGACCATGTGAAGGGTTTTCCGTAAGCTGCCTCACAAATGCAAACCTGTGGCTACAGTGCTACATGCCATTATCATCCCATTTATATGTTCATTGGGCAGAACTTAATATGTAAATATCTTTTTAAGACCAATGCATGTTTGAATTATGAAAACATTCAAATGACATCATGGTCATTTCCCTGATCTTTGTACCTAAACTTTACATCCTTCCTCTCAGGAACTATGGTGCAGTGTATGTCGCAAATGTGTAACTAAATCTAAAAAATTACAATAATTACAATGTGCATTAATAAAATACCATGTGCAATATCACATCATGTGCAATATCCACCTTCATCAGAAAATCTTTGTTACAAATTTTTATTAGGAAACTATAATGCCAATTTAACAAAATATGCAGATTACTAAGTTATTTGATGTTACATTTGTGAATGCTATTAAGAAAACACAACATTTCCCTAAAATTAGGATTTGGTTCCCCTTCATGTTTGAGGAACCATTTCATAATGCTTTCTGTTTAAGTAAATGTTCTGGGAACATAGAAAACATCTATTTTTATATGTCAACTGAAAAACATTTGGCAATGGCTGATCATAGGCATTATATACCTTTACATTTACATTTACATTTGCGGCATTTAGCAGACGCCCTTTTCCAGAGCGACGTACAAAAGTGCTTTGAGTCTCTAGTAATGAATAAATCTACACTGGTATGCCAGATTACAAACTTAATATAAATATAACCCTTGATTTCTACAAAGCAAACTTGGAGTGTTAATTTAAGTGCTAATTTGAGTGTTTCAGGAAGAGGTAGGTCTTCAATCGTCACTTGAAGATAGCCAGGGACTCCGCTGTACAGACATCTAGGTGAAGTTCATTCCACCACCTCGGTGACAGAACAGAGAAGAGCCTTGAAGTATACTTACCTCTCATTCTGAGAGACGGTGGTACCAGTCGAGCAGTGCTGGAGGATCTCAGACAGCGTGGTGCAGTGCGGGATACCATATATATGCATTGCGAGATATCATATACTATAAAGATGAAAGTTTTGTAGACACCGGACCATAAGATTCATATATGATTTCTAAACATGGCATTCCATACTTAGTACTAATGTGCTTTTATACTAATCTCCACTCCTCTGGGAAGATTATTAGATTTTATCTATTAGATTTTGAAGTGTGCTTGTGGAGACTGGAAATTGGCTCTGGCATGGAGGAGTTGGTGTTGGATCTATGATGATCTCAGATGTTGAGCTATTTTATGAGTTGCTCAGTAGCTCCTGGTTCCACAAAGTCAAATGACATGTGTAAGACTATAGAAAGGATATTACTCATAATCAAACACTCCTGTGCTCATGTTAGTTCTCACTTTCCTGTGTATTGTATTGTTTATAGATTTATAATCACACTCTTGATATCACCCAGTTGAGGGTGGGTTCCCCTTTCGAGTCTGCTTCCTCTCAAGGTTTCTTCCTCATAACATTTAAGGGAGTTTTTCTTGCCACAGTCGCCCCAGGCTGCACATCAGGGATAAACACACATAATTCCCTTTAATTCTTAAGCTCTGAAAAGCTAAAACAATGTTCATGTTGAAAAGAGCTATAGAAATAATCTTGAAACTTAAGATTTCTGGGAATTTTGTATATAATGGTGTATATAATGTATTTACTCACTAGAATTCCTGGAAAGTTTTCAGTGAGCTCAATGCACCAACACATCTATATTCTTAGTACTGCTCTTGAAATTCGTACTAATCAGATATGTACAAATATTTGCAGATCTCCTGAAGGGAAAGGCTTCAAACTGTATGCTTCATCATGCATATACTAGTATAAATAACACTGTATATACAGATCAGGCATAGCATAATGACACCTGCCTAATATTGTGTTGGTCCCCCTTTTGCTGCCAAAACAGTTCGGACCCTTCGAGCATTACCAGCATTAACTTCTTAAGCCATTTAAACTCCAGTAGTTTGTCTGTTGGATCAGACCACACAGTCAAGCCTTTGCTCCCCACGTGCATCAATTAGCCACCACTGTTCCTTCCTTGGAGCACTTTTAATAGACACTGACCACTGCAGACCGAGAACATCACAGAGCTGCAGTATCACGTGCTGCCTAATACATCCCACCCACAAACAGGTGTCATGATGAAGAGATAATCAGTGTTATTCACTTCACCAGTCATAATGATATAATGTCATAATGTTATGCCTGATCGGTGTATACATAACTCCTATAAAAAGCCTATTTAAACATAATAGTGAAAGATGATGGACACGTTTTTAATGTTTGTGCTTTTGTTCTGATGAATGAAAGGGAACTGTGGCACAAGAAAAGAGGGAGTTTAAACTACAAATTGATGTCTGCCCAACGTCATTTAATTCAAAGACCCAATTCCATACGTTATCACGTTGAGGTTTTTGTCAAGGTTACACCCAAAATGCTCCCTAAACACACGCCATATCACCACTGACCTCCCACTTAACCCTAACCAGAACAGGTTATGAACATAAACACTGTCCAGGAACATTTGGCTAATTTCATCCCTAATTTCAACCAGTAGGCTTCTCCAGCTTGGAAATGATCCCAACTCCTAGTAAAATAATTACATGTTCCCCTTCCCACAACAGCATGTTATATAAGCAACTGTTTAAAACAAAGTTAGAACAGGTGCGTGTCCAGAACACGATTGGTGTGCTTGGGGGCGTGGCTAAAACCCAGCCAAGGCTTTTTTTTTTATACTTGCTGTTTTGCCTTGTTCTTACATTCGGATCAATCGACATCGTTTTTTTTCATTGTGCTTCTCAGTTCTAACCAAGAAAAAAGATCATCCTGTGGTATAATGTTAATGACTGTAATGCTCTTAAAGAGGCATTAAAGAAACCGCTGTAATTTATATATGTGGTCTTGATTATTTTAAATTTTTTTGGTCCTCATTTTTCCTCTTACACCCTGTAGTGAGCGCTGTATAAATTAAGCATTAAACACTACAGTAAGTGCTGTAAGAAAAGAGACAGGGAATGTACCGAGAAACACAAACTATAGGTGTCCCAATACTTCTGTCCATATAGAGTAAAAACTAACAATTAGGTCTGAACAGGGAGCAGTAAAAAAAAATAAAAAATAATAATAATAATATATATTATATACCGTATTTTTCGGACTATAAGCCGCTACCTTTCTCCTACGTTTTGAACCCTGCGGCTTAAACAACGAAGGGGCTTATTTATGAATTTTTCCTGGGTTTTTCCCGGTTTCACAAACTTCAAGCCAAAAAACTGAGCCCCATAACATTAGACCAATGAAATTTCCGAACGGAAACGGAAAAAACGCACCTCACCTGTGTTCTGAGCTGCACGGCATCGGGAGAAAAAACTTTTTTTTTTTTTTTAAAAACACCCGACGATGCCAAAAGATAAACTCCAGAGAGAAATAGTTGTGAAAGGAAGGAGGAAGACAGTGAACAATGACTTTCTTGGTAGGCTACTGTTTAGATACAAGCCGTTGTAACGCGTTGAGTCTGGGTCATTCGAGAGCTCACGAACTCCAGTTGCAACAGAAATCATATAAGCACAGACAGGTTTCCAAAACTCGTGCTTTTTTATTTTTCTTGGCAACAGCGTGACGGGTTAGTCAAAGAAACTTTAAAATGAGCATCAGAAAATAATAGACATATTCCTCGGTCTTGCACACATGCAGTAATAGCGGAAAAAAAAAAAATATATATATATATATGTATGTGTGTGTGTGTATAATATATATATATATATATATATATATATATATATATATATATATATATATATATATATATATAAAAATATATATAAATGTACAGAAGTGTAAAATGTAATAAACGATTTAAATAGAAAATTTGAACAAAATGATAACGAGTCTAATGAGAAGTAACAACTTGCAGCTTTCCAGCAGAACACACACAACCACACTATTGGTCGGAAAATTAGGCTTTGCTTGTTTTATTTACTGATGCGACCCGTTTAACTGCTCGATCATTTATTTTCCACATGATTTCTCTTTACAGCGCTCAGTTCCAACAAGTCTGATTAGACTCCAATCTCCTGTATCTGCTCAGGCTGTTTAAACAACAACAGTTGTTATTTGTTTATCACAAGTAGATTTCGTGCTCGGAAAGAAAACAACCGCAGTTGGGCAAATCCTGGGCTGGAAATTGAGAGGTTGATATCCTAGAATTTCTGGGACATTCATTTAGTGTATGCAGGAGAAAAATAAAAGCTCATCATAAGACCTAAGGAAGCATCCAGATGTTCTTGAGTCACCAAAGTTGACTTATACAGAGTAGATTTTTTTTTATTTTATTTTTTTTTTTTATTATGACAGATTGCTAAACAATTTGGTGTGAAGTAAGGGGAAAAAAAAATAAAGTAAAATAAAAAAGGGAAAAATGCCACTTCTACAGTAATGCAATATGCACTAATTTGAATGGCTTGGATCGCATTTCAATAGTTCCTCTCAGGCTTAAACACACTCCCACACAAAGCGGCATGCTTCAGCCCATCATCACGGTCAAGAGCAGGTTGTGAAAACACTCGTGCTCCTGCACTCTTCACATAGGAACCCGCTCGGTCAGTCCGTTGTGTGTAAAATTAAAAAGGAAATGAGCCGACTATTTGTATGGGCGAGTGACAGACTAAGAGCCAAGCACATGTCCATCAAACCTTGTGTTCCCCCAACCCCCAGTGCCACCATATTTCCATTTCCAATTACATCATCGAACAAATGAGGCCAAAGGAACAGACAATTGAGAAAAGTTAGTTAACTGTCCAAGTTTAATATTGGTTTTAATTTACAAACATCTCCCCACGTTCCTCTGGGTGCTCTCCAGGACTCGAAAGATTCGAACATTTGGCATTGTCTGTCAAACCACCGTCTGCAATGTCCAAAAATGCATCGTCCGTGGCTGCTGCGGCGTACCTTTAAAATGTCCAAACCGAACCAGCCAAGCTTTTAAAAAAGGTCCTCGTTCAACACCGTGTCCACCCTGATGTGGGCTGTTAATTGGCAACCCAGAGTCTGCTTACAAAACGAAAAAAAAACGACAAATCCACCTTTTAAAAAAAGTAGGTCCTAAACTACGGTTTCTCAAGCATCGAGGACATGAGGACAAAGAAAACCCATCACAAGTATACCAGGACAAGGAAATATAGATATGTACATATAATCATATATATTTATAAAATGTTTTTATTACTCCATATATACACTTTTCACAAGTCGTCCAGGGAGCGGGAGGCTAAAAATGAAGCACTGCTTCATGTTGCATCACAGATCGGTTGCTTTTTCGTTCAAACGAAGAAGAAATTAAAGGACTAAATGACTGAAGAAACAGCCGTGCACACACACACACACGCGCGCACACACACAGATCCGAAGAATCTCATGACTAGACCCAACACAAAAGCCAACATGAGTACTTCTTTAGTGTCGTCAGTTTGCGATCCTCAGATTTTAGTCCAAAAGGTCCTGTAGTAGACAAGTCCAGTATCACAAAAAAAGGAATAAAAAACAAAACAAAAAAAAATAATCACGTTAATTCCCAGTTGGCAATTATTACCACGGTAAGGTTTCAGATCTTGTGGGTCTTTGGAGAGAAGGGACGGGATCGCACAAGTTCCACTGTTAATGAGCCTTAAAAAAAAAAGCTCTGGTCACAGGTCCTTGGGTTTTAGTGGATCACTCCTTAATCTAGTAAATGACTTCATACACTGTGGCCTTCTTATCCCCAGATCCTGTCACGATGTATTTGTCGTCAGCAGAGATGTCACAGCTCAGGACGGACGAGGACTCCTTTGACTGTTAAGAGAAAAAAATAGAAAAGAAAATTGTTTTTATTATTATATTGATATATATATAAAAAATACATCAATATGCACATGTACCTTTTTCTTTTTTTTATTATAGCCGTTTAACTATAGATTATGTAGATCGTGTTCTTTAACATCCGCTTAACCAGTTTAGTCCATATAATCATTAATTACATCTGCTGTTAAAATTCATTCCCACAAAATAAACCAAAGCCCTGTGCCTGAAAATAGTTACAGCTTTACCTCTGAAACTCTTTACCCTAAAGTGCTGACACTGCAGACACACAAGACCCAGACATCTCGTAGAAATCAACAACTCGCTCGTGTTTTGCATCCAGTCATGTAACCGCACAAGACCCTGCGAATTCGCTGTTACTATCGAATACGAGTGGTACTATTGTTACTATAGAAACAATAACATGAACTACAGTGCAAATATAAAGCTGTGATTTGTTGGCAATACTGTCAGAGCTGCTGTTAATCAACACCTTCTGACTAATGAAATTCGCTAAATTCAACAGCGCCGTGGTATAAACGCTATAAATAACGAGAACAATAACATCTCTCTACGCGCTTGTTTCTCAAATAAAGACGCTTCCATTCCTGAGAACCGAATGCGGTTTGAACCTCTCCGAATAGCTAAGAAAGTTCTTTAACCTGCAGCTCCTCACACATCACCACCTACACTCTTCCTAGTCGTCGAGTTAAAAGCTTCGAAATTACCATCTCGGACTGCACGGCTTCGGCTAAAGAACACATCAATCTCAGTCCCATCGGGGCCACGCTGCGATGCGAATGAGAGCAGGTCGGTTATTGAGTCACGTACCTGAAAAATGCTGGCGCCGTACGGCGTCCTCCAGGCGTTCAGCAGATTGTCCTTCCCTGTGCTCACAAACCATTTACCTTCAGAGCGGAAAACATCAAGAGTTAGTGCGGGAGGGGAGAACGAGCACACGCGCTCTCGCTACACTGAAAGGAAACACTCAGATGGCCAAGGACAGGAGCAAGGTGATAAAGGCATTTCCATTTAAAGCCCGTGCTTCTATGTGCGAATAGCGTAGCAGAGTGGCTTTGTGCATGCAAAGAAGACAATCAAAGGAAAAAAAACAAGAAAAAAAAAAAAAGCTGCAATAGGGAACAATCAAGATGCCTTACCGCAGTAGGCGAATTTGAGGGAGAGCACGCAGCTCTCGTGAAGGTGTAGCTGGTATTTGTCGGGTTTGGTGTGGTGGAGAACCTCCACGTTGCTGCTCTCCATCCCTACAGCCAACCACTCACCGGTCGGACAGTAGCCCAGCGAGAAGATCTGCAAAAGACATGGCAGAAGTGGTTATTCTCTCTCACACACACACACACTAGCAGGGCATACATACAATCACACTAAGGGGACACTTTTCTGGCCACAAGCTTCAGAATCATCTCGAACAATACAAACTGATTACAGTAACTAAATGAGAATCTTCTGTCAGCTCAGATCTGTCAAAGAGCTTCTTCATGAAAGAAAGCAATTATTGCAGAAACGGCTGCTCTTTATTGAATACGAGAAGTCTGGCTTTGAAGCTACATGTTATGAAACCTACAAAGTGCGGCTTAGCAGCTTACAGCCAGTCATGATGATCAATTAACTGATCCTTTCAGTATATATGAATAGGTGGTATACATGCATTATATATATATATATATATATATATATATATATATATATATATATATATATATATATATATATATATATATATATATATATATAAATAAAACGCATGTATATATAGGTGTTATATAGAATGCATGTATATATAGGTGTTTATTTGAGTTACCTGTGAGGTGAAGTCATGCTGCTGGAGCTGACGTCCTTCTCTCAGGTCCCAGGAGCGGACGGTGTTGTCCAGGCCACCAGTCCACAGCTTAGTGCCGTCGTGAGAGATGTCTATACAGCTTGCGCCATCTGTGTGACCCTGGAACTGCCTGCAGGACCAGCAGCAAAACAAAATGTTTACTCACATTGTCAGCACTTTGTAAACTGACCCACACACACCAGCATAATACACAAGGTTTCCAGTGAAACTGAGGCTGATGCGATGCATAAATCAGTGTTAAGATACATATGAAGCAGCTACCGGTGCGATGCGATGAAGTTTCGATGCAGTGTGATTCGATTTCGAATCAACACAATGCGATTCAACAGACAAAATAGGATGCTATGCAATTCAATATGGTACAGATTTAATTATCTTTTATTTCTTTGATTCAGA
This sequence comes from Silurus aristotelis, assembly GCF_946808225.1. Taxonomy (NCBI): domain Eukaryota; kingdom Metazoa; phylum Chordata; class Actinopteri; order Siluriformes; family Siluridae; genus Silurus; species Silurus aristotelis. The sequence continues at coordinate 6,757,610 of NC_139582.1, read as the reverse complement.
TAGACAGCAAATTATACATTTACTTAAGTGCTTTCAGACTACTAATGCATGGCCTTTTCACAAATATGCCTTTGTAGTGCAAAAAAAAAAAAAAAAAACCCAGACGTTCTATTCCTGTTAAATCTCCAGGAAGACGCAGCTCTACCTTTGCCATGTTAATCTATTCTGTGTAACTCACAGGACACGCCTCGGCAGCATTGGCACTGAGGGAACGTGCTTGAGAAAAGGGGAAATCATTCTAAAATATTAGTCAGAAATGATTGGTCACTTAAGTAAAGCGCATCTACTAATAATGACAAAATTATTTATATGTCAATGCAAATATGTTTAAAAAAGAATGCCCATCCGATGCACACTTTAAATCGATGAATCACATTATTAACTTTTATGAAGATTCACCGAAGCGAATCTGTGAATCTTACCATCTATAATATGCATAATACTCGACACAAAACCAACTGCTGTGCTCACCTAACAAGGGTCTGGTTGTGTAGATCCCACACGGCAATATTTCCGTCGCTGCAGCAGGAAAAGCAGACCTTGGCATCGGGGCTGATGGCCAGAGCGTAGCAAGCTGGGGCTGATGAGGTCAGTTCGGCCTTGATGCGCGGCGTCTGAGAGGCCAAGTCCCAAATGGTCAGAGTGCTGGCCTCGCCACCCACGATCAGTGTGCGGCCGTCTGGGAGCAGCTTACAGGAGCGAATGTAATTATCTCTGTTCTAAAGACGGCGAGATTCAGTCGGAGAAAGAGAAAAAAGAAAGAAAAAAAAAACGAGAGAGAGAGAGAGAGAACGAGAGTGTGAGAACAATGCGAGTCAAAAAGTGCTAGTTTATAAAAGGAGCGATTGTTCGAGGACCCTAAGGAAATTTCGTCTCGAATATTCCGAGAACACCATGTAATCTAATGTAATTTTCCCCGCCCAGTCTTTTGTAATGCGTCTCCTTCTCGACTCCCTGTAATCATCGCTGCTTGGGAGGAAGTGAAAACAAAATGCCACGGTTTCGAGCGAGCAAGCAGCCTTTTCTTTTCCCACAGCCTTTTCCCTTTCAGTGTGGCGATTATGAAGGTTATTGGAGAAGGAGAAAAGGCTGATAAGAGCTTGCAGCTGAGTGCATGCAAGCGGGGGCGGTCGGTGTGTGTGTGTGTGTGTGTGTGTGTGTGTGTGTGTGTGGGGTGTGTATCGGTGGAGGGGGAGATGTATCTTTTAAAAGGTTTCTAGTCGGAGTTCCAGAGAGGATGCAGCACATTTTCAGATTAACAACAGACGCCTGAATCGCTCGCTAGGCCAGATCGATAACCGGGAGCTTTCAGACAAATTAAATCACTTTATGATAGCCACTGAACAGCTCATCACATCCACTCCGTCCTTTCATCCTCCACCCACCACGCCACCCCCTTCTTCTGCTGCGAAGGAACACGTTTGCATGCCAGAAAACGTTATCTATTGAAAAATAATAGCCAATTACATTTATGAAGCATATTGCAATATTTATTTTTGGAAGATCCCCCCCCACCCAAGAATCAATTTTACAACATTAAAAAGAGAGAAAACGATTCGTTTATCGTTGTCAGATCGTTGTCGATAAAGCTGTCTGGTCCTACATTAAAATCTCAGCAAGAAGTATAAACTACTGAAAAAGATCCCAGTCTTGAGGGCTACAGTGCAAAATTGATGATAAAAAAAGAGAAACTGGGGAAAAAATGTTTATAAAATAAATAAATAAAATCTAATAAAATACACTACAAGGTTTGATTGACAGCTTGTGGTTCAAACCAGTGGCAAAAAAGGGAAATACTGGCACTGTTCAGCTCGACAGGTACACATTAATGGTTAGGGTTTACAAATGAGATATTACAAGTGTGTCCACTGGTTTGCATAGTTTTGCTAAAAACTACATTGGTGGGACAAGAAGCCACCAGCAGCTTTTTTGACAACTGTGTATCATTGTGACTAAGAACAGCATTCTGACACTTTACACACACATGAAGCTTAACCCAAAGCCCCAGGTCTTTACCAGGCAGTCCAGTTGGGAAACGGGGCTCTTGCTGCCAGGCTGGCTGATGTCCCAGATCTTGACACATCCCTTGCCACCAGTGTAAACGTGGCGTGTGGGGTTGCTGATGGTGACGGCGCAGACCACCTCGCCGTGGCTCAGAGTGTTAATCTGGCGTGCGTGCCGTGGGATGCCTGGGCCGATCAGCGCATCTGGAGGAAAAGGGACGGGCTGCATCTGACCATCTGCACTGACGTGGAACGAGTACGCTCTGTTTGGAACAGAAAAGCAAGTCAGATAAAAGGAAAAATCTAACAACACTGTGTTCAATCATACCGGAATCGTCTGGTTAATATAAATTATAACCAAAAAAAAAAAAACCTGCACAATCTTTCCCCCATTCATCCCTAAATGCAGTAACCAAAGTCGTACATTTTTGAGAGACAGAACGATCGTAGGATAAAGCAGCACAGTGTTTCATTCTGGTGGCAGAGTTTCTGCAGGTATCACCAAGTCAAATGACTTTTTAAGAGCATTAAAAATGAAATTTAAGACCTATATCACGACATCAAAAACACAAAGACAAATAGGTTCTTGGCGACTCGCCTTAAACAAGCCCGAAATTCATTCTTTTACAAGCCAAGTGTCGCTAAAGTTGCATTTCCCCATAACTGAAAAATCAAATCCGTTTTACGTCTGGGATACGATCCAAAAGAGATTTGGGCCAATTACAGAAAAATTATTAGCTGTTGCATGTTGTTTTCAGTCATAATAAAAATACCACGAAAAGAAAGAAACAAAAAAAAAAAACCCTCTCTAAAGTGTTACATGAGCATTTCAAGGACATTGGAAAATTAAGACGTTTAAAATGATCTGAGAAATAAAACAGCGAATTTAAGACTAAAGACCTAAATTTTTTTTTAAGACTCTGCGAAAACCCTGGGTGGCCATCTTGTTTTTTTTACTTTTGTTTTGTTTTAAACATAATAGAACAAATGATATAATGAATGTTCTGTGCTACATCAAGTGATCATCTTTGTGACAGCAGCACTTCTCACTAGGCCCCGCCTCCAAATGTTCCAAGGTGAGTCCAGAGGTTGGGGGCAGACGTTGTGCTAATTTACTGACCCCATTTACATGTGCTTAACAAAACATTAAAAAAACAAGGCACTCACGGTTTTCCGCCGGAGATTGACGTCAGGCTGGCTGGGAGACCTGGAGCCCGCATGTGAGGATGTGGATCGAATCCAGGCTGCGAAAACAAACATGTGCGCGACTGAATACCGTGGCGCTGCATACCAGAGTTTGTATCTCCACTCGAACCCTCTTCTCTTCGCCACGGAAAAGACTTGTAAAAACATGCAGCCAGCACTTTTCTGCCCTAAGCCCGTCACACCCAGTACAAAAGATCAAGTCAAGCAGCACGCATGCAAAGGTGATATTTAAAGAGATTATGTGACCTGGGAAAGAAGGTGGTGACGGAAGGGAAAGAAGGGAGGAATCTCACCATGGACGGTCTGCCGTAGGCTGCTACTGTGGCTGCTGCGCTCATCTGAGGGGAGATGAGGCCATAGACGCCCGCACTGGAGAGCGAGCCGTTCATTTCTGGGTGATGACCCATCATCGCGAACGGCGTGGTGTAGGACAGGGGAGGCCGCAGTGCAGGAGCTGCACACACATTTTAATGCAGTCATTTGGTTTGCCAGAATCTAATGAGGCAAATTTGCATAACAAAGTTTTACTGAAGCATAAAGCAGCACATCAGACACTGTCTGGGCTGTGAATTTCTGAAACAAATCTCCAATACAAACACAACCAGGCAAACGTATGGAAACATTATGTATGTGCATTGGTGTCTTCTCCAAGTATGCTCTTACCCAACACCTCCATGCCAAGAGGTTTGGGCCCTGGGATGGGCCTGAGTCCTGGCGTACTGCTGGTTCCTGGGGTGGGGGCGTCGTTGCGCGGGGTGGGAGTGTTGGACTTCAGGCCGGGCGTCGAGGATTTATCGTTCTGAACAAATCGGAAACCGAGAATTACAAAGCAGCTAAGCTGAAAACTGCGAAAGCACAAATCCAGAGACGATCACAGAGCTCGCTCGTGCTAATCCAATCAAATCCTGGCATCTTATTATAATCTGGATTAAATCAAGGCTCCTGCACCGTCCAAACAGGGAAAAAAAGGAGGAAAAGGCGCTTTATCTTTGCACTCTCTTTTAATCTATTTTAATCTCAACTGGTTTATATGCAGAGGGACAGAACAAGGCCGATATCGCCATGTCGTCACTGCAATAACAGAGAGGAGGGCAGATGCTCAGCTCTTACATGAGGGTGATCCTTGGCTTTGGAAGATGGTGTGCTCCCAGATGAAGCCACAGAGGCTGGACTGTTTGGGGCGTCTTTCTTCAGCACACGGGCCTTGTCCAAACCGTTCTCTGGGGGAGAGTGAGAGGGGCTACCCCTTGGAGTGGGTGGGTCCTGCATAGAAAAAGCACAGAAATTCAGAGCTTGACCAGCATGAAGAATTAACTTTGCATTTTACTAATTACGTCACTTTAGGAAAACTCGGCAGCGCTTTAAATCATTCAGTGTGTCCAGCTCCCTCAACTCCAAATCTGCACACTTATCTTAAACAGAACAAGATCCAGAGCTTCAGGCTTCACAACAGTTCCTAAACACGACTGCGGTTTTATAAAGTCAGTAACCGACGCTGCTTACTTTCACATCTGCACTGCATTCTGTCAAACATTTCTAGCTATTAATTCCTTGAATATCTCTTCACAACATTACTGGAAAATGATGAGTAGAATCAGAAATATTAATATAGACATATTTAAATATGTTTTAGCCTGTGCTCGTAGTTACTGACCATAATATGGTTATTGATGTACAAGATTTGGATCATGATTTGGGAAAGAAATATGCAATCGATCTGAACATGCAATATAATTAGTGCAAGTTACCTCGTTGGACACGTCAACCACCAGGTCATCGCTCTTGTCACCGTCACTGTCCTACACCAGAACAAAGCATTGCTGTTAATCAAAGAGTTAAAACAGAACGTGCATAAATTCATAAATATCTATAGTCCATCCTTTTTTGATTTATGGAACCTGACCCAGAATTGTGCTGACAGCTGTATGGGTGCATGCTTACATATCTTAAGTTGTCCTTTTCCTCCATTTTACGTTTCTTTGAGTCCAAGCTGTAGTCAGACGAGGCCCTGTGTTTCTCGCTGGTCCTCAGGCTGTCAGACGGCGACACGGAGTTATTCTGCAGGGGCAAAGGTGGAAAAATTGGTCAGAAACTGTTTAATTATATTTCTGGCATTTGGCAGACGGACACCCTTATCGAGACACTTTACAACTAAGAATTTGAGAATTAAGGGCCCTGGCTCCAGGACCCGGCAGTGGCAGCTTGGTAGTTCTGGGATTTCAAAACTAATGACCTTCTGATCCAATTAAATTATTTTAAACTAAATAACTGGAATTACAAAGAAATATGTACCAAAACCGAGAAGTATGAAGATATATCAAATCTGTAATAAAACGCGAGCAAACGCGAGGTTTGGAGAGCGTGAGGACTACGACGCTACATTAATGCATGCCGACATGTTTAAATCCTTTTACATAGAAAATGTTGGGCTTTTTTTTTTTTTTTTTTTATTTACAAAGGAAACGCCATCAAATATTTTGTTAACCGTTTCCAAATGGAATGTTTTTAAAATATAACGCATTCAGCACAGATTATAATACAATATAAAGCAAAGCTGCCATTCCTGTGCATATACCTTGTGACCACTCAGATTAAAAATTCTATGGTTTAAAAATAATCCGCCTTTTCCTCGTTAATGCACTATTTACTACTGCTGAATACTATAATCATTTCACCATATTGCCCAAACCTATGCAGCATAAACAGTAAGGACTGTAAAATACTCAGTCCTAGTGTGAAAATAAATATATTAAAGTAGTTCAATGTTCCTCAGAGGCTATAAGAACATCTAAACCTTAATAAAGACCCCACAGAGAACCTCTCTGGACCAAAGTAGGTAAAACCTGGATGGACGGACAAGAACTCGAAATAACCCGAACACATACTTGCAGCCACTGGGATGTATGTGTGTGTGTGTGTGTGTGTGTGTGTGTGTGTAAATCCAGCCCTTGTCGAAAGTAAACACTGCTGGAGCAGAGGGTTAAGCTCCACGCAGTGATGCATTGAAGCCGGACTGGCAGCCAGAGAGCTGCTCACGGGCGTCCAGGCCCAGTGAAGCAAAACAGCCAAGACAGCTGAACAAACTCAGGGCTGGGCCGAGGGGCACTACGCTTCAAATGCTCCGCGCAGCCCCACCAGTGCGCCGACCGGACAGCGAAAGCAAGAGCGAAGTGATCCTGACAGCACGGATATGGTGGCATGATGGGATTGAGAAAAGGGAGGAAGCGACGGAGCAAAACGTAAACAAGCTGACCAGAATCAACAGCCTCCCACCATGAGAGTTAACCAGCCAGAGGACAGCTTGTTTTCCTCTCTTCCTCTATTCTTTAGCCAAACACAAGCCAACAGTTAACCTCTCTCTCTACACTTAGCAGGGCAGAACAGAGACACAGCAGGAGAGAGGGAGAGAGAGAGAGAGAGAGAGAGAGAGAGAGAGAGTGAGTGTGAGTGTGTCTTCGTTCATCTTACCCAGGCTGCTTGGCTTTCTGCCAAGACCACTCACGCGCATTATTGCTCTTGGTGGGTTTCCACCGCACACCCAAAAAAAAAAAAAAAAAGACAGGAAAGGAGAGAGGAAGACAAAGTGGGAATACAGGGAGGAGGGAACTGAATGAGGTACTTAGAGACTGGCGCTATATATATATATATATATATATATATATATATATATATATATATATATATATATATATATATATATATATAAACATTTCATATACACACACACGTTTGTGCCATAGAAATGGCATTAAGTCAGAAAGGCTTAGTAAAGAATCAAAAGTATAAGATGGGAAGGGAAAAGAAAGGACATAAAACAACAAGCAAAAGGGGCATTGGCAGCCTTATTGGCTGGGCACCGTGTGCCACTGGCTGTGGGCATGCTTGAGCAGGATGGCGTCCTCCCCAAACCAGAGAGAAAGACTGCCAGGGCAGACATGCCAAGCCCAGGCTCTCACTAGGCCCTATTCATCCAGAAAGAGCGGGTGAGAAAGAAAGATGAAAAGGAGGATGTGGTCAGGCTATGGGAAGTGTCCTCCAGACAGAAAGAATTCTCCTCTTGCCTGGAGATGAAACAAAGAGATGCCAGGCGCTGGTGCCAGGCAAATCCTGTGGCCGGGGCCATGCCACAGCGCACCTCAATGCAGCCTTTGTCCAGGGTAGAAGCCTACACTTCTTGTCTCAATCTCATCTTAATCCAAAAATAATAAATAAATCTAGACGTCGCAGACAACATAACACGACAGGGTGGAGGATCCGCAAGCAAGTGTGTGCATGTGTGTGTGTGTGTGTGTGTATATATATATATATATATATATATATGCTGCCCCACAGCAGGTTTAATTGGCTGCCCTTTTAAGGCCGGCTTAACATCACTCAATAAGGGAAGCTCAGACGGCCTATCAGATGATCCGTGACAACAGGAAGGCCAGGCAGGCGCAGAGCGGAATGGCCACCGCGGCGCTAAGTGCTAATCAGCAACAGGCTCTGATTTCTGCAGACATGACTGCATCCATTCAAGCTGCTTGCCAATTACACGCACGCACGCACGCACGCCCAATCGCTCATAGCCAGCTTACTGGACAAAGAGAATACAAGTGGGCATTTGATACAGAACAGAACAGAGGGATCAGACAATAAAGGGAAAGATGAAGCTGCCTCGGGGCCTGCAAACCTTCCCCGTCTGATGAGACGGAAAATAAATGAAGCCTGAACGAAAGCGAGATCGTCCTGAGAGCCGAGAGACACCGGGGCGGAGAGAAGCTAGAACGCGGGGGTAAAGGGGGGGGGTTACAGCAGAAGACAAATCCTTTAAGACACAGAGTCAAAGTCTTTTTTAATTGTGATGAAATTATAGAGCTGCTAATCCCTGGCCTGTGCCGTCGCTCATTTTTTACCTGGATTAAAGGCGGCGCAGGATTAAACCTCGACTCCATTTCCTTTTCGTTACTTTATTTAAAAAGGGCTTAACGGCCAGTAATGCGGCTCGCCTCTCTAATACCACGCAAAAGAGCCGCCATCAGCAACCGGCGCGTCTCGGAGTCAATGTCGAGCGGATACCCTCGGCACACTCACCGTGCTCGACTCCCGGTCTGCATCCGCAGGAGGAATGCGAGGAGGAACAGGAGGAACGGATTCCAGAAGACACCAGAAGAGAAACGAAGAGTCAGTACACGTTTTTCTTCAACTTGAACAAAGTGTGCAAAAATATACGCTTCCGCATGCATGTGTGTGTGTGTGTACCTCTGTGCTCCAGATCGAGATGATTCTTCTCGTCCTTGACTGGTAAGTGGGTCTGGTTTCCCAGTGCGCCGAGCGTGAGCAGACCAGACCCAGCGCCTGTGACTGGGGGAAGGCCAGGGGGCTGCAGGCCTGAGGGGTGAGGGGGCAGCTGGACGGGGGGACCATGTGCCGCATGAGAGAGGTGCTGAGCCTGGAGCTGCTGCTGCTGCGGGAAATCGCACACACGCAAACACATACACAAAGAAGTCCAAGTGGGTTGCTGGGAAAAGGTAAAGCAGACACTGAATGCTAAACGAGGAGGCGTGTGCCGCTTCCCTCGTGCAAGACACGTACAGTACAAACACAGTGGCATTCCCACGTCCTGCAACACATATTAGTGTTTTGATCAGAGCTCCATTCCACTCACAAGGTGCAGAATCAGGGAAGCACAGGTTAAAAGCTTTGGCCCGTACAGACAAGATGCTGGTCACAAATTTCTATTATTCCTTTTTTATTAGAATGGACCCGTGTGCTGATTTACACATGCTTCAGCATTTTTTCCCCCCAATGCCTGTCTTTTATATATTCTCTCTCACACACACACAGGTAGTCCCTCTTAAATCAATACAACAAAATCGTAAAAAAAAAAATTTTTAATCATAGAGCGTCGGCTAAACATTGTGCGATACATCGGGATGCTTTTAGGATGTGCTCCTGCCTCGCCTTCCCCTGTGTTTTTGGTGTTTCAAAGCCAAATTTGAGCTCTCGTCTCTCTACATTTTATTGGCTCCACCCACCACTCGCCCGTGCGCCCACTGCCGCATATACCGTAGTAAGTTTATACATTATAAAGTACAAGTACCGTAATTTCCGGACTATTAAGCGCACCCATATATAAGCCGCACCCACTGAATTTGACAAAGATTTTCATTTTAAACATAAATAAGCTGCAGGTGTCTACATTGAAACTAATGAACTTTACACATGCTTTAACGAAAGACAGTGCCTGTAACACGGTGTAACGGGTGAAATATGTTGCGGCTCCCTTAAGAGCAGAGCGCCATTTCGGGAATAGCCTGGCGCCGCATTTTTCCGCTAGTCAAGTCAAGTCAAGTTTATTTGTATAGCGCTTTTCACAACAGACATTGTCTCAAAGCAGCTTTACAGAAAACAACAGTGAAGGTGAATGGTGTGCGTTTGTCCCTGATGAGCAGCCGTGGCGACAGTGGCAAGGAAAAACTCCCTTAGATGATATGAGGAAGAAACCTTGAGAGGAACCAGACTCAAAGGGGAACCCATCCTCATATGGGTGACATCAAAAGTTTGGTCATAAATCTTTCAACAATACAGAACAATTTGTGATCATCATAGATCCAGCATCAGCTTCTCCATGCCAGGGCCTTTAAACACTCGGCATCTACTTCTCCATGATCATCCATAGGTCCATAATCTTCACGAGGTGGGACGTGACTGGAGCTGGCCAAACCTCAGGAAGCCTCGGGATGGGGAGAGAAAGAGAAGCAGTGGAGAGGAATTAGCGTAGCTGCTGTTCATGATATTAACAGCACAAGTTGATAATGTGCATGTGATCAGATGTTCTGGAGCACAAGGTTGTGATGTGATGTGCGTGATGTGTGTTATGTGTAGGCTTTGCTAAAAAGATATGTTTTTAATCTACACTTAAACTGGGAGAGTGTATCTGAACCCCGAACACTGTCAGGAAGACTATTCCAGAGTTTAGGAGCTAAATGTGAAAATGCTCTACCGCCTTTAGTGGACTTTGCTATTCTAGGAACTACTAGAAGCCCAGAGTTTTGAGATCTCAGGGAGCGTGACGGATTGTAGCGTGTTAAGAGACTGGATAGATACATGGGAGCCAAACCATTTAGTGCTTTATAAGTGAGTAGCAGTAGTTTGTAGTCTATTCGAAACTTAATAGGAAGCCAATGTAGGGACGATAAGATTGGGGTTATATGATCGTATTTTCTTGACCTAGTAAGAACTCTTGCTGCGGCATTCTGAACTAACTGAAGCTTGTTTATTAATGATGCAGGACATCCACCTAGTAATGCATTACAGTAGTCTATTCTAGAGGTCATAAACGCATGGACGAGCTTCTCTGCATCAGATATAGATAACATATTTCTTAGCTTAGAAATATTTCTAAGGTGAAAGAAGGCTGTTTTTGTAACTTGATTGATGTGATTTTTAAAAGATAAGTTGCTGTCTAAAATAACTCCCAGGTCTTTTACCGTTGAACTAGTAGTTACAGAACAACCGTCTAAATGCAGGCTGAGATGCTGGAGCTTCTGTGTACTATTTTTTGGGCCGATGAGCAAAATCTCCGTTTTATCAGGATTTAATAGCAGAAAGTTATGGGTCATCCAATCTCTTATTTCTTCAACACACTCAGTTATGCGAGCTAATTGAGCTGTATCGCCTGGTTTGGATGAAATATATAGCTGGGTATCATCAGCATAACAATGGAAGCTAATTCCATGCCTTCTAATAATATTTCCTAATGGAAGCATGTATATTGTAAAAAGCAGGGGTCCCAGAACTGACCCTTGTGGCACGCCATAATTTACTAGCATTATCCTGGATAGCTCTCCATTTAAATCTACGAAATGGTAACGATTGGACAGGTAGGATTTAAACCAGCTTAATGCCTGTCCCTGAATACCGATGTAATTCTGTAAGCGATCGAGGAGAAGATCATGATCTATAGTGTCGAACGCAGCACTAAGATCTAGTAAAACTAATAGGGAGATGTAGCCTTGGTCTGAAGCTAAAAACAGGTCGTTAGTGATTTTAACTAGAGCAGTTTCTGTGCTATGATGGGGCCTAAAACCTGACTGAAACTCTTCAAAGATATTGTTCTCCTGCAAGTGGTTACATAACTGGGCAGCGACAATCTTTTCTAAAATCTTAGACATAAATGGGAGATTTGAAATTGGTCTGTAATTCGATAGCGTGTTTGGATCCAGATTAGGTTTTTTTTTGAGGGGCTTAATAACTGCTAACTTGAGGGATTTAGGGACATGACCTAACGATAGTGAGGAGTTAATAATATTTAAAAGAGGCTCACCAGCTGTATATAACACTTCCTTCAGTAGTTTAGTGGGAATTGGATCTAACTGACATGTTGTTGATTTAGCTTTCATAATAGCATCATACAGCTCTTCCTGTCCTATACATGTAAAACAGTGTAGTTGTGGGGTTGTAAGTACGATTGTGTCAGGAGATTACTGCATGTGTGCAAGACCGAGGAATATGTCCTTATTTTTTTCTGATGCTCATTTCTAAGTTTCTTTGACTAACCCGTAACGCTGTTGCCAACAAAAATAAAAAAGCACGAGTTTTGGAAACCTGTCTGTGCTTATATGATTTCTGTTGCAAATGGAGTTAGTGAGCTCTCCCTTCACCCAGACTCAACGCGCTACAACGGCTTGTATCTAAACAGTAGCCTACCAAGAAAGTCATTGTTCACTGTCTTTCTCCTTCCTTTCACAAATATTTCTCTCGGGAGTTTATCTTTTGGCATCGTCGTGTGTTTAAAAAAAAAAAACATTTTTTCTCCCGATGCCGTGCAGCTCAGAACACAGGTGAGGTGCGTTTTTTTCGTTTCCGTTCGGAAATTTCATTGGTCTAATGTTATGGGGTTCAGTTTTTTGGCTTGAAGTTTGTGAAACCGAGAAAAACCCAGGAAAAATCCATAAATAAGCCGCAGGGTTTAAAAACGTGGGGAAAAAGTAGGGGCTTATAGTCCGAAATATACGGTATACATTTTGCTCTGCTAAATGACGTACTGTAATTTGTTAAATAAACAAATATGCATTACACTACCCCATAATGATCACCACTCTTAAAGACTCCTGGGTGGGCTAGGCCGTGTCTCTACACAATACTTTCAAGTTACATTGGGATCTTTAAAACGCATCTCCATCGCAAGTCGGGGGACTCCCTGTATGTGTGTATATATGGTGGTAATAAAAAATAACTCATTGTCGCGGTAACAGAAATGAAATATACTGTTCCCAAGCCCCAGACGCCTGAGTTTAGGCACCTTGTGAATGGAAAATGGATTTGCAAAGTACACGTCCACAAGCGCTGTATTCCAGCACACACTGTTAGCAATATATCAGCTGAGTGGTCGATAAAGTATGTTATGGCGTAAATCATGTCAATCAATACACAGCAAAAAAAGAAAAAGTGATTTAAACATCATATCTGAGCACTGAGTGGGAAAAGAGCGGAAAAAAAAAGAAAGAGACTCAAACCCATAATTAGTGGATGAATTGAATCAGGTGTGATAGAGCAAGAAATCTCAATGGTGCTGGATACCAGGTGCACACACACACAGAGAGAGAGAGAGAGAGAGAGAGAGAGAGAGACTCGCCACACCTATTTAACAACGGGCAATTAGCTGCTACATTGTGTTTCCTGTTAATTCAGTCATCAATAATGTGGCCTGAACGAAAGAGTCCCTGTTTACGAGTGAAATGGAAAGAGGTAATGACGGGGAGAGAAAAAGAAGGGAGAAGACAAAGAGAAAGTGAGCGAGAGAGGAGGACAACTATTGTGTGGTGGGAGTTGTTAATGAGTTCTGCGCCAGAAGAATCATAAAACTGCCTCATTACAGATGCATCGCCTCCCTCTGGAGAGACGCAATTCAAAATAAAGAAATAATCATCAAACAGTGCCGTGTAACAGTATTAAAGCTAATAAAGATATCGCGCGCACACACACACGGTTATATTTGTGGCATTTGGCAGAAGCACTTATCCACATCAACTTACTGTTCTCATTTTATTCAACTGAGCAGTTGAGGGTTTAGAGCGTCTCTCAGGGGGCAGCAGTGATAGATCGGTGGTACTGGGAATTGAGCTCATAACCTTCCGATACAAAGTCCAATACCTTACCCACTGAGCATCCACACACCCACACACAAGAACACAAGTCACTGTGCTGATTACATTAACGTCAGTTGTGAGTAAAGCTAATTCCTCTAACTCATACCACTCTGATCAGAAACACACAAAGCAACTGTTAGAGCAGCTCAAATGGATCAAGCCTCCTGCAGCACATGCACACACACACACACACACACACACACACACACATCTGCACAAAACACTCAAACACTGACCATCAGAGTAGGATAGACAGCATGGGCCTGTTGCTGTGGAAGATGAAGATGAAAAGACACTCAGACATTCAGCTATACACTCCTCAGTGAAAATACAGCACTAAATACAGTGACTTCTGGATGCATCAAGATTCTTTCTCGTGCAAAATGATGCAGGAATGCAATAAAAGGCCGCTGCACGTTACTGGGACTTTATCATGAGCACAAATCGCTTGTGAAATTTTGGGATCCAAACAATTATGGAAATAATATTTGAGTAATGGAGAAAAAAAAAAAAAAAAAAACTAGAGATAAACCTGGAATTTTTTTAAACAGATTATACACATATATATAAATAAAAGGGGCTATATATATATATATATATATATATATATATATATATATATATATATATATATATATATATGTATTAGGGCTGTCTAGCGATTCAAATATTTTAAATCTTGATTTATTTGCACGATTAACTCGTGATTAATCACAACATGATCACATTTTTATCTGTTCTAAATTTCCCTAAAGTTTTTAATACTCCCCAAATTTTTTTTGTGCCACGGACCGGTTTATTGTCAGAAGATATTTTTACGGACCGGCCTTTAATGTGTGGCGGATAAATAAAAGAAAAGAAAATGATACAACCGGCATAAAAACGGGTATTTTCTAAATATAATAATAAACGTGAACCCACCGTGTTGTTTTTTGTTCATTTTGCTTGCTTGGGAGTTGCAATTTAGCGGTAATGTATTGTGTGTTAGCGGCCGGAGCAGCGGATGTAGGTAAGACGTGCTATTTTATGTATGCAGTACATACAGTATACTGTATTCACATTTTATGTCATTTTATAATCAATAATTATATTTTTATGAATCAATTTTATTATTTTAACATAAACACAATTCCCTATAAGTGTTTTGGTCTATTGTGCTCTCCTCGAGAGCCCGGGAAAATCAGCCAAACAAATTTATGATGCGGCAAAAGCGATTCCGTGATAAACCGGGGGCGCCAGATTCGAACCGCGGTAAAGCGGGGGATTACTGTATATATTATTTATAATTAATATTTTCTTTTTTTCTTTTTTTCTTTTTACTGCATAAAAACCGAAATGGATCATGAGGTATCTGGGGATTCTCTCCATTAAATAACCATGATCTACTCGCGGTTTCCGTTCCCTGCCAAGTTTTAAACGATTCTATTTCGCACCCTGATGCATCCCTGCAGTCAAAAAGAGGATTATAAACTTTCATGCATTTCAGTTATAAAAACATTGTACCAGTAGTTTCAATTGTTTGAGTCAATTACAAAAAAGTAAATCAATAAAAAGACAAGCAATCCTGAATCCAAAATGAGTGACATTAAACGGAAGTTTACACACTGCTGCTCAAGTGTAACACATGAAAAGCATCGCTACACACGGTGCACCATTCCAATCGCAAGATCCTGCGCTATACACATTTCTGCATGCAAGTTTACATTCTTCTCGCTGTGACACACCTTACTCTGAGATGAAGCTTCCCACCTTATTGCCCATCATATGTAAAACACCGGGCCGTGTTATCACAGACAGTCGACTCGGCTTGTAGGTTTCTATGGAAATCTGAATTTGAAACCCAAATGTGCAGCAACAGCATGCAAAGAGAGAAACACAGGGTTCCTCATTACAACAAAGACCATGGCAATAACACAACCTGGACTGTTTTACATATGGGGGACATGCTGGCTGATAAGTGTAAAGATTACCATTTACATTTGCTATAATAGATAACCACTGTGGCAGACTTTGTTCAAACAGGTGTGTGTGCACGAGTGTGTGTGTGCGATAGAACGAGAGTGCGTGTAGAAGCTACGCCCATGTGTAAATAAGCCTGCAGTGTTTAACAATGATAATGATAAGGTTACTGTGGTTTTTATATTTGGAAGTAGAAAAAAAAAAAAAAAAAAAAAAAAAAAACACCACACCCCAAAACACAGCCCTAAACATAATAAAAAAAAAAAATAAAAAAAAAAGGTGTCTGACTTTGTGACCAATATAAACTGGAATTCAGATTAAAAATCTCTCAAATAATTATAATAACTCCTAAATAAGCTCAGTTCATTGACCCCCATCCAACCGTTCTAACCACATCTCTCGTTCCCTGTTGCTACTAAAAGCTTTTTAAACACAGATGATGCTGGATGAAAGCTTGGACGATTGTTGGGGAAGCTACCTAAAATCCTAATGGGAAAACTATTTCCCTACAACACTGCTGTTCAAACAGAAGCGTCGCCAGGGACCTGGTTGTTTTTTGTTTTTTTTTGGTACGGCCCTGAACCACATGCAAACATGCAAATTGCCACATGCAAATTTATTTCTATTCAATAAGGTGTCCTTATGGATCCTGTACAGCCTGTTTAACAGGTCACTCGGATCAAATGGGTTCAATGTTGACCTCAATCATTCGAGGCAGTCTATAAATGTCAAGTCGTGCATAATTCATTTTGTTTTTCGGGAAGAGAAGAGACTGTCTTGCAGCAATAAATAGCCAAACTACTGCTGCGTCGTTTAGTGAGTGAGTAACAGCTAAATATTCCGAGAGGTACAGGAAATTCCGTTAAAGGGATCCATGCATGCAAAACAGTTGAGATATATAGTAGAAAGGAGTGAAGATGTAGCAGAAGGTCAAAGTGACGGACCCTGTTGTGGTTAGTCCACTTATACACCGCCATTAACCCGTCCAAACCTCGTCCCAGTCCTCCTTTATATTAAAAACAGCACTAAAGCTCTAAAAAAAAAAAAGTCTCCCAAAAAAAAAAAAAAAGCAGTTCTGACATTTTTCACCCCTTAAAATGGCAAAACCCATTAAAATAAGTGCTTGGGTACTATTTGGATATTGAAAGCGGTTAAGCGGATAGACGGCTTTCTGTTACGTCTCTAACAGCATTCGGAGTGGAACCTTCTGGAATAATCGCCGAAAACAAACTGAACGCCGATTTTCTCTCTTTCGTTCCCTCGCCGTATCTCCGTGCCTGCTGCCTCCTGTTTTCCCCTCCACTTCCCTTTCAATTTTTCTATTCCATGCTTCTTTACACCTCCCTCCCTCCTTCATTGTCAGTCTCACCTCACACTGTGTGTGTGTGTGTGTGTGTGTGTGTGTGTGTGTGGGGGGGGGGGGGGGGGGGTGTCATGTGTGTGTTCGTGCCAAACGCTGCTGGCTCCCGATTACCAGTGAATCTTTAATGACCCAGTCACCCCTCCCTTCCCCTTTCCTACTCACTGCCAGGGCACAGATTGATCTTTTGCCATCTCTTTATCCAACAAATAAAAGCTTGTTTTTCCAACCGTTGTGTGTGTGTGTGTGTGTGTGTGTGTGTGTGTGCGCCTGACTGCCTCCCCCTATTTTCTAGCCATCAGAATAACAAGGAGACACTAAGGACAAGTGTGTGAGCAGTTGCATTGAACTGCACACATATAGACAAACAACCCAACCCAACTCCCCACCCACCCAACTCCCCACCCAGCCACCCACACACCCACACAAATAAAAAATAAACCTAAACAAACAAAAACAATTCTCCAAGCTGCTCTTCTGAAAGTCCGTCTGCTAAATGGCACAGTCCTGTGGTCAGTTATATTCAGCTGGACTAGTGGAAGCAATTATCTTGAAAAATGGAGGTCAGAGACTTGGCTCATTTGCTTTAATTGAATTCCGATATCTGGCTCGAAAAGGCCCAGGCATGTCTTATAGAGGCCTCGTGGGCCGCCCTGACCCGTGAGCGGACTAATCACAGAGGGGTCAGTGACTCTAACCTTCACTACACCCTCCCGGCTCACCCCATCATCTCAACCCTAAAATAGACTGAAGCTCAAACAAACCAGAGGCGCACACGGTGGCCTGAAATTGTAAAAGGTCAATGATGTGGAAAAGTCGCCGCTGTTTTCGCCTTTCGATCGACTCCGTGTCGGAAAAGTAAGTGCCGTTTTTTTTAAACAAACTGCAAAAACTTTTTTTTTGGTTCATCCAAATGTACGCGATGATTTCCGTGATTCTAATGTAGGCACATTTTACTAATAAGACTCGTCTCTTACATCAGATTTTGACCACGAACTCATGCCCTCGCCCTCATTATTGCGTCAAAGGATATTACGCTGCAGTGTTGTGTACAGCCGTGTGTACGTAGTTTCACACTTGTTGTCTATCAAGATCGATATCACCATTATGACCAGATTTCACCCAAAAACAGCATTGACTTCCATATAACTAAATAACCATAAAGGAACAAATACAACAATCAGGCATTGCCTGTTAAAACTAACATTCAGACACACCAGGTTTGGACCGAATGACCAGATCTGGAGTAAAAGCAAACCAGTAGCCTAAATCTGTAGCTGTTCTTTAACCCGTTCTATTATTTTTCTAGATTTCATCATAGAATTAAAAAATGAGATCAATTCCTGCTTCTTCAACTTCCTGTTAAAACTCTGTCCTGGGTTGTGTTCATGTTACTACAAAAAGACACTACCACACACACCCTTACTCTTTCCTTCAAATAGAGGCACAAAGTATCGCATAACTCATTCAGAACAAATGATGGAACAAATTAAACATGGCATCAAAGAATCACATTACAAAAAAAAAAAAAAAAAACTAATAATCATTAAAACAAAACGATAAATAAATAAATTAGACCATTAATGACCAGGGCAAATCTGCACAACACTGAAATCCACACTCCGATTAAGTTCGGACTTTACAATGGTGTCTGCTGTGTTACAGCTTGGGATGTTTTCGGATCGGTTGTGATTTTTAAAACATGGGTTTGTCAGAAGCGAGAGAATTTTTTTCAATAGAGACTCAGGATGCCAAATAACCTAAAAGGGTGGGGGTTCTGTGTAAGGGGTCGAGGTCAGTGCAAAGAGTGCAGATTTACCCTAAGCCCCGGCCAAATGAAGGAGTAAGAGGGGTATACACACGGTAAGAGGCAGATTGGGAAGTCCACGTACCCCGATGATGGCATTCAGCTCGGTCATTGTCACTTGCTTAGCACGCTCAACAGCCTGCGCTACCTGCTGTTGGTGCTGCGGGAGAGGAAAAAAAAAAGAAAACGGAACAAAAGCATTAACATTTCAGCAAGGACAAACTTATGCATTTTATAGTATTTCCCTTTTCAAATAAGTAAGAGTAGTCAGGAATAATTGAAGTCCCCCTCAACTCTATAAATGTGTTAATGATGATACGTCGTGTCGGGGGATTCGGTTAGGAGAGTGTAGTTACATCACAAAACAAACGAGCCTATCAGATTCAAGATGCAAATGTGTTTGATTAGTTTATTACTAATAGAACAAGGCCAATTAAACAAATGTTTTAGAAAGCAGGCACGTTCATAAATGGAAACTGAGGCCATGGCTACACCAGGGGGGTGTCGAATCTTTTCCACAAAGGGCCGGTGTGGGTGCAGGTTTTCATTCCAACCAATCAAGGGCCACACCTAATAGTCAGTGGATTTAAACATGTAGAATTTGGTTGCTTGGTTGGAATAAAAACCTGCACTCACACTGGTCGTTACACATACATACACACATACATATATAGCACCGTGTATAGACTATATAGTGTATAGTCTATACACGGCATATATTTAAGAGTTGTACACGTGCCATTTATCGAAGGCCTATTCTACACGTTTAGAGTGACTTTAAGGAAGTTGGTTGAATAAGTGAAGCATGTAGTTACCTCTTGTGACAGAAAAGGCATGATTTGAGCAAGAATTGCATTCAGGCGCTTTGCAATCTCGGTCTGAAAAGAAAAGGAAATAAACATTAGTGAAGAATGCAGTTTGTAAGTATACACAGCTGTAACTGTAACTTGCACCCGTTCAAGACAAATTGCGAACATTTTAACTGAGGAGCAAAAAGTCTGGTGCATGATAACAGTCTCTTCCGCAAAATGATATCGACCCAGGCTGAAGCATGCACCCGGAATAATGGGCCTCTCCAGTCATATGTGGCTGGCTGGGCCTCGAGCCCTTCTGCCCATCTGGCCGGAGGATGAGGGGGATCTCTCTCTCACACACACACACACACACACACACACACACACACACACACAAATACAAACACACAAAGAAGGGGGGGGGGGGTGCACAGGAGCATCTGGCGTCGTCTCCACGGCTCTCCCTCATTACCTAGACAGATTATTTCATTAAGATGCTGAAATATGCTAATGCTGATTTGGAGCTGCGAGATAAATGATGGTAATGCTGAACAATTATCATTTCCCAATTTCCCCATATTCCACATGCGCACGCCGGAATGAGGCCGGAGGATAAAGGAGAAGGTGGAAGTGAAGACAAGATAGAGGGATGGAGGTTCAAGAAGGTGGTGCTTAGAGGAAGGGAGGGAGAGTGGTGTGTGTGTGTGTGTGTGAGAGAGAGAGAGTGTGGTGGGGGGGGTTGGATGCGAAGGAGAGGAGTGTGTCAGAGGGCGGATGAAAAGCGACGCGGTGAACAAATTGATTATAGGACGGAGCAGATGGCCCAGCAGGTGAGGCAGGAGAGAAACCCTTTTCTTTCTCTCCCCGTCACATTCCGCTCATTTTTTGCCCCGTTTGCCCCGTGGGATTGTGGGAGGGTGCTGACCCTGTCCTGCTGCTCGATGAGTCTCTATGTAGTCGGAAAGATGGAGAGCGGAGTGCGTGTCAGCCTGAGAGGTGCCCACTCAATCACACACCAAGTCTATCATGCGCAGTCTTTCAAACACACACACACACACAATCCAAACGT
Source organism: Silurus aristotelis (assembly GCF_946808225.1). Classification (NCBI taxonomy): domain Eukaryota; kingdom Metazoa; phylum Chordata; class Actinopteri; order Siluriformes; family Siluridae; genus Silurus; species Silurus aristotelis. The sequence continues at coordinate 6,737,279 of NC_139582.1, read as the reverse complement.
AAACATGTAGCACCCCAGCACCTCATGAACGTGTACACACACACACACACACACACACACACACACACACACACACACACACACACACACACACACACACACACACACACACACACACACACACACACACACACACACACACAGAGCCCCCTTTTGAGCCTTAGTGCCTCCATTCCTGAGCCGCTCTCCCATGTTGCCCCAGCAACTGAGCCGGCCCTATCCAGCTCTAAGATCATTATGGAAATTGGAGCTCTGTTTGACCAGAGCAGGCAGCAAAATCATATTATGCACACAGTGGCGGGTCATTAAACCGGATTTTCAGCCTGTCCGTCAGATCAACTCACCCAATTAATGCGGATAAACGGGTCTTTTTTTTTTTTCTTTTTTCCATGAGGGGGGAGGGGGGGGGGGCGCTTAGGAACTGACGGCACTTCACAAAGGGGTGTACGAACCAATAGGACAAGCCGTTAACACTAACAGGAGCTGCTGTTCCCTCCAACCCCCCCGCGATCTGTAACACTGGATGACTTTCACACGTTATTGTGCAATAGCTTACGCAAGGCTACATATGCGAACCACGATCGATCGCACGAGCAGAAATATGCGTTCGCACATTTTTCCGTCTGCGTGTCGATTTTCTTCCCTCGTCAACATTTCTAACGCCGCACCGACAGGACCGCCGTTTATCCACCGATGTCTTATTACTGAGGAATAGAAATAGGCACAAAAAGACATACAAAGTCCACTTATAATGGAGGCCTAACGGCAGCTAACTCAAGACTCTTTCGTTCTCTAAGGTTGGCTAAACATTTTTGGAAATTACGTGGACAAAATATAAAGAAGATTTTGAAAAAAGCTTGAATAAATTTGCGCAAGCACTTGGGCAAGATGATGAAGACTTGTCGAGTGTAACGCTTGTTTTGTTTGACACTCGCATTCAGAGTTTTGAGTAAACAGGGGTTCCCCCTCCCTCACCAAAGGGGAATGTTGAAGTCTTTATCTCTGCCAATTACTCCCTCGCTAAAGAGAGATCGAGATGAGGCTGAAAAATTTTGGATGACTTCTTTAAAATGTAACCACTTTCCCTATAATTTGCATCATATCATGGGTACTGACGCGAATGTCGACTACCGGTAACGAAACCCGGAGGCGTCGCTCTGCGGTCGCGCTAAACGTTGCAGAACGGCTACGGCAAGCTTCTGAATATTCTAAACGGATCGGTCGGTTTTCCGAGAGATATCGGCGGTCTTGTGAGGAAGCTGTAGTTTAAAAAAATAAATAAATAAATAACTTTTCCTCCTCGCGCTTTCCGTTGGGTGGTACACGAGCAGGCGGAGGAAGAAAGGGCTTATGGGAAGGTGCCGAGTTCCTCATTCAGTGGCCGTTTCCATCGAGGCGTGTTGAAAGCTTTTAGTGCCGCTCCGTCACGCGGCGCGATAAAAAATAGGGCTGTGAAAACAGAGCCCTTGAGCGCTGAGGAGGCTTTTTGCTCGGCTTCACAATTCCAGGTGCTCAGAGCTGTCTAGCACCCCGTGAAGAGCACTCTCACTCACTCACTCGCTCGCTCGCACGCGCGCGCGCACACACACACACACACACACACACACACACACACACACACACACACACACACACACACACACACGGCTGTGTCAGGGCACACAGGGAACCATTTGCTTGTTGCTACTGGCGTTAGCCGAGTGGATGGAGACACTGATGAGGATTAAATATGGGCCACAACAACAAGGGACTGAAGCAGAGCCACTCAAATGAATCAGTAAACACCCCCCCCCCCCCCCCAAACACACACACACAAATAAAAGCTTAAAAAAAATGTATAAATAAAAATTAACTGATTTCTCCTAAGTGTATTTAACACCTGTAAAACAACTGCAAAACTGCTACCACACACACACACACACACACACACACACACACACACACACACACACTCTCTCTCTCTCTCTCTAATCCTCTTGGCCTGAGGCAGAAGGTGCTGTGTTTGAGTGGGGAGGAGATCGCTGCTCTTCTTGGCCCACTGTTAATGTGCGGCAAATCCTGCTCTAACAGTTTATTGACGTCTGTGTTTCCCTGAGCGCTCATCTCCTGGGAGTGAGGCCAAGGGTCGCGACCCCACCGGGCCACACTCGGTGAGGAAAGAAACCGGCCAGATGCTGCCGAAACCTCGCACGCAACACCCACATCTCAGCGGCATAAAGAGGTAGCGGGATATAAAAGCGGATGCGGTGCTGAGCGAGACACTCGACACCGTGAGCTCGGGTTCTCGCACCAAACAAGGATCTGAACACGTCAGCGATATGGAGATTCATTCTACTGCTTCTATAATACGTCAACCTGTTAATGACCTAAACATTTATCTTGTAATTAACACTGTAGTGTTCGAAGCTCTCGCATATTAATGTGCAAGATTTTACTGCCAGGATCCATCACACAGTTGCATTTAGTAAATTCTGTATTCACCTCTGCATACAAACAGCTGTACATGTACACAATAGCCTAGTGTATCTTATATCTGTTTATCAATCATATAAATACACTGTATGAACAATGGTACCAAAACAACACAATGTACTTGTATATCAAATTTCTTTATATATTTTGCCCCTTAAACACAACTTGCACATATTTCAACATTTTCCACTTAAAGGTCTTTATATTATATAAAATCTCTCACACACAAACACACACACACACAGGTAAACCCTGACTTACGATGGCGATACGTTCCGATGACCCAATTGTAACTTGACAATATAGTAAGACAAGTCATGGATCGTGCAAAAAGTCACACACACACTTACACATTTTCTGTACCTTTCAACTTGCGGAATGCTAATATTCGCTCTTCTGGTAGATGCTAAACTGCATTTCACAGCTGTTTCCCTGCACCGTGTAATGACTAAGATGTGTCTGTCGAGCTCGATCTATCCTCTCTCTCTCTCTATTCATCCCTTAATCTATCCATCTGTCTACCCATCTACCCATTTTTCTAATATTGTGAGCTCAAATCCCACCACCACTAAGTGGTCACTGCTGGGCCCTTGAGCAAGGCCCTTATCCCTCGAATGCTCAGTTGTATGAAGGACAGAATTTTTAAGTCGCTCTTGGTAAGGGCGTCTGTCAAATGCTGTAAATAAAAGCTAAAACATCCCTGCCTGGGAAACGGATCAAAATACAGTGCATCAGAAACGGATCCTTAATTGCGTTACTCAGAAAAGTTTTTTTTTCTTGCTAGCTTGATCCGGAAGCTCCCTAAATCCAATATTAGATGATGTACACAACATCCAGATTAGGCTGCAGGAAAACAGTTGAAAACAAATGACTGATTAGTCAGAAACGACACCAACAAAACGGAGAGCAAGAGATTGGGGCAAGAGGGTCGGGAAAAGGTCCAGTGCGAGAAAATAAAAGTGACTCAAAGTCGCAGTGCTATTATTTAGATCCGACGCCTAAATATCCATTTACATTTACAACACCTCTATCCAGAGCGACTTACAATTTGCTCATTCATACACCTGAGCAGTTGAGAGTTAAGGGCCTCGCTCAAGGGCCCATCAGAGAAATTTAAGCTCATGACCTTTTGACCAGTCCAACAAAATCTTGAACCTTTCTTTAATACATCGCCGACACCCTATTACTGATTTACTTATTTATTAAATCGAACCTGAATCCAGTCACACGTCACTTTCATTCTCAACACCTTCAACATAGGTTGTCCTTCAGCACCGGTGGAATACCCTGATGCAACTTCACTAGTCTCACTGTACATTTATGCACCACACAGTTTCCAAATCTGCACAGGGAAAAAAAAAGCGCAATTTCAATTAGGCGATAAAGCGAAAAAAATTAATAAATAAATCAAGATTTTTTTTATTTATTTTTTTTTTTTATGAATGCGGTCCCCTTGTTCTCCCTTTGGAGTGAACACTTCAGGGTGTAAACCCATTTCCACTAATGCAACACTGTGCAACCCGCAATAACCAGCCACTTCCTCCTGTCCGCAAGCTGACAGGCTGAAGAGTGTCTGCTTTAACTCAAAGAGCTCGTAGCTGCTCTGTACTTTGCATACATAAAGCACTGGTGAAACGGATGCATGGCTGCACCCACACATATATACGCAAACAAAGGACAGAGAAAAGACCGAGTTTTGAGACGCCTTGTTTTGGCGCTCTGACCAATCTCCCTAAACTTTGCTTCTCTTTACACTGACAGAGGTTCGATTAATGAAGCAGATATTGTTTCTGTTGTAAAAAAAAAAAAGGGTTGATCTACAAACAGACCCTCCCCTCGAGTACAGAGTCACAAAACGGACATGGACCGATCATCCTCATTATACACAATGTCCCAGGGTGGCATGGCACCTTGTACCTTTCAGCTAGTTGGCGAGCTACAGATAAAAACAATAGTTGTTGCTTTCCATCTTGAAAGGATTGGTTGCTGTTAAACATGCTTTTGAACTCATATTTAAAAAGAGATAAAGAGATTTAGCCATTTAATATGGCAGGGGGGAAAACTAATGTTCTTATATTCATAGATCCCGACATTTTTAATAAGGATAAAAGGTGTAGGGACCATTACTGAGCACCTTGTTCCCCGAATGTTGAGAAAAGAAAAAAAAGAAGAAAAAAAAAAAGCCACGATTTATCACTTTCGACCGCTTTCCATGATTTCAATTACATGTTAGGGCTGTTTTAAGGATAGTTAGCGAGAAGGAAAAACAAGAACACAGACGAGCAGTGTGAGGCAGCTTTGTGGCAAGAAGCAGCAGGGTGCCGCTCTAACGAGACGGCCCAATGAGGCACGATAATTAAAGTTTCATACCGACACTCCGACCAATACAATCCTCCTTAATGATGCCCCGCTACCCACATGGCCATTTTACCTAGCCCGGGGCTATAACGAAAAAACCGGCCGCATGCTTACAATCCGACTGTACAGAACGTGCAGATCAATTTTCTGCTTGGAGTCTGTTTTCGGGAGCGCATGTCATCTTATTAGCATAAAAGAGAAGGCGTGAGGTCACGCCCATGCACAGAACACGCTGGTCTACTCTCTCTGAGAGTTATTAGTAAAACGAGAGCTCGCAAACAGGCCAGTCGATTAGCCTGTTTACTTTCAGATCCCTCGGCTGGACAGAGGAGCTTAACGGGCGCTCGTGATATCTTCCCCCACACTCACGGCATGACTGATGACTAGTCGCTGTTGTTCCAAATCTTTAACTGAGAACATTAACCTTGTGCAGCCTTGGAGTAAGAGTGATAAAGCCCTTCCTAACAACTGAGCCGCTCATTATTCGGCAGCATGGGGGAAAAAAAGGGAACTGTCCCTGTGGATTTCCTAATATGTTTAATCCAGGTGAACTGTAATGCATCTTCTGATATCCAACACTTAGGCACTCAGAATGAATAATCCCAACAGTCTACTCGAAACCACAGTCTTCTTTCCACAGCGCTATCTCCCTTTCATGCCGGAATACAGAGCTTTCACGTAGTCATATAAAAGCATGCGTAATGGAAGACATGCCTCCATGTGTGTGTGTGTGTGTGTGTGTGTGTTCATGTGAAAATCACACACTGTCATAGCCGGTTATATTCCTATTTATAGAATATATATTATATAAGTGTTACCTGCGATTTGATTCAGTCTTCTTGATCGGCGTCACTTAAAAAAATCATAACACTAAAGAATGAGTGTTATATTCCCCCTGATAAACCCCCATGAGTAATCAAGTCAGCGAACACTGAATAAATCATGCTACTAAAATTAAAATATACTTCTGAGATTTTCCTTTTAAATTTTGAGTAAACTTCTAGTAATATACAAAGTGTCTCAAAGTAAGTGCCATAGACTTTGTCTTTTTACCTCAAATCCTAAAGTTAGCATTAAATCCATTTTTTTACCTTAAATCCAACAGCTGGCATGAAATCCCTTTTCTTTTTACCTCAAATAGCTCATTTAGCACCACGCCCTTTTCGTTTGACCTGAAATCCTACAGTTAACGCCACAACCCTACACTTAATACCTCAAATCTGCCCAAAAAGCATTACAGCCTTTTCCTTTTTACCTCAAATCCTACGGTTTACATTACAGGCCTTTTCATTTTTACCTCAAATCCTACGGTTTACATTACAGGCCTTTTAATTTTTAGTGCTTACCCTAGGATTTGAGGTCAAACACTTTCTTTTGCCTCAAATCCTACAGTTAGAATGAAATCCTTTTTCTTTTTTACCTCAGGTCTCTTAATTAGCATTACAGCCCTTTTTTTTTTTTTTGACCTCGGGTCTCTCACAGAACACGGTCATAGCCTTTTTTTTTTAACCTCAGCTTGCTTAGTCAGCGCCACAGCTTTCTCAAATTAAACATTTATACAGCGAACAATCCCAAAATCTGGCCTAAAAACTAAAAATAGAGAAGCAGATTTTCATGGGAACCTCCTTTTACAGTGTGCTAAAAACTGAAACAAACAACAACAACAAAGAATCAGATCTCGAATGAATTCGTAGTTGTGAAAAACACACACACATTTTAAACTCTGTCGAAAAGTCACACAACCCTAAGCTGTGGAAATCTCTCCACGGTGGAAATCTCTCTACAGTAACACTTCCGCTTTTAGCACCCAACACGCCTTCTTGCGCGGCGCGTTTAGCCGTTACTGCTAATTCTTCACATGACTTATCCGAACCTCAACGAACGTGTGTGACTGCAGTTACACAACAAGCGTTCGAGATCTTTTGAAAGACAAAAATAAAAATGTATAAAGATTGCTTCTTTGTACCTGTTTGTGCATTTCGATGTTGAGTCCGTAGGACATCTCGTAGTACTGCAAGAGAAAGCAGGGATAAGAATTAGCACACAAAAAACACACACCTCTTATCTAAATCTAATAATTCTGACAGGAATGCAGAGAGGATCAGGAACACAAAAGACACAAATACTTGAGCTTTGCATTGTGTAACACCCAGGGTTGTTGCTGTATTACTCTAAAGTACCAATGGCCTTGAGCAAGAATGAAAAAAATGCTCTCTTTTGCGCTAACAGATGAACCGCTGTGGCGTGTACATGCACATTAGTCGTAATAATTACTGGGATGATCGGGACATGCGAGTCGTTGCCCATTCTTGTTTTCAGAACGCTGGATATGCAGCAGGACAAAGAGAGCAGCGCCTTCTTTTCGAAACAAAGATATGAAGATAATCTTATAGTCATCGTTCGCGTCTAAGGACTAGAATAATAAATCGGACTCCCTCTGGTAATTGTTCATGAAAGCCACCTTGAACATCCTAAACACTCCTGAACTTTTTTTTGCATTACAAATCGGGTGATTTGTGTAGCTTTAGTGCGTGGGCAGTGAGGAACGCATCCAGATGTAGTGTACAATTCATCTCCAGACGACTGGCTGAAAACCAGGTGTCGGAGTCGATGTTTCGGTTCCTGTTTATCGTACTCGAGCACGTTTATAGCACATAATGTAGAGCTCCTTTTGAATTACAGCTGCGGGTCAGGGCACGCAGTATTGTTTACAGTTCAGATACACACGCTCGATTTCGCTATGAGTCAGAGTTCACACACAAGCTAATGACTCCATCAAAGAGTCACACGTTGTCCGCACCACTTCTCAAGGTGACCGCGCTGCAATCTGATCTCGCCTTACGTGAGCCTTTCCGACCTCATCTGTTCTTGAGCAGCACCTACTTTGCTTTTCATCAGCCTGCTGCTATTTGAACCTGAAGGACTCTGAGATAAACGGCATGGTAAATCTGACCTACGACAATCTTCACGCTAGTCGTTGGAATCCTTTTTTTTTGTTGTTGTTGTTTTGCTTCCATCACATTTCCATTGACTCATTTGGCAGATATTCTTAACCAAAGTGGCAAAAAAATGAGGCCAGGACAGAAGTTGAATATAAACCTAAGAAGTTAAGAGTTGTTAGTTTTGCTCAAGGACTAAAGAAGTGCTGGGACTGGATCTCACGACCATCGGGTTGTTAAAACAAAACCTTAACCTCTGGACCTCCAAATGTAGGACGTATTAGCCATTAACTGTATGCAACCTTTGAGGGGAAATAAAGCTGCATAAAATGAACTGCACTTGAATTGTGACGTTTAATCGATACTTGCTGCCTTCGGTTAATCACACGGCCGACTTCAGCGCTGGTGAGCTTTGCTAAATTGGGCTAATTACATGTCACAAGCTCCCAATTCAGACGGTTTAACTGGATTTTCTTTCACTATGTAATACGTAGGAATTTATGTCTATATTGATTTTGGGGGTCATTTTGTTTAGAGTTGAAAATATTGAAAAAGATAGAAAATAAAGAATTAAAAATAGCTACAAATACACTAGCGATGTTAGAAAGCTAGGGTCATTCATGATGCAGCCCCCCCCCGGAGCAGAGAGCAGTAAGGGTCTTGCTCAGGGGCCCAAAGGGTGGCAGGTTCGCAATACAGGAGATCAGTAACCCAGAGCCTTAACCACTGAGGGACTGTTTCCTCATAATCTTATCATGTAAACTGCATAAATAATTAATCCAAATATCATATGTGTCCGAACACTTGTAAATAAATCACAATATTGTGACATTATAATATCGCAGCAGTTCTGCTCAGTGCTAAGCCTTTGAGAGATCAAGCGTGTATACACTGCATGCTAGATTAGTCTAAGTGCGTGTGGAACACCTGTCAGACAGACACTTAGGTGTGTTCAAAAACAAACTCAGCACTCATTAACCTCACTCTTCCACCGATTCACTTCGGAGGCTTAGAACTAGCTTTATTCCGTCGTTCCTTTTCTCGTTCGCCCCAACCGTCGAAGCCACTGACGTGTCGAAGATCACACAAGCCTCCGAGCTAGCAATATCTAATCTGGACCAGAGAAGGATGACCGTCACCCCTAACGCTAACATCAGCTGATTCTCTGAACGCCAGGGAGAGAGAGAAAAAAAAAAAAGAAGCTATCCCTCTCTACTATCTACTTTCGGCTTGTTTATCTAGCGCTGGCCTTTATCACGTTCACCCCGCATTCCTACGAAAAATAATATTTAACAAAAGTACTGGTATGTCAAGTCAATCCCGGCATGGCCAAATAAGATAAGAGCGGCAGGGGAACGCTGTCCAATGCAGTGCCGCTCTTACATCACCGGCTGCAGGAACTGCCTTTCCTCTTGCTGCTCCTGAATTTCCAGAAATGTGAGAATCCAAACAAGGGTGAACGATGAGCCTTTAATGAATCGATCGGAATGAAACAGCACTACAGGCCGCGTTTGTGTTCGTGGTGTGATTTAAAATTTAGAAACGTTTCAAAATCTGTGCACTTTTTTTTTTTTTTTTTTTATGATCCACACGTGCAGGTACAGAACTCAAGATCCTTGTTGCTCGAGTGGCACCTTCAAGAATACAAACGTGTGTGTTTTGTACATTTATATCCCGTTGAAGGAATTGTTCCAGGTAGAATATACAAATTAACGGCTTATATATTAACACCAGACGGATCGTACCACTCTGTCCTGACCCGATTACCTTTTCACACACACACACACACACACACACACACACACACACACACACACACACACACACACACACACACACACACACACACACACACCTGTAATCACTGCACACACTATCAGTCTGAAAAACAGGGTTGATAAAGCATGCGGATCTGAACCAGGCATTGTGGCAAAAGGAAAGAAAAGAAAGTTTGCCCCTCACCATGACATAGTGACGCTGCATCTCGGTCTTCTCGCTGGCCAGTTTGTCATACTCCACCTTCAGGCTACGGCATAGCAGAAAGAAAAGGGGGAAAGAAAAAAAAAGTGAGCTTGACGCAAGAGACGTGACGTGTCAAGTGTAACGTGCATCTTGGGATATCTCCATCCCCCTGCACCCAGTCCCTTTTATTACTACTGTAAACATGCAATGGTTATCGCACGGTGGTCTGCGCTTACCTGTGATACTGGGCTTGCAGGAACTGAAACTCGTCTTTGATCCGGTCGCACGATTCGGCCACTGTGAATTTGAAGCCGGGCTGGCCGGGCTGGTGAGGAGCCTGTGAACACCAAGATCATTCATGTCACACAGTTGGAGGACACTTTCCTGCCTATTTACACCAAAAACAATCACACCAATCTATCTTTGCCATTAGGTTCCTGTGCAGTGCCAGTGTTTCAGTCAGCCACACACACACACACACACATACACACACACACACACACACACACAGAGTGTAATGTGACTCATGGAAATAACCGCCGCTGGTGTCAATAACACATTTCATGCTTCCTGATTCTCTGGGAAATTATATTTCATCTGCGGCTGAGCCGTGGTCTGTCAAAGCCGCTCATGCGTTCCCTGGGAGCTCGGCCCTGCTGCTCGTTTTCGTGCTGGTGGGAATAGCTGCCATCACTCACACGGCGTTCTCCGTCACGCAGACGGGTCACTGCGTCTAAACGGCCTCGGAGAAAAACTGTAACCTGATCTCCCCCCCCTCCATCTCTCGCTCTCTTCTCTCTTTCTTTACACCCTCCCAGCTTCTTCTCTTCCCCCAGACCTTCAGCAGCTCAGCACACAGACACCATAAACTCCTATTGTGTGATCTCCAACTGCACCAGGGTGCTGAAGATGTGGGGTTTTTTTTGTACCCATATAATCGGCCAATTGAGGTGCACCACAGGAAGGGCCCCCTTTTGTTTATTCTGGTTGTGAAGAACAGATCTAAAGAAGCACTTTTGTGATCAGAACATGGCAAAGATCAGAACAAAAAAAAAGAGGAAATCGTGTCATTTTTTTGGAGACGTTACTTACCGGATGCCGGCCCTGTGGATACATCTTGTGTGTATCCTTGTGTGAGGGAATATGGAGGCTTGGGAAGATCTGAGCAGGTGGACAGCAAGATCGCTGTAGATCTGTAGAGGTGTCTGTTCCTCCCAGCCCCGTTCTTGTGGTCGATCACCAGCAGGCAAGGAGAAAATTGAAAAGCAGGGTTGGCAGGGTCGCAGGAGTGTTTATGTGAATGCCGGAGGAACAGCTCCGAGCTGGAACGAAGATCTCGGCGGTCGACTCGCGTCTTTACGCCGCTCTCTCTCAGACAAAGTAGCGCCACATTACCAGGCAAGACCGCGCTCTTCTCCTCCTCCTCCTCCTCCTCCCCCCCAACAAACCAGTGTTCCACGCACAGATCACTGATTTACAGGCGATCGCTACGGAAAGCGACTTGATCTCCACATACAGGCTGGAAAACAACAGAAAATAAACAAATCAGGAGGTGGGACGACCCTGGATCTGACAGCTCGGAGGGGGAAAAGAAAGAAAACAAACTCGCGACAAATTAAAAAAAATCGAAAAAGGATCCTCCTATTAAATCCGTTATACCTTTTGTCTTCACTACAATCCCCGACAATGATGAACACGTCCAGAGAACCCGTGCACACTCCGTGACCTGACTCTGTCTATGTGTGTGTGTGTGTGTGTGTGTTAAAGGAAATGACTCTCAGGCTGCAACGCCTTTCCAGCCGCTCCAACCGTCGAAGGTTCGATCAAACTCGATCAAAAAAAAAACCCCATACGTACAACTACAATCCGATTCGAAAGCAGTCAATCTCCCGGTGTATAGCGTGTATTTCTTTTTCGACGGACCAAAAAAAGGAAAAAGTGAACACCGGATCTCTCGCGCGCTACCAGATCACTCGCCCCGGTTCCACTCAGCTCAGCTCCGCACCGCACCGAGCTCGCGCCGTACCACACACACAGACTGCCCACTGACACAAACGATTCAACGGCCGCGAGAAAGACGCCGCGGCGCACCAATCAGATCGCGCCGAGCAGTTTATCTCCGCGCACCAATCACAAACGCCGGCGCCCCACGTGGGGCCACGCCGCCGCCTTGCGCGCTGATTGGATTGTAAACATCTGACCTCATGTTCGCCATCTTGGATCTAAACGTGCTTTTTATTATTATAATATATATATATATATATATATATATATATATATATATATATATATATATATATATATATATATATATATATATATATAAATAATTGTATTAATTTTTTCCATCCTTCTTCAGACAAACAGCTTACATGAGATGGGATTCTTGAAAATCTCGACCACAGAAACTGAAATCTCTGAAATGCGGATGCTGAATGCGTGAAAACAACTGGTTTGGAATGATCGAAAAGGATCGATCTATCGATCGATCGATCGATCGCTCGCTGAATGGATATAACACGTGTGATGAGGCAAATCGCATGCAAAGCGGATTTAAAAAAAATAAAAAGAAGTCAGGCAAAGGTGAAAAGCAAATGCGCTTCCAGACTCTGGAGCAGTGTGTGTGTGTGTGTGTGTGTGTATAAAATGCATTAGACACAGAAAACACACACTGTAAGTATTGCATTATTTAAAAATGGTCCTTGCTGTAAAATCTAATAAATAGTTCCTCGACAGTTTACGCTACATATCCTAAATAAACCAAAGAAAAAAAAAATCAACCCTAGATCACTTGATCCACGCTGTCAGCTCGACAACAACAACCCCGAAACCCAACATGTCTGCGCCCCAGCCGGATCGACCAATCACAAGGCGAAGGCTGTACTCCGCCCCACGTGGGGCGCCTCGTCTCGGACGTCACTGCGCCGCCCGACCAATCACGCCTGCGATCCATTTCCATTGTCGCACCGGATTGGTGCAACGCGGCAAAGCCTGTCAGGCCGACCGCTGTGTTGTCAATCAAGCCCACGAGGGCCACGAGCGCTGACAAATGCCTGCGCCTCTCAGCCTCCCGCCTGCGAATAGCGCTCGGAATGGCTGCTTAATTAGCTTCGAATGGCTTTTCCTTCCAGCTCAAACAATCTGTCACTACCATGTGGTAAAAAAAGAGAGAGCTTTGCGTAAAACAAAAGAGGGAAAAGCTAGCAGGGGCTAAATATGAGTTAGATTTTTTTTTCTCCTGCATTTGTATTACAGCTAAACAAAGCGTTTATTCCACTCAAACACTCAAACCACTGGCCTGATCCAGACAACTGTCTGAACTAAACAGAGTGAAAGCCAGTGCAGTTAAAAATACAGAAAAGCACCATAAAGCACGTTTTACACAAAAATCTCCTCATATCATCTTAATTTCCTACGACAAAAAAAAAAAAAAAACGCCACACAAACATCTCCAGGGTTCGTCCTGTTATCTTCCGCTGAACTTCGGAACCTCTTCCAGCCTCGTAATCCATGGATATTACATGGATATGTTAACCCTGAACAGGACCCCCAGTACGTTACAGGACACTGTTCAGACACACGTTCGCACCTACGTGTTTTTTGGGGAGGTGAGAGTAAACCAGATAACCCTGAGGAAAATGTACAGGAAACAGAACCCAGGAGCAAAAGGGGCTGTCAGGAGGCAATGCACACTACAGGATCACTTATGGAAACATTATATTTATTTATATATGACATTTTGACTGAGAAGATGCTCTGCTTCTATTATAACTATAGCCCAATTATTCCATACATTTTCATTTCTATGTTGACAATGGACATTGTCTCAGAGGTAGAGGTTATAAAGTTATAATGTATTAGTTTAGTACTTATAAGTTTGTTCCTTATTATTTTAAGTTTACCGCCAAATTATGAAGCCGTTGGCGACTGTGGCAAGGAAACATTTCCTAAAAGGCGTGAGGAAAAAAACTTCGAAAGGAACCAGATTTAAATGGTAACTCATCTTCATCTGGGTGACACCATTATGGTTTCATCATTGTTGAAATAAAAGCACAATATTTATTAGCATTACAATAGACAGCAGGAAACTGAACAGCTAGATCAGAGCACCTGTAAATAAAAATGTGATTTCAAGATTGTTTTGATTAATTTAATTTATGGATAATAGTAGTGAAACATTATTATTATTATTATTATTATTATTATTATTATTAATATTGGCAACTGAATTAGATTTTTGCCTTATATTAATACATTTGGACATCAAAATCACATTAACCATAGTCAGAAAAACCCATCTGTTCTCAGATAAGTTCTGGCATTATCTTCTACACGATACTAATTGCCTATATTACAGCTTTTTATGCTTTCCCTCTAGACTTTTTCCAACACTTCGGTGAGAAACCCGAGCATCCCCGAGTATATGCAGATACTTTGACCTACAACGTCATATCAGGGGGATGTGTGTAATATTTAAACACCGTAATCTGCAGCTGGCCTGTTATTAATTCAACATCCGCTCTGACAGGCATGTGAAAACTAGTCGAGGGGGAAATCTGGGAAATAAATAGCTTATAACTTACCCAAAAGAGCGAGTGATATGTCTGAGGGAAACGTGGCCTTGGCTTTTGTTTAATCTTTGGAGCGCTCGCAAGACGTGCCTTTCATTCGGACACCTTTTCAATGTTTATGTAGGAAGAGCCTGCAGGGTAATTTTTTTTTCGAACAAGCGAAGTTCACAAGTTGATTAATCGTAAACTTGAGAGAGAGGTGTGTGTGTGTGTGTGTGTGTGTGTGTGTGTGTGTGTGTGTGTGTGTGTATAAAAGAGAGAAATGGAAAACCTAGGGTTAATGCTGCTAGAGAGTGGAGGTTGAAACCCAGACTGACTGTAGGCCTTAAGTTTGTGTGTATTCATTTATCCTTTTACTTGCTTATTGTTGTTTTCGAAATAGTACTATGTCTAATATGTCTAAAATCTCTTTTAGGATGGACTTGGACTGTATTTAATATCAACATCGAGTCTACTACATTGGCTCAGGACCACAGGTTGCATTTAAGCATTCACCACTGCACACCTTAACAATGATGAAACTGTAATGAATGGACATGTGCCACCCAGATGAGGATGGGTTTCCTATTGAGTCTGGTTCCTCTCAAGGTTTCTTCCTTATGCCATCCCAGGTAGTTTTTCCTTGCCACAGTCCCCACTGGCTCGCTCATAAAAGATTAAATTATAAGGAAGAAACTTATACGTTCTTTTATTACCGCCTTCTCTCTGTTAACCAGCCTTGAGACAATGTCCATTGTTAAAAGGTGTTATACAAATAAAAATGAATTTAATATATAATGTATTAAAGGCCTGATAGATGTGCATGTACCAATGCTAGTACTGTTAGTTTAGTACCCTTTTCTGAGATTGTGGAACTGCATTATGACATTACGAAGAAAAACGGAACATTCAGGCGTAGAGTAATCTGCTCACTGCATGCAGTAACAACAACGCTGATGTTTTTACAACCGTCACCGCTGATGATTGCATAATAATGAACAAGTCATCGCTTTCAACGACTTCTCTACTATATAGTGGTGCCTCGTGACTGTCAGAAAAAGGATCCTGTACCAGTGTGTTTCTGGAGGTGCAAATAATCAAATAATGTCCCCTCAAAGGTAATAATAATGCATTTCCATATTCATTTTTGTTCTGTGTTGTCTCGTGTAACTTTTGCTGTGATAATAACCTTTACTCCTTGGCTAAGATGTAGTAAAGTCAGGAAATTAAGTCTGTCCCCAGAAGGCCTGGGGTGCGGTCAATGTTCCATCTAATATCATAGCAGGCCACTCAAGATCTTCATGGAGCATTATCATGCTGGAATAGGTTTGAGCTTCCTAGTTAAAGTGAAGGAAAAATGTCATGCCACTGCATCCAAAGACATCCTATACATTTGTGTGCCTCCAAGATTATGGTAACAGTTTAGTAAGAAACACATATGGCTGGAAAAGTCATATGTCCCAATACTTTTGTTCATATAGTCGATCTATTTTATGGTATAAAAATTATGTATTGTTAAAATTTTGTTCATTCTTTCACAGATTGCTTACAAGTATCTTTCAAGCTTGATTTCTGCCTAATTTGACTTGTTTGAAATGTCCATGAAGGTTAGACTTCTTTTTTTCTATAATGAAACTAATGGAATCCAATGAGAAGCACATATCACGGCCGTACGTATCACGGCCGTGCACTCAGAAAGTGTGTTGGAGGTTTTCTTTTCAATAAAAGGCCAGTACAGACATCTGTCGCTACACTGCAATATGCAATGAATGAACATTCATTTGATTACAGCCCATAGTGACTACTGCCCTTTGTGTGTGTGTGTGTGTGTGTGTGTGTGTGTGTGTGTGTGTGTGTGTGTGTGTGTGTTGGAGTGAGAAAGAGAAGCTGGCTTCCTAATCTCTTGTGGACAGCCCTTTATTCTCCTCAATAGAAAGTGCTATTAGTGAAAACAAATGGAAACCAGGACACTCCTCTCTATATGTATGTTTATGCGTGTGTGTGTGTGTGTGTGTGTGTGTGCATATGTAATGGAGACCCCAGTACTGTTTATTTACACAGTAATCCCAGATGCTGTGAAATTTCCACCATGTGGTCTTAAACATGTATACACACACACACACACACACACACACACACACACACACACACACACACACACACACACACACACAAAACTATATTTGTGACTTATTTTCTTTGACTGGTGTATTTTTCACGGAATACTTTTACTCCCAACCCAAATTATAACCTCAATAAACAAAAGGAAGTCTTTCTTTATTTGCTCAAATTAAAACTTCATTTTTGTACTGTCCTGGGGACACGTGATCTCCACAAGTATCTATTTAATCCTTCACTGAAAACTTGTGTCTTGAAACACCTAAAGCCAGCTAGGCTTTTAAAAACAAACCCGGTTCTCAGCATGGATGCCATTTGCCTGTCCTGCTTCTCTAATTACCCACCATTTACACAACCCATGGTGTAAAGCCACAAACACAAGATCCATCGCTTCCAACAGCAGCCTGCACGTCGATAGCTAGTTCTTCTCGAGTACAAAAATGACACTTTCTCGAGGGATCGAGGCGATTTGTATGTGACTTGTGAGCATCAGGAAAGTGGTGATGCACGCGGTGCTGCACACGGTGCATATCCGAGCATAATTTGACAGAATCTGTGTGGATGATTCACACCTCTGTAGCCTGTTCTAGCAAAAAGCTTGCAGTGTGTTTGCATGCTAATGTGCTTCTAACTGATAGCTTGTAGGATTATCCTCAGCATGGGGGGAATGCTCTTCTCTCTCTCTCTCTCTCTCTCTCTCTCTCTCTCTCTCTCTCTCTCTCTCTCTCTCTCTCTCTCTCTCTCTCTCTCTCTCTCTCTCTCTCTCTCTCTCTCTCTCTCTCTCTCTCTCTCTACGTGTCGTGTCTCTTGCTCGCTCATCTTCGCCCGATTTGGCCGGTAGTGGAGCAGAAAAAGGAGGCCTGACTCTGTGTGGCATGTCTACACTGTGCAGCGCCGGTGTCTCGGGATTATTGACATGCTTTCATTTGTGGGCTCCGGCTCTGAAAAGAGACACATTCCTGTCCACAATAGCTCCAGTATGCTGCTCGGGGGCCCTCAATGGACCACGGCGTATCAGGGCAACTCGTCAAGCAGCAATCAATGCAAACAGGATGAAAGGCCTTATCAAAAGAGACAAACGCAGACATGAGCACTGTCACCATGCAGGGGGGGGGGGGGGGGGGGGGTTAAGAAAAACAAGGCACCGAGAGAAAGAAAGATTGAGGGCTTTGGCTCTAGGCCCTCTTGTCTGCTCTGAATGCTTAAAGAGAGAGAGAACTGGGAGGGAGGGAAGTGAGCCAATGAGCACTCTGAAATTCTAATTCTCCGACATCAATAGCCTCAGCTATAGCTACATCTTGAGAACAGAAGCGGTGACAATGTCAGCGCTAACTCGCTCACTCCCGAACGATTTAGCATACATCAGCATACATCACTCGGATGATATATCCATATAAAAGGGGCTCCACGGTGGTGGATATGTGTCTGTTATTTCCACGCCGCAATTGAGGAGCTGCCAGCAATGATGGGAAGAGAAAGGGCCGTCTCTTCAGGGAGTCGCCTCCCAATCCTGTCTGCTCTGATGGATTTGCTCTAATCCCTCAATAAAGGCCCAAAAACTCTTCGCAGGAACCTGTGGAGCATAAGCCTGTTGAAAACAGCGTGGCCCATCACAGGCATACATTACTGTATTCTGTGAATTTGTACATCTGGGGGTGTGAGTGTGTGTGTGTGTGTGTGTGTGTGTGTGTGTGTGTGTGTGTGTGTGTGTGTGTGGAAGCTTTGGAAAGAGCTGTCTCTCTACATCTCCAGATGTAAATCACAAGAGGGAGAGGAAACTGTAGACCTCTTAGGGATAAGTTGCACTAACAATGAAATAACATCATTCCTATTATTGATTGAAAAGTCAATAGCATATTAATGTGTCAATAAATGGAGCTGAGCTTTATATCAGTTTTTTTAAAAATGCTAATTTTTGTCATTCATATCGATTTATTTGTTAGCAAATGACAGATTATTATTATTTTTTTTTTACTTTTGTTGTAAAATTACAGCACAACTAAGGGTTATAAGAAAATAACCACAAATAGGACAGGGGATGGGGCTGATTTCTTTCTAGCCCAGATAGTAGACTCATATCTTAACTGATTACTATGAGTATTGCATTTTTTGTTGGGAAATTGGTTAGAAGGTCATAATTATGACGAACACATATCAACCACATGACAACACTTTTACTGATGGAGTGTAATTTAACTGCCCTTAGGCTTTCATTAGGCTCGAGTTTAACGTAAAAATAGAGGTCCATTCTTTCCTAAGTTTGAGAAAGTATGTTGAAATTGTTGTCATATATAATTGCAAGTATTTACAGACAAAGCACGGCGAGATTCGGTGATACTGCAGTATTTTTCCCTCAAAATGTTATTGCTCTATAAAATATTAGCAGCAAGAAACCACTTTCTGACTCTTTGAGAATATTTTGTAATTTTTAATATATATATATATATATATATATATATATATATATATATATATATATATATATATATATATATATATAATTGTGTTTTGAAAAATATGAGGATGAAGTGATACATTCAGATATTTAGCAGGTTTCCAATTCCTTTAGAATAATTGAGCAATATAAAAGAGAAAAGATAGATAAGAGATGTAGTGGGAAACTAAATGTGTAATGTTAAGTATGAAAATCCACGAGACGTGAACGATGCTGGTTGAAAATGATTATTTAAAAAAAAATCTCATTATCAAATCTATCTTATTTAAAAGACTATCAGACATCTGGTGTTGGAGACACATTTGACCAAGCTCTGTTTATCGAGTGCGAGTGATTACGAGCGAGACGGAGAGTGCGAGAGTCCAGAGCTCTTTAGAAAGGTAGTGTTATTTTTGGTGATTGAGACACAAGTGGAAAGGCTTTAAAAGCAGGTCAACAAAGTGGTCCGGTGCTTCATGCTGAGTGTGAAAGCACGGGGCCGGCCGAGTGGAGCACCTCTTCAGCACTCATGATGCCAAGCGGCATTATCACCTGGCAGAGAGGAGGGAGCTCACACACTTTCTCTTAGTCCACACCTACACACACGCACTCGTGTGTGCTTATACTGCTATATACTTTACAGCCACCCTTACAATAGCACTCGTCTCTGCGCCTGTGAAACGGTTCGTTAAAAAGCTTTTCGCAACCGCTTTCTCTACAAGTGGCTTCCACCGCCGAAACTTGGAGCATGTGCTTCAGAGGTGCTAATGTTTTATTTATTTATTTTTTTTGCCTCTCTTTGTTTTCTTCCTTTTGATTGGTCACACTCTTCCATTGTCTTCTCAGCTTACCTGATTTTGTTCTGTTCCTCCCTATTGTGAGAACTTCAAAGTGCTGGCCAAATTGTCCCCCTGAGGACAATCTGACATGTTAGACCAACACAAAAGGGTGTCCTGGTTAATGTGTGACTGCTGTCCTCTTAGTCAACACCCACCCACACACACCTAATGAAAGTCATTGTGGACACTTCTTCCACAATCTTTTTCCTACGTGTGAATTACAGATGACCCCTGTCTCTCTGACTCACCAAGAGTTGTCACGGTAACCACTTTATCCAATAAGAATGCCCCGCTAAGACTGCGGTATCACTTCCTCGCGTGTCACTAGAGACGCACAGCGAACAGGAACGCCTTAGGCCGGTCCTAAGAGTCTCATTAACACACACAGTCACCCCAGGGCCGAGCGGTTAGAGCAGTCGTTCTCACATCCCTCTTGGCCCGACAGGCTTCTCAAAATGGAAATGATGACATACAGTGTAATAACTAAGCAGATCTACCGGTTCTTGCTGCCATGAAACGGCTGATCATTTGTATTTCACAGAAGCCGAAAAAAGACAACAACTTCGCTCCCTCCACTTTGTGGTTGTACCATGCCCTGCTGAGACAAAACGAGAGCTGGGTTTGGGCTGTGGCTTTTTAGCGCTGGGGAAAAAAGGTCACCGCTCTTTTGTTGTTCAGGTCAGAACAGATCTATGGCCTCCCTGGCCCTCAGCAGCGTTTCCAAGGGAACAAGCGAATGTTTCCGAGTTCCCAAAAGCCAGACAGTTAAAATCAGTGCATCTCTGTGGGGACTTCATGCTTTCTGTTAAGGGAAGAATGGAAATGCTTATTGTTGCAGAGTGAAGTAAGAGAAATTGTGGACATTCAAAGAAGAAGCAACAATGACAAAGGTCACTGTGGCAGTGGTCTCTAATGCAAAAGCCTGAAAATGCCTTTATTGCATAAAAACATTGAAGAGAGGAACAAAGCTAGTTTCTGGTTTAAGTAATTGGGTAAGACTTTATGACTTTAAGTCATTTTGCCTTTCACTTTTTTATCTTCCTACACTAGTGTAATAAATCTGCGAAAACACCGGAATCATGGAGTTAATTAAAATAATAAACCACAAACGCTGTAAATAAAACTGGCAAATTGAGTGTATATATATATATATATATATATATATATATATATATATATATATATATATATATATATATATATATATATATACATATATACAGTGAGGAAAAAACCCAGCCATTAGGGGGGCACAAGCCAGTGTACTCTTAGTGCCGGTCCCAAGCCCGGGTAAATGGGGAGGGTTGCGTTAGGAAGGGCATCCAGCGTAAAACATGTGCCAAATCAAATATGCGGATCACAAATGAGAATTTCATACCGGATCGGTCGAGGCCCGGGTTAACAACGACCGCCACAGGTATCGTTAGCCGACAGGGTACCGGTGGAAATTGGGCTACTGTTGGCCGAAGGAGGAGAAGGAGAGGAGGAAGACGTCTACAGAGACGGCAGGAAAAGGAGCAGTGTAGGAGAGTAGAGGTTCGGGTTGGTACTTTAAATGTTGGTACTATGACGGGTAAAGGGAGAGAGATAGCTGATATGATGGAGAGGAGAAAGGTAGATGTGTTGTGTGTTCAGGAGACCAAGTGGAACGGGAGAAAGGCCAGGAACATTGGAGGTGGGTTTAAACTGTTTTATCATGGTGTGGATGGGAAGAGAAATGGTGTAGGGGTGATTCTGAAGGAAGCGTACAGTAAGAGTGTAGTGGAGGTGAAGAGAGTTTCTGATAGGGTGATGATCGTGAAGGTGGAAGTTGAAGGGATGATGATAAATGTCATCAGTGCCTATGCTCCACAAGTTGGCTGTGAGATGGAGGAGAAAGAAAGATTCTGGAGTGAATTAGATGAAGTGGTAGATGGTGTACCTAGGAAAGAACGATTGGTGATTGGGGCAGACTTTAATGGGCATGTAGGTGAAGGGAACAGAGGTGATGAGGAGGTGATGGGTAGGTATGGTTTTAAGGAGAGGAATGTGGAAGGGCAGATGGTGGTAGATTTTGCTAAAAGGATGGAAATGGCAGTGGTGAACACGTATTTTAAGAAGAAGGAGGATCATAGGGTGACGTATAAGAGTGGAGGAAGGTGCACACAGGTGGATTATCTTCTGTGTAGGAGATGCAACCTGAAGGAGATTGGAGACTGTAAGGTGTTGGCGGGGGACAGTGTAGCTAGACAGCATCGGATGGTGGTCTGTAGGATGGTTTTGGAGGCGAAGAAGAAGAGGAGGAAAGTAAGGTTTGAAAGAAGAATAAGATGGTGGAAACTGAAGGAGGAAGAGTGTAGTGTGAGGTTCAGGGAAGAGGTCAGACAGGGGCTCGGTGGTGGTGAAGAGGTGCCGGAGGATTGGGCAACTACTGCAGGAGTGATGAGGGAGGCAGCTAGAAAAGTACTTGGTGTAACATCTGGAAATAGAAAGCAAGACAAGGAGACGTGGTGGTGGAATGAGGAAGTGCAGGAGAGCATTAGGGGAAAGAGGTTGGCAAAACAGAAGTGGGATCGACAGAGTGATGAGAAAAGTAGGCAGGAGTACAAGGAGATGCGGCAGCAGGTTAAAAGGGATGTGGCGAAAGCCAAGGAAAAGGCATATGAGGAACTGTATAAGAGGTTGGACACTAAGGAAGGAGAAAAGGATTTATACCGATTGGCCAAGCAGAGGGACCGAGCTGGGAAGGATGTACTGCAAGTTAGAGCAATAAAGGATGGAGAGGGAAATGTGTTGACTAGTGAGGAGAGTGTGTTGAGAAGATGGAGGGAGTATTTTGAGCAGCTGATGAATGAGGAAAATCAGAGAGAGAGAAGGTTGGAGGATGTGGAGTTGGTGAAGCAGGATGTAGATAGGATTAGTAAGGAGGAAGTGAGAGCAGCGATTAAGAGGATGAAGAATGGAAAGTCGGTTGGACCAGATGACATACCGGTAGAAGCGTTGAGATGTTTAGGAGAGATGGCAGTGGAGTTTTTAACCAGATTGTTTAACAGGATTCTGGAAGGGGAGAGGATGCCTGAGGAATGGAGAAGGAGTGTGCTGGTACCGATCTTTAAGCATAAGGGAGATGTGCAGACCTGCAGTAACTACAGGGGAATTAAGTTGATCAGTCACACCATGAAGTTATGGGAAAGAGTAGTGGAAGCCAGGTTGAGAGAAGAGGTGACCATCTGTGAGCAACAGTATGGTTTCATGCCGAGGAAGAGCACCACAGATGCCTTATTTGCTTTAAGGATGTTGATGGAGAAGTATAGAGAAGGACAGAAGGAGCTGCATTGTGTATTTGTGGATTTAGAGAAAGCGTACGACAGGGTGCCGAGAGAGGAGTTGTGGTATTGTATGAGGAAGTCAGGTGTGTCAGAGAAGTATGTGAGGGTGGTGCAGGACATGTATGAGGACAGTGTGACGGCAGTAAAGTGTGCAGTAGGTACGACAGACTGGTTCAGGGTGAAGGTTGGACTGCATCAAGGATCGGCCCTGAGCCCTTTCCTGTTTGCAGTGGTGATGGACAGGTTGACGGATGAGGTCAGACAGGAGTCTCCCTGGACTATGATGTTTGCAGATGATATTGTGATTTGTGGTGAGAGTAGAGAGCAGGTTGAGAAGAGCCTGGAGAGGTGGAGATATGCGCTGGAGAGAAGGGGAATGAAAGTCAGTAGGAGTAAGACAGAGTACATGTGTGTGAATGAGAGGGAGGGCAGTGGAGTGATGCGGTTGCAGGGAGAAGAGGTGGAGAAGGTGGAGGAGTTCAGGTACCTGGGGTCAACAGTGCAAAGTAATGGAGAGTGTGTTAGGGAAGTAAAGAAAAGAGTGCAGGCAGGGTGGAGTGGGTGGAGAAGAGTGACAGGAGTGATTTGTGATAGAAGAGTATCTGCAAGAATGAAAGGGAAAGTTTATAGGACTGTGGTGAGACCTGCGATGTTGTATGGATTAGAGACAGTGGCATTGAGTAAAAGACAGGAGGTGGAGCTGGAGGTAGCAGAGCTGAAGATGTTAAGGTTTTCATTGGGAGTGACGAGGATGGACAAGATTAGAAATGAGTTTATTAGAGGGACAGCACATGTAGGATGTTTTGGTGACAAGGTGAGGGAGGCGAGATTGAGATGGTTTGGACATGTGCAGAGAAGGGACATGAATTATATTGGTAGAAAAATGCTGAAGATGGAGCCACCAGGTAGGAGGAAAAGAGGAAGGCCAAGGAGGAGGTTCATGGATGTGGTGAGGGAAGACATGCAGGTAGTTGGTGTAAAAGAGGCAGATATAGAGGACAGGGTGGTATGGAGACGGATGATCCGCTGTGGCGACCCCTAATGGGAGCAGCCGAAAGAAGAAGAAGATATACAGTGAGGAAAATAAGTATTTGAACACCCTGCTATTTTGCAAGTTCTCCCACTTAGAAATAATGGAGGGGTCTGAAATTGTCATCGTAGGTGCATGTCCACTGTGAGAGACATAATCTAAAAAAAAAAAATCCAGAAATCACAATATATGATTTTTAAACTATTTATTTATATGATACAGCTGCAAATAAGTATTTGAACACCTGTCTATCAGCTAGAATTCTGACCCTCAAACACCTGTTAGTCCGCCTTTAAAATGTCCACCTCCACTACATTTATTATCCTAAATTAGATGCACCTGTTTGAGGTCGTTAGCTGCATAAAGACACCTGTCCACCCCATACAATCAGTAAGAATCTAACTACTAACATGGCCAAGACCAAAGAGCTGTCCAAAGACACTAGAGACAAAATTGTACACCTCCACAAGGCTGGAAAGAGCTACAGGGAAATTGCCAAGCAGCTTGGTAAAAAAAGGTCCACTGTTGGAGCAATCATTAGAAAATGGAAGAAGCTAAACATGACTGTCAATCTCCCTCGGACTGGGGCTCCATGCAAGATCTCACCTCGTGGGGTCTTAATGATCCTAAGGAAGGTGGGAAATCAGCCCAAAACTACACAGAAGGAGCTGGTCAATGACCTAAAAAAAAACTGGGACCACCGTTTCCAAGGTTACTGTTGGTAATACACTAAGACGTCATGGTTTGAAATCATGCATGGCACGGAAGGTTCTCCTGCTTAAACCAGCACATGTCCAGGCACGTCTTAAGTTTGCCAATGACCATTTGGATGATCCAGAGGAGTCATGGGAGAAAGTCATGTGGTCAGATGAGACCAAAATAGAACTTTTGGGTCACAATTCCACTAAACGTGTTTGGAGGAAGAAGAATGATGAGTACCATCCCACGAACACCATCCCTACTGTGAAGCATGGGGGTGGTAGCATCATGCTTTGGGGGTGTTTTTCTGCACATGGGACAGGGCGACTGCACTGTATTAAGGAGAGGATGACCGGGGCCATGTATTGCGAGATTTTGGGGAACAACCTCCTTCCCTCAGTTAGAGAATTGAAGATGGGTCGAGGCTGGGTCTTCCAACATGACAATGACCCGAAGCACACAGCTAGGATAACCAAGGAGTGGCTCTGTAAGAAGCATATCAAGGTTCTGGCATGGCCTAGCCAGTCTCCAGACCTAAACCCAATAGAGAATCTTTGGAGGGAGCTCAAAATTTCGTGTTTCTCAGCGACAGGCCAGAAACCTGACTGATCTAGAGAAGATCTGTGTGGAGGAGTGGGACAAAATCCCTCCTGCAGTGTGTGCAAACCTGGTGAAAAACTACAGGAAACGTTTGACCTCTGTAATTGCAAACAAAGGCTACTGTACCAAATATTAACATTGACTTTCTCAGGTGTTCAAATACTTATTTGCAGCTGTATCATACAAATAAATAGTTAAAAAAACCATACATTGTGATTTCTGGATTCTTTTTTAGATTATGTCTCTCATAGTGGACATGCACCTACGATGACAATTTCAGACCCCTCTATGATTTATAAGTGGGAGAACTTGCAAAATAGCAGGGTGTTCAAATACTTATTTTCCTCACTGTATGTATATATATATATATATATATATATATATATATATATATATATATATATATATACATATATATATATATACATATATATATATATATATATATATATATATACATATATATATATATACATATATATATATATATATATATATATATACATACATACATATATATATATATATATATATATATATATATATATATATATATATATATATATATATACTGTATAGATAGATGTTACAATGTTTCTTCAGTTTGTTGAGGTTTGTGGGTATTTGTTTATGCACAGCTTGCATTACCTTTGGGGTGAGGTTCTGGAATTTGACTAGACCATTGCATCACCTGGATTGTGTTCTTTTTTATCAATTCTGTTGTAAATTAGTGTGCTTGGTATCATTGTCCTGTTGCATGACCCTCACATTTGACATTTGATTAAAATACATACAGAGGAGTTCATGACCAACTTAATGACTGTAATGTGCCCAGGTCCTGTTGACGTAAACAAGCCTAAATCATCACCCTTTCACCACCAAAGGTGGTGTTGTACATTATGACCATCTTTACTTTGATCTCATCTGTCCAGATGACATTGTTCCAGAAGGTTTGTGGTTTGTTCGGATGCAGTTTTGCAAACCTAAACCATGCTGCCATGTTCCTCTTGTAGAGAATAGGCTTTTCCCTAGCAAACCTTCCAAACGAAAATCTTAATTGTTAATTTTTTTCTAATAATACTGTTGTGAACTTTAAAATTTTACATGCTGAGGCCTTTGAGCATTGAACGTCTGACCTTGTGGTCAGTTATCTTGGATGTCCACTTCTGGGAGGATTGGCAACTGTCTTGAATGTAGAATGATGGACTTTAAATTGTTTAAAAATGGCCTTATATCCCTTTATAGATTGATGGGTAGCAACAATTGCTTCTATAAAATCATTGCTGATGTTTTTCCTCCCAGAGTTGTGTTTACACAAACCTGAATGCTCCACACCACCAAACTGCTAAAACATGGGCTTTTATAGAGGTGGTTACCTTTGATGATAATCAGTTAATTGAGGGCATTTAATTAGCAGCAAGTTGTTCCACTTATAACCTATAACCACTTATAACCTATGGAAGCACTAAGAGTATACTTAGATTTTCACAAGTTTTTTTCTATTTTGGCTTTAATTTTGTAAAAGATATTGGAACACTGTGCAATATTTGTCATGTTGTTCATCCAAGGTTGTATTTAGCCAATTTTAAAACCTGTTAGTGAGCTCTCCCTTGACCCAGACTCAACGCATTACAACGGCTTGTATCTAAACAGTAGCCTACCAAGAAAGTCATTGTTCACTGTCTTCCTCCTTCCTTTCACAACTATTTCTCTCTGGAGTTTATCTTTTGGCATCGTCGTGCGTTTAAAAAAAAAACTTTTTTTCTTCCGATGCCGTGCAGCTCAGAACACAGGTGAGGTGCGTTTTTTCGTTTCTGTTCGGAAATTTCATTGGTCTAATGTTATGTCGCTCAGTTTTTGGGCTTGAAGTTTGTGAAACCGGGAAAAACCCAGGAAAAATTAATAAATAAGCCGCTTCGTTGTTTAAACCGCGGGGTTCAAAACGTGGACAAAAAGTAGCGGCTTATAGTCCGAAAAATACGGTACTCTTGTATCTGCATGAGTCCAGTATGTGAAATTCACAGATATCATATCCATTTTCACTGCTCTGCTGTTACAGAAGTAAAGGTGTTGACAGAAAAAGTCATGTGGCCAGAATTTTCATTCAGTATATCACAATTTGAACTTTAACATCTCCTGTTATAAAAGCTACAATGAAATGACAAATTAGCACAACGTTAAAACAGCGATATTATTTTACAATACAGAGGAGAATAATATAAATAAGATAAAATCCTATGCAACCTGTACTACCCCTAACCCAAAAACAAATAACTTGATTCGTCCAGAACATTTAAGATAATCAGTAGTCCTGAATCAGCAGAATCAGCAGAAATTAATATAATAATAATATCTATTAAAATGAAGAAGTGCACAGAAAAAGAATACCTCAGTTCACTTTAACACAGCTAAGGCCAAGAAAGATGATGGCTGCCTGCACAAAATGAATAACTCTATCATTAAAAGGAGATAACTTTTTTTTTATTTTTGTGGTTTCAGAGAATCTGTGGCAAATGTGTGTGTTTTTTTCATGCCCCTGACCCTGTTCCAACCAACAGCTTTCAGCACATTAGCATGTTAATGTGGCTGTAAATGGGAGCTGGTAGGATTATCCTCAGCTTGGGAAAATCCAAACCCTGAATCGCTGTTGACTTCATTGAGTGCTGCCGCTACCCAGTTATCAGCCTCTAGTCCTCTTATCAAAACCCTGGAAAACTGCCCAAGGTACATCTCCTTCACTAAGAGGCTGCTGACTGCTACTACTTTTACACACACACACACACACACACACACACACACACACACACACACGCACACACACGCACACACACGCACACACACACGCACACACACACGCACACACACGTTCAAGCCATTTCATGCTACATCCACCTTCATTATATTCGAATATCCCCTTACACATCACTCCAAATACCATTATGGGCTCTGTATAAATTTTATTATCGCCAGACTGTAAAATAAAACTCAGTTTTGTTTAGCTAAAGATCCAAGAACTCCCACTGAGGGCATTCTTTTCTCGCCAAACCTCCAACCATGGTCTCAAATATACTGATTTTGATGTCCTACAGTGATTAGTCTATCACAAGGTCTGGGGTGTTTGGATCACCACCATTACACACCAGCCAACATTGCAAGTGCTCTATTAAGTCTAATGTTCTGGAAGTGCAGAAGAAATCTGATCATGAACTAGCAAACACACACCTACACAGTCGTTTACAAAATATTCCATTACACATCATTTTTTGTGTGTAAATTTATCACTTTCATTTTAAGTCTTAAAGTATTATAAACTTTTTGTACCTCATTCAACACTGACACAGTATTGGAAAAGGTAATGATGAAAGCCAGTGTAATAAAGTTTACCAACTCCAATAAAAGACTTCCCCGAAATCTGACCACAAGAGGGGGACTTAGTAGGACCACTAAACCTGAGTGTTCAGTAAAAAGACATTTATCACCCCCTCCCACCCCTTAACCTCCCAACTTATACTTTAATGCATATTATACAGCTGCTACAATAAAACTAATAGAAATATTCTGTAATTATTAGAGAAAGGAATGCAAAGCCAGAACGACTGATGGATCCTTGTGGAGTTGATTTATTTTGCTCAATGACATCAATATTAAAACGTATCGATAAAACACAAACACATTGCAACCCCACAACACAAAATATTATATATTAATTAGTAGACCGCAATATGTAGTTTCTTTTAAAAAAAAAGTTTAAAAAGTCCAATAATTTCCAGAGAAACTGCTGAAAATATCCCAGGGATTTCCATATACCTTTATCCTCATATAAATAAATGAAGCTTTAATTAAAATTAAGCAACTTTAATATAATGGGTGTCAAAGTTAATCCTTTCTTAGATGCATCGTGATGCAGATGTGGACGATTGTTCATCGATGCAGTAAAAGACCATAACCGATTATAGCCTACTGGAGTCATTGTCACACACAAATAAAATATGTAGGGTAATAGTTAAAATTGAGGATGCATGTATCGTGATGCATTGTGATATTAAATTGAATCAAATCGCTGACATGATGATTGTAATCAAATCGAATTGTGAAACCAGTGAAGATTTACACCACTACTTCCTGCGGTCCTGAATAGTCAAATTTTAACAGCTTGATTTATTTATTTATTTACCCGACTAGCTAACTGCTACTGAACTAACTCACATGCAATAAAACTTCGGTTTTGAAGTGTTGATTCGACTTCGAAGTGATTTCATCAGTATTTCATCCGTCTACTGGTGGCTTCAGATGAGCAATGCAGCACTTACCCCAAATACATGTTCTGACAGCTCCCCAAACCTCCCATAAACCTGGGCTAAACATGAGAGCCTGACCACTAAAAGCATAGATTATCTTAATATTGATATTGGAAACAAATTCTGCAGAAATGAAGCTCTCCATGAACATGCTTGATTTAAAATGATTGGACAAAACTAATAATCTGGTAGTGAGGTCATAAACCATCAAACCTCTCTTTTTATGCTAAGTGCCTTCCTGCTAACACAAACACATTTTGTGTTTCTATTGTGCTTTTTTTTTTTTTTTTTTAACACCGAGGACATTCGCACTCGTACAAAAACGCTTTTAAAAGCTCAGTAAAACAGCTCTGAAAAAAAAGTGATGACTTACCCATAACCTGTTGCTGTTAGCAAGCTTCTGGTATTTGCATTATTTATGGCCCAAAAAAATCTATTCAATTGCTTTTTAAATCTTGCATTATGTTAACAAGGTGAAAAAGTCATGGCGGCTGCGCTCATCTTGCACAATAAAGAATTGATCTGAGCAAGATGGGCCGCTTTTAACCTTCAGTTTTAAAGCCTCCGTTAATGGACGGTGCAGCACTTTGATAGCAAGCATAAGCTCTAATGGCTCAGCGATGGAGGCTCAGGCTGCAATGTGTATCACCGACAACACAAAATCTCTCACACACAGTTTAATCACAAATGGAGTATAAAATTGAGTTTAAAAAGTAGCCACAGGCCGCAAGATAACAGGAATTACAGATCGCTGATGTGTTTGCGTACTAGTGCAGGTAAGAGAAAGCGAAAATCGGATTTCGGATCACCTTCTGAGACTAATTCTCAGACGCCGGCTACAGTTATCCAAAAGAAGCCTGCACAGGACTTTGTCCCTGTCCATGAAATCCGATTTGTGCATTACATACCTGAAATTGCTCCAAAAATGGTCCGCACAGGTTAAGACAAACAAGAAAAAAGTGAGCCAAATCAATGTTAGTGCATGTAATGCCAAGCGAGGAGTGAAAGTCAATATGCTACAGAGAGGCTTAAAAAACAAAAAAAAAAGGCAGCCTGTGTCTTCAAAAGATGCAGAAGCAAACTTTGTACTCGTTTTGCCACCTCACTTTGCACACTCCAACAACCCATACTGAGGTAAATGCTCCTTCAGAAGTGCTTTTGAGAACCGCCCGAAATGAGCTCCTGAAAGTCGATGATGATTTTCAGAAAAGTAGGCAATTTTCAGGCCAACAAGCGAGCGGAATGGAAAACAGCATGCAGTAATAAGTGAAAGCACATTTCGTTCTTATCTGTCTAAACCAAATAGTGGCAAGCTTCAACCCAGGACGCGGATGTTACAGTTTATGTCGCAGTTTTCCTCTATTGTCCTAGAGAAGATGATACAGAATGACACAATGTTACCAGGGTTTGTATAATGTACTGGAAAAACATCAAAAAGTTACTCTGAATATGGCGCTTAGCTACATTAGCCTAGTCCAGCCTTCAGAGAAATGTAGCTTGATTCAGTAAAATATATACTACATGCCAAACATCTTCATACATTTTATTCATCTTCATTTACTTCAAGGCCACACTGGATCTTGGAGGCTACTATACTTGGACCAAGGTAGGAATATATCCCGGATTGGATGCCAGCACCATAAACACACATCTCCATTCATATTCTGGAGCAATGTATACTTTGCAATTAGCATTTTTTTTAGCAGGTGGAAGATAACCAGAGGAAATCTACATGGACACAGAGAGAACTGGAGAGTTTCCAGTATTAAACCAGGGCTCCTAGTGCTGTGTGGTAGCTCTATACTCTACACACTGCACGACTATGAAACAAATTAGCTTTACTAAAGTTATATGCAATAAATATATTAAGATGCATTTGCAATAATATTCCAAAACGCCAAGTTAGCAGTTTTCAGTTAGCATCCCCTTTCATTACCAAACAAGCATTTAAAATTTGCTCCATTAGATACTAAGATCTTACTGCATAACGAAACAGCTTCATTACATCTGGCCTACTTAAAAGAAAACTAAATCCAAACAGCCAAGAAAAAAATCAATAAAAAAACAAAACAATTACAAGCGACTTGATTTAAAAAAGGAAAGACACCATCATCTCGCTAATGAGAAATTTGGTTAAGCTAATAGCTTTGCTAATTGTAAAGCTAATGCGTCTCCGCACTCGGGTTCATCTTCTCATCGGCAGAGTTGAAGCCCTTACCCGATTCCCACTGGGTTTATACAACATCAAAGGCTAATCGCTGTAGAGATAGGTGGCAAGAGTACGTTTTCTGAGCAGGCAAATTCCCTCATCCCCTGAAATGCTTTTCAGTAAAAGTTAATGTAAGTTTATTTTAAAGTTCCTACATTGTGTGTCTGCAAATCTGTATTTGAAAGCTGTATCTTTAAGCATTTGAACTGCAAAAAATATAACAATACTAGATGTGTGTTAGATTTCTCCCATTGTGCACCTTAAACTTCATATGAAATAAAAAAAATATATAACTTCATCACCGTTTGCTTGTTTGAATTCATTCAATTTCCCAGGAGCTCAGGTTGGATAAAATGAAGTGGTAATGGAAATAGAGAGATCTTCAAGGACTGCGGATTGAGACAGGGCAATAACAGAAAAGCTAGCCGTATAAAATATGACCTGCAGTAAACAAGCTATCGAAATCCCTTTACGAAGTCATGAAACAGCATATAGAAACAATTCATTTCCTCTGTGTTTTCTCCAGCCTTGTTGTTTTATCTGACAACCAGCACGGAGAAGCCTGGCGCTGCCAGTCCAAGCCTGTGTATGTGAGAGAAGCAGTTTCCAGGGGGATGGAGAAGAACAATTAAAGTACGTCTGTCGAAGTCAAGCACCTCCTCTCAGGCTTTTTGCTCATTAATTGGGATTTGGGGAGGCTGAGGGCATCAGGGTTCGAGTGGCTCCCTATGAATGACAGAGACTCTCACAGGCCTCTTCAGAACCCGGCCAGATCAGATGAGTTTCAGACAAAACGTGATCAACAGCATGAGGTCACAGCCAAGAGCCTCTCTGTCTGGCTGTCTCTCACACACACATATATACACTTCAGCTGTGCAAAGGGCTGGTTCAAGTGTAAGGGAAAGCTGGGAAACATCAACACACACACACACACACACACACACACACACACACACACACACACACACACACACACACGTGAGCGAACACTTCCTCAAAGCCTTAGTCGAGCTGAAGCAATCTGTAGTGAGCCCTAATTTGCCGTGCATACATCTGCGTGGAGTGGAGAGTCAAGCTGCCGCTGATAGGAGTGGAATGATGGGCCACACTGAAGCAGCGCAGATTTTAGATGACACCCCGGCTTATTCAGTGGCGTGCAGAAACTTGAAAAAGATTTGCTAGATTTGATATAGATCCTGGTTCAAACGTAATATATTTCTCATCACGTCCACAAAAAAACAAAAAGTCAAGCTAGAATTTTTTTTTCCACTGACTGCAGCTGTGAGAGAGAATGAGAGAGAGAGAGAGAGAGAGAGAGAGAGAGAGAGATGCGCTGTCATGCAGGTACTAACACTACTGTGAGGTTATGGAGGAGCACTTTACAGAACATCTTCAGAGACATGAGCGGCAGGTGATGATAACAGAGAACCAACGACGAGTTTTAACCAAGTGTTAAACGATTGAGTTAAATCACTACTTCCTCTACACATAACGTCACACAAAAGAGGCCCAAAAAAGGCAGAAAAAGAAGAGATTAAGCAGGAGGAAAATGCCTCTACAGTCACCTGCACTCAATTCAGCGGTCAAATAATTTGATGAAGAAAATGTTACAACCAACATTTACATCACAGTCTAAATGTACTGATGAATAGATCTCTAACAATGTGATAAAGGAGAGGAAGTGAATTCATTTAAAGTATAATCAAATTATTTTTCAACTTGGTGTTTTCCCAATGCATTTATATATATGTATTAGAATAACATAATCTATGGTGATTTTTGATATATTCTCTTTATTGAGGACAATGGGTTTACTAATGGGTTTAGTCTAAGGGCAGTCAATGCAAAATACACATTTTTATAAAAGTTTTTTCCTCAAATATGATTAGTCAAAATCATAAATCTGATTTAAATATAAATGATATTATATATAGAAAAAATTCAAATATTTTGTTATAATATAATTATTATATTATATATATATATATATATATATATATATATATATATATATATATATATATATATATATATATATATATATATATATATATACAAACCCAAACCTGTTCCAGCTTCAGCTGCAAAGAAAATCACTTTTGTATATTAATGTACTTGTACGCACTCATAAATGGAATGTGTACTAAATCTGTACTAAATTGACAAGTTTGAACCATAAGATTTGTTTTGTCCCCATTTGCTTTCACAATAGTCTCCACATTCCTGGGAAGAAGTTCTAGATTTGGATTTTGCTTGTGGAGCCTCAAGGATGTTAGTAAAGTCAGGAACCGATGTAGGTGAGGTGATGATTAATAGGATTGACATTAAAAGTTTAATAGTAGGTCAGTCATGATTTTCTAATTCAACCTAGGTAAACCATGTCTTTATAGAGCTAGCTTTGGGCTTTGCTGGAACAGGTTTTAGTGGAAGGGAAAACTTAAATGGCCCTACATCCAGAGATATTTTATACAATTGCCTTAGATTTTTCTCAGAGTAGGAAGGTTGCACTTGCCTTTAGTAATCATAATTATATGCTATATGCTAAATGTAGTGAATAGAGATACAGGTAGTAAATGCTGGAGTACTTCTAGAAGCAGAAATTACTCCAATAACTTGTTATTACTAAGCATTTATTCTCGAACTGAATTGAATTTGAACTGCCGCATTGAACCGTGACTCTTGTGTCTCCCGCAGGCCATTTCTCAGGCTGGACCGTGTTTAGGAAGTGTAAACGTGTATGAGGAGAGAGGAGACTGGAGCAGGCTGACATGGCAAGACAATTGAGCCCAGTGTATTTCACTCCCAGTACCAGGCAGCATGCTGCACATAAAGGCTATCTGTCCCTGCAGGGCTTCTGTCTGTCAGCCTTCCTAGCTGCTAATTTTGTGACCTTACCAGAATAAAGAGAGAAAGAAAAGACGGAGGGAAAAAAGGCTGTCTTTCACTCCGTTTCATGCTCGGTGCTTTCAAGCTCTCCGCATTTCAGTGTGTCTCATGCACGCTGCCATGCTGAGATCGAGAAATCCCCCTCCAGGCGAAATTGACTTCACACGATCACTTCCACGTCTGGTGACTGACATGAGCTCTCTAAAAATATCTCCTTCACCAGCAATGGATTGCTTTCGAGCTGTACCTCCTGTCAGAATACACTCAAATACAGGGGGAAATATGTGTGTGTGTGTGTGTGTGTGTGTGTGTGTGTGTGTGTGTGTGTGTGGGGAGGGAAGGAGTGGAGGAATGGAGGAATGAAAAAACTGACAGCAGTGGGAAAACAGAGCACTGTCTGAACATGGAGTTATCAAGCAGTACCAAGCAGGGGTTGAGACACAGGATCAGACAAGCCTGAGGCTGCCTCACAGACCATGTGTGCACACACACGAAACAAAAACCTCTCACTCACGCTTCTCGAACACGTACCGAAGGAGGTGGGATTGAAAGAAATGATGTGTGCACGGCAAATAAAAAAAAAGGAGGTTGGAGTTCTCCAATTTCCCAAACAATCTCTAATATCTGATAGTTATACAAAGTGTAACTGTTAGGGATGTAAACTCACTCTGTGTCTCTCGGTCAAAGAAAGTGATTCTCCACACCAGGTGGGGGCAGTAGTCTGTAAATATTTAAAATAATAATAATAATAATAAAAATAATAATAATTAAATTAATAAATACAAAATCCCAAGATTATGTATTTATTTGTATTATATGTAAAATGCAGGTAGTCACCAAGTAACGATGGTTCGATTTACGGTTTTCCATCTTTTCGTTAGTGATACAAAGAACTTTTAAAAAGATAAACATTTTCACGCTGCATTTAAAATTTTGTACGATATGTTGGAACACTGTCAGGATTTATGCATCTCCTGTCTTGTTAAATGCTTCACACTCTCCGGCGGTCAAAAGAGTTCAGTTGTCTCGGTGCTAGAACGCTAATTTTTTTCTGTTTTGTGTTTCAAAGCCTAATTTTAGCTCTTCAGACACTGATACAGAGCACATCCGGCTCCGCCCTCCACTCCCAAACTAGTGCTCTTCCAAGCGCCTGCTGCCACATACATAAATACTGTAAAGTTTATACATTACCGCACTGTAAATTGCTGTTTTTCTAAATTATGTACTGATCACCATTGTTTAATACTCCTCGGTACACTGTAAACCCTAAATCTGTCATTACTTAAATAATCAAGTAATCTTGAGTTAACACTATTTGAAATTTTGTATTTTCTAACTATAACTCAAAAATATAAATTAGATTAACTTACTTAGCCGCAAAATACTTCAACTTAAAATTTTGACTGTTATGAACTCAAAATTCTGATTTATAAAAATAGTCACTCTGGTCTACCTTGATGGTGATTGGTTATTTAAGGAGTTCTGCCTGGCAAAAAGAGAACTAATGCAGTGATTGGTAGAATAATCCTATAGGCGGTCCTTAATGCCTGTTGCTGATGCCGGAAAGTTCTGGAATGAATCTTCTTGTCGTTCGCAATTTTAAACTCGGTAAGTAAAGTTATTATGCAGAAATGTATTTGAAAATATTATTTTATTTGTCAAATATGTTTGTTTAAAGCCTAATTTTACATTTATATAACAAAGAACCACCCAGTCATCATTACAAATCTTTCATACACGTTGTGTTTGCTAGCATCGCTATCAATTTTGTGACGATTATTTTAGAAATCATATTGAGAAACTGAATTTAACTTGTAAGATGTAAATTCTTTATACATTAGTTAATCGTGTGTTTTTAGGAAGAAAAAAGTGTTCTTCAGCAGTCCATCTTCACATTTTATCATCAATAATTAATTGTCTAGCTAACCTATCCGTATTTGTTGGTTTAGGCTGGTTTTAATAATAACATTAATTTTGGATATTATTAATTATAATAAAATATAATTTTCTTTTTGATGTTTTGTCAATGACTGTAAATTTTTTTATATTTTCAATTGTTTTTATATTGCAGGTGAAACAAGAACATGTGGAAATTAGACCTGAATTACCCCAAATCACTCGCAAACACATTTGATCTCATACAGCGTGTACTGATGTATATGGGACAGAATGCCCTCAAGCCCAAAGTACAGTTTGGCAAACCAGCTTTTTTGTTAATAAAAAATGTTTGGTTGTTTAAGTGCACAAAGTTCTAGCAGTGTTGTTGTGCAGCAGTTAATGTGGGATATTGTTCCCACCTGTACAGTGTTGTAGACTGTGTGTCAGGCTGCAGACGCGGAAGCCGATATAGTCCGATCATTGTCCTTTTATTTCAACAACCGTACAACACAAAAACACTCATAAGCCGTTGAAAACAACAAACAAAGACATCCGCTCGATACGCGTTGTCCGCTATGAGTTCGAATGTCCCAAGCATAATCCATAAAGCCTTCGGCAATGAGTAATCCAAGTCGGAAGTGGAATTCGCATATACAGCCGCCGGTCGCGCAGCCACGCGATTGTCCAGTTTGACAATATAACGACCGACAGCCTGTGACTCAAGAGCGTGAGTTTATGTAGTCTGATCTTTCATGAGCCACAGCTGTCGGTAATCTTGGGAAGCAGCGTGACTGCTATCGAGGGGGGCGTGGCAGGGTGGATCTCTGACAGCTACAGACGGGGGCGTGGCAGGGTGAATCCCTGACAGCTACAGAGGGGGGCGTGGCAGGGTGAATCCCTGACACTGTGGCTGTGACCTGGGTGTTTTCTGACACAATATGTTTTTGAAATTTAAACTAAAATGTAATTAATATAATTTCTGTACATTTTTGTACAGTGTGGCTGTGACCAGTTCTGTTTTATTTTTTTGAAACTTAAACGTTTTAATGTTTAAACAATTTTGCACAATAAATACTTTTAATATGACGTTTAATGTGTTTTTTGGACTGAATAAAGCTTTAACAGTTAAAAGAACAATGATATTAGTCAGTTCAATTGATAATCATTTGGAATTTCAGTTAAATTTAATTTTAGTTTTAATTAATTAAGTTGAGTTAAATATGTAAGTAAGTGAACTTAATAGTTTAAGTGCAAATTATAAAATACCAAGTTAGATGAACTTAATTTAAGTACAGTCTACATGAGCACCAAGTTAAGTGAACTTAAATAAACAAGTTTTGGAAAATCCATTACTCAATTCAATTGAGTAAACGAGTTTACTCAATAGGTTGAGTTCATTGAACTTATTAGGGTTTTCAGTGTAGGCTGGGCCATGTCTTGTCTTCAAGTTACGATGGGTTACATTGTAATGCATCTCCATCATAAGTCAGGATCTACCTGTATTACTTATTTGGGACATATAGTATAATGATCATAATGAAAGGGAATTGCTTCTAACACACTTATTGTAACATTATTTTGGCTTTTCTTTTAACATTATCAAGAATTATATTAGATCCCTGTAGATGGTACCACTCCGAATTCACGAAGACCCCGTTTGGACTGTAAATAAAAAGAACAGTTTTGTACTCGTCACTTAATTTATAACTTACCAATGATAAAAAAACTATAATGACTTGATATCCCGTGTCACCCAGATGAAGATGGGTTCCCTTTTGAATTCTTGGTCCCCTTAAAAAGGAGCCCATAAGAATATTAACACCTCCTGACTGGGAAGAATTGAGCTTTTAACACATGGTTATGGTTTAATTAATATAGTTGCTTAGAGGGATTGTGAGATTTAGCAACAAAATAATTATTTATATGTAATTTTTAGTAGATGCGCTTTACTATTATTATTAAGAAAGTGACCAATAATTTACGTCCAATATATTTTATATGTAGAATGATTTTTCTCACTCGCTGTCTGTCTCGACTTAAGAAATAAAAGTGAACTCTGTACCATATTGAATTGCATAGCATCATATTTTTTCCATTGTTTCCATTGTATCATAACACACATCACATGTCATAACCTTGTGCTCCAGTACATTTGATCACATGCACATTATCAACTTATGCTTTTTTAATATCATAAACAGCAGCTACGCTAATTCCTCTCCACTGCTTCTCTTTCTCTACCCATCTCGAGGCATCCTGAGGTTGCGCCAGCTCCAGTCACATCCCACCTAATGAAGATTGTGGACTTCTAAAGAAGTAGATGCCGACCCCTCAAACATCCCGAACCATCTAGAGACGTACCAGCGCCAATTGGATCCCACTTCATGTGGAGTTTAGACATTGGACCTCCTTGAGTGTTTGAAGGCTCTGGCACAGAGAAGCTGATGTTGGATCTATGATGATCACAAATGTTGAGCTATTTTATAAGTTGCTCAGTAGCTCCTGGTTCCATAACCTCTAATGACTGTATAAGACTATAGAAAGAACATCTTACATTCCAGTGCTCATGTTAGTTCTTACTCTCCAGTGTTCTGTATTGTTTAAAGATTAATGATCACACTCTTGATGTCACCAAAATGAGAATGGGTTCCCCTTTTGAGTCTGGTTCCTCTCGAGGTTTCTTCTTCATAACATCTAAGGGAGTTTTTCCTTGCCACAGTCGCCACGGCTGCTCATCAGGGATAAATACACATCGTTCACCTTAACTGTTAAATTCTGTAAAGCTGATTTGAGACAGTGTCTGTTGTGAAAAG
Organism: Silurus aristotelis; assembly: GCF_946808225.1. Classification (NCBI taxonomy): domain Eukaryota; kingdom Metazoa; phylum Chordata; class Actinopteri; order Siluriformes; family Siluridae; genus Silurus; species Silurus aristotelis. Next base: position 6,697,886 of record NC_139582.1, on the reverse strand, counting down.
CGCAACAGAAATAAACTTGACTTGACTTGACTTGAACCGCATCGCATCGGAAGCTGCTTCAAATGTATCTTAAATGTACTGTATCATTAGCTATGCATCAAGATGCAAATCGCATCTGCCTCAGATATAGAGATACACATCTCCAGCTTTCAATAGACACAATTCTAGGAAACCTGATTGATGCATCTGTGAAGAAAAGCAAAGTTCATTTACAGCCTGTTGTTGCACATGAAAATCAATGACTAACAAATGATTTTCAAATCTGATGTGACAATCCTAGCCACATAGTCACTAATTGCGTATTTCTCCTGATAGGAGGAGCTTGCTTTTGTAATTAGGTTTTTTTGCCACAGACTCATTAACAAGGTATTCATGTTTCTGTCGAAAGAAACATCTCTCTTCGGGGTTTCCACTCTCATCCACCCAAATCTTTGGGTTATGACCTTGCTTGAGTCATTGATCTACAACACTCTCCTCCAGGCACTGACAGCCAAACCGCAGCTCTGATGATCCGGATATAAACATATTTTCCTGTTAGGCAGCACTATAATCATCATTCCATGGTCTTTATGAGTGAGACAGAAAGCAATTAGCCAAATCAACAGAGATTAATGCTTCGGCTGTGTGTGTGAGGCAAAAACCATTAGTCTTCTTTACCAAAGAAGATTAAAAATGTGCTTTCTCTTAGTTTCTCTAATTACAAGCCTGTGCATGTTAATGTCTCTCCAACTAGCCTGCGGTTTCTTGGCAATTAGCATAAGTAGCACTGATGGCAAGCTATAAACAAATAGAATACTGAGTTTGCTTTAATGGGATAAAGTCATGTAATATTCAGTTACTGCTCTGAAATATGTGAATTTAATGGCAGCTCTTTCATTCTCTGAAATGTATAAATGTTTTAGCCTGGCTTTGCCCTGGATATCCATTAAAGCCCCATACGCCATGATGGTGCAATAATCTTTTAGTGGCTGGATGCCAATTCCCATTTTACACACGCCTGGATAGAGTGTGGTTTCACCTTGGTGTTTTCCGATTAGCATAGACGAAGTCTGTGGCGCGTACCATCAGGACTATTTTCTACAAAGAGTTACGATGCAGAATATATGATTTTGGAGGAAGGCCTCTATTTGGTGTGCAGAAGCAGCACCCACTGATTTACAGGGCAATAAACATCACTGTTCGTGACATATATCCTCGGCCCATGTGTTGAGCTGTGAGGCTTGGCAAGAAACGAAGCGTTCAGTTAGGTTTGCAGTCTAATTGGTGCTGTTGTGATTGCATTCACAGCTAAATGATACAGAGCCAGGCAATGGATGTGACATCATGCAAGAGGTACGACTCGATTAATCATTCCTCTGTGCAGTGATATGTGTTTGGTTTACGTCCCGAACGGCAGTTTGGTCTGGGATGCAGCCTTCTACTTCTTTTTTTTTTTGTGTCTCTACTGGAACAGATCGGTGCAGCCAAAACAACTTACTTGGGGGAAATGAACCACAACCGCAAGCAAGGGGTTTATATTAGCGCTGCTTTTTGGATTGTACAGTTTTCAAGCAACTGATGGGGGATTTGAACAGAGTTGAGGCAAGGATTAAAAATGAATCAAGCGTGAATCCCCAGTTCAGCAATGCTGTCGATAATTCTTTGGCCTTGAATAAATGGATAACTGTTACCAAGGCTGCAGGTCTCGTACCCGCGGTGCTGGTAATAAGCCTCGCACATCTGTTGCCCTGGTAACCCAACTCCAGAATGTCGAAAGAGAGAGCTCTCGGATCAGAGTGAACATGCTGGTGTGGGCAGGTGATTACTGTACTGTTATAAGAATGCTTTACTATTTGCTAGGTCAAAACATGAAACCATCAAACATCACACATACAAACACACACACACACACAAAGTAGCTGCCTAGTGGACTCTTTTTCTTGTGTACAAGGTGTGTACCATCTTCCAGAAGGTTCTTAAAATTCTTACCATTTGAAACAAGCATAAATAAAAAATGTTTGTACATGTTAAAGTGTGAAAGCTGCACTTAAGGCAAAATCATTCCAATAACTTGGCATAACTCCATAAAACTGCCTGTAGTGTAGCTCCTTTTTCTTTGTCATTGATCATATTAATACACATTGCTCCTGGTGGTGAAGGTTTGCAGAGTTTGGTGGCCCGTCTTTATGGGGTTGTCTTCTTTCAGGTGGTCTCATGTAGATCAGTGGTCCCCAACCCCCGGGCCGTGGACCGGCACCGGTCCGTGGGTCAATTGGTACCGGGCCGCACAGAAAGAATACATAACTTACATTATTTCCGTCTTATTTATTATCTGATTCTGAATGATGTTTTATTTTGGAAAATTACCAGATTCTCTCCGCCACATCTGTCTATGACGCACTCCTGATGAATGTCAAGATGCCTTGGTCACATGTCTTAACTACATCCGCTACCTTCTTAAAGGGGCTGCTCCGGCCGCTAACACATCATACATTACCGCTAAATTGAAACCCCCAAGCGAGTGGATCCACTGTGGAAACCCACAGTGGATTCACATTTATTATTATATTTAAAAAATACCAGTTTTTATGCCGGTCGTTTCTTTCTTTTTTTGTTGTATTTATCCGCCACACATTAAAGGCCGGTCCGTGAAAATATTGTCTGACATTAATCCAGTCCGTGGCCCAAAAAAAGGTTGGGGACCGCTGACATAGATGACTAGATGGCTGTATTCCATGACTGGTAGCCTAATATATAACCCTCAGGATGCATTTATACTTATTGTTATAATTACGAGGCGTATCACAAAGTTTCGAGACTAGCTCTGTTTACTAGAAAGTACTTTATTTATCTACAGTTGCACACTATCATTTTCAAAATAGTCCCTTTGCACAGCAATACAGCGATCCCAGTGTTCCTGCCTCTTCTGGAATGTGTCCTTCTTTTTGAAGCGAGTCGAGCCCCTTCTCCGCAATTGTGTCAAAACGGGGACCTTTAAGCTGAATCCCTGATTATGGGGTTGAATGTCAGTGCAGATTGCCAGCAAAAATTAGTGGCATGATAGGTAAATTCGAAACTTTATACCTCTGCATTGCAGTCACTGATGAGTAGATTGACTGTCAGGTTGAACGTTTTTAGTTTGACACTGTGCTCAGAACAACACGCTCTATACATGCAGACCCTCTTACTAAATCCTGAGCACATGCCTATTAGCTGCACGATTTCACAGACATGCACTCTTGCACACAATGCCACATAATGACACAAACTCACAGATTTGGCGTCCCTCGAGTGTCTCATGTCCCTCATGTTACATAATTCTTTTTTTTTTTCTATTCTCACTGAGAGACCCACATTCTGACCTCTGTAAAACATTGTGTCACCCTGAGATGTTTGGTTGGAGTATTATTTTTTGTCTGTGTCTCTTTCTCTCTGTCTGTCTCTCTCTTGTTTTTCTCTCTCGCTGCCTCGCTCGTCCCTTTTTCCCCCCACGAGACAGCAGCCATGTCAAACCCAGATCTAAAAACACATTTTCAGCTCCAGTGAGCAATCGACTGTAAGGATGTGCCGAGCTGCTTGTCCCTTCTCCTCTTTTGCCTTGCCTTTTTTTCACTCTTGGACAGGCCAATAAATCCATACTGCCCAATGACACAGCACTAACACTTCCCACAGCTTTTTACACATGCATTGCTTTCTCGTTCCTACCCAAGGGCTTGTGTTTTGTGTGTGTGTGTGTGTGTGTGTGTGTGTGTGTGTGTGTGTGTGTGTGTGTGCACGTTTCATCATTGGCAAATGTATTGTGTCTAGAGGATGCTGACTACACAACAGCTCCATCGATAATGAGCTTCAGGGACGAGTGAAGGAGCAGCCACAAAGAGCTGCATCCAAACCACTCACTGAACTGTGCTAATTAGTTACTTGGATGTAAACAACTATATTTCTCCAAGTGATGGTCGAAAGTTAAGGTGCCTGAATTCTTTAGGTGGAATTCTAACCAGTGGGTTTCTTACAAGCAGCTACTAGATGTTATTTAAAACACTAATAAAAACACTAGTATCTACAGCTGCTTGTAAGAAACCCACTGGTTCCTACAGAAACCTACAGCTGGTTCTTTGGGTATGTCATTTTTGACTGGCTTACTTGCCACTTCCACAGCAGTATTTGTTACAGGGTTGGGCTGCTAGCAAAACACCCACCCTTCTTTCGCAGCTGGACTTGGAACGTCCATGGCAAAGTACTTTATCCCCATTCCCACAATTGAGCATCCATGGGGGGTTAAGGGCCTTGCTCAAGGGCCCAAGAGTGGCAGCCTTGTATGGTCAGGACTCGAACCCATAACCCCGCATGTAAAAAGTCTAATGACTTAACCACTAGGCTACAACCTCCCCGGGTTTTCAATGGTCAGCCGTGTGAACTTTCTGATTTAAATCTGTTTGAACAAAAGACTTTGACACTTGGACAGTAATTACAGGTCTCATTAAAATGCTACATGGGGGGGTGTTAGATCAGTGTTAAGGCTCTGCATTATTCCAGGTGCACAGTGTGTGATTTCTAATAGTCCTTTGCGATTGTTGCTTGGCAGACTGTACAAAGATGATCTTATGTCACTGTACTACTGTATGACAATCAAAAACTGATGCACACAATAAAAAGATTCATCCGGAGTTTTACATCATCAATCCAAAAACTGTAAAAAAAAATCTGTAGCGTTAATTTCGTTCATGACATGGCCTGATAATATAAAACTTTTTGACGGTCGTCATAGGAGAAGTCACACTGCAGAAAAGAGTCTGGAATCTTCTAAAACTGGGCAAAAAAATTATTGCAATGCCCGTAATTTAGGTTAGGGTTGTAGCAGTAGACAAAATTTATGATTCTGTATGTACCTCAGTATTTAAGTCACGTTCGTTCAATTTTGGTACGGATAGGGAGAAGAAATGCAAACATAAAATTGCTTGTCGTTTTTAAGTAACGCAGTTTATTATTATTTATTTTTTATAACTAATCATTTTATTATTATAACATTTGTAATAATAAAGATTTAACAGTTTACAATTTTAAACAATTTTTAATAAAATGCCTGTTTGGTTAAAAATTATGTAAAATAATATTTTATAAAATAATAAATCCGAATGAATGCAATACATTTTTATTTAATTAAACGGTCAATTAAATTGGCACAGATTGAATTGATTAAAGAAAATTAGCTCAATAGTAAACATTTTATTAAATAGTTTACATTTGTTAGGCCCCATTTGGGTAATACAGATGTGTGTATAAGTGTGTTTTACATTTAATATTTAATTTTCTAAAGATACGATCTACGTCACGTTTACTCATTTCAGCATACTGTAACAAATTTCTTCACTCCTTCCATCCTTCATTCATTCACTCCCTGGATATGTGGAATTGTCAGGATTTTCTCCTTTTAAGAGAAATCCTTAAAGCTGGACATAAAACGCTAAAGAATCCATAGCGTTAGACGCTAGCCACTTCCTGGTTAGCGGCTAACACTAGCGCTATGGATTCTTTAGTGTTTTCACACATGCACAAAACAAGTCTTTTTCCAATACAGAATGAGAAGCCACGGTGACACTGTGCTAACTCTAGGTTTTTTTATAGCCCTGGCACTGATGTGTATGTTTTCAAGTTTAATAATATAAAAGAAAATGCTTTGAGGCGGAGACTAAACAAACTTGCGGTCCACAATCGAATACATTCATGGGGAAGTCAGATTTGAACTTTGTTCCACACAGAAAAAGGATTGCATTTGGTACACGTGTGCCAAACTGAAAGCTCTGTACCGAAAGATTTCAGTACGAATATGTGTACCTTTACACCCCTAATTCAGCTTTTAAACAAGGGATTTAGATGCTGCATTTCTGCCTTGAAGGGTGCACTTCACTCACATGCACTTTGGGCATAGCACACCCAAGTTAATCACAATGAGCTTGCAGACACAGCTCTTGTGTGACCTAGATCTGCAAAAGATAAGAAATGATTTTAAACTTTTAAACCACATTTAAAAACCCCAATCAAAATCCCCAATTAAACTTCCCTAAAAAATTTGGAGCATCTGCATTCTATTTGACTTCAATTCGAAATTGGCACAGAGGTTTGTAATTAAGCACCAAGCTTAATTGTAAACATGTACAGGATCAGTTCCAAGAATTATCAGAACACAAAGAATATACATTGTTTTGTTCACTTTCTGTCTTTTGAGGACATTTTACCGCCTCCATGTTCCACTCTCCCTGGGAGTATATCTTCATTTCAAGCAGGAAGTGGTTGCTGAGGTCAAGAGTTTTGAGAAACAGAAAATGGCACTACACAGGAAGTGCGTCACAGATTAGCAGGGCTGCTGCATGTCTTGGAACACCACAGATTAACCGCAGTCTAAAATTTGTATCGCTTACAGCGCTGGTGCACTTTTGCAGTGGAACACAAACAGACCAGTCAACTCAGCTTTAACTCTAACCGCAGCCATGAGGCGCAAACACCGAAACCTAGCCGTTAGCAAATCTATTGTCTGTAAGACATTCAGAGCGGAGTATCAGTTTGAGAATACGCTCTGATGTTGCTCTCACTTGTAGCTTATGAAACTTTTACTGCTGCCTACATGAAGAGCAGCAGAACTGTATAATTGGGCTAAAAATATAGTTGAATACTCTGTATATAAAAATGTATAGGTTTACAGGTGCATATCTTCGGCTAGTCATATTTTGAATCAAAGAACACTCTTTCTAATATTTTATTAAGTATTGTTCATCAAACAGCTTATAGTATATGTATTGCAATCTGGGAAAACCCATTAAATATCACTATGACTGCATTTGGCAAAAAGCCACATAATTTTTTTGTGTCTTCCTACATCTCTCTCCCCCTCTCTCTCTAAAGAAAACCTAAATATGTATGGTGGGCTGGGAAAACCCCTTCATGAATCGAGATCTTGTCATGGTGAAAGGGCTTGTGTATCTGGTGAACCTCAGGGCAATGTCAACAGAACCTACAGGTTTGCTTTTAAATAAATCACAGGCATTTAGGTTGGGTTAATTTTTTATGAAAAGCTTCCGTTTGGGTTCTGTTTGGGCTCAGAATTTAACAGGACTGGTCTGGTAAGATCAGGTCTAAAAGGTTTGGACTATGCAGACCTCTACCAGGCTGTTCAACCATAGTGAACAATTCTGATGGAAGCAATCAAACAAACAATTCTAAGGACCTCCATGAAAGCTGGAAAGTGTTCCATGGTTGATAAGGGTACCAAGACTCCCATGGAGCCAGGCCAAGATGGTGTCTTTCAATAAATGTCTGGTAACTAGGTCACCCATTATATCCAAATCTAAACCTATGTAGACTTAAAATCTGCAGGATGGGGTCCGGTGCAAACGCTAACTGGACAGTCTTAGGTAAAATAAACCCTTTCCATGAAGATATTGTTTGTCAAAAATAAGCTGCAACTCTGTCTAACAGGAAAAAAATAGTATAATATAGTATACAAGGTGGTATCAAAAAGTTACGAGACTAGCACTGTATAAAAGTATATACTTTATTTATCTATGTTTACACACTATCACCTTCAAAATAGTCCCCTTGCACAGTAATACAGCGCACCCAGTGTTTCTGCCCCTTCTGGAATGTGTCCTGAAAATCTTCTTTTCAAAGCATGTCAAGCACCTTTTGCGATTCGCGATGGATCCCCGCAAAGGTGTCAAAACAGCGAGCTTTGAGCCGTATCTTCATCTTCAGGAAAAGGCCGAAGCCCGCAGGAGCCAAATCTAACGAGGAGGGTGGGTGCAGAAGTGAGAATATGTGGATTGTTCTCCAACGATCATCATGCACAATTTGCCAAAAGGTTTCAACATTTTAGGGTGTTGAGCTCATTGAAGGTCTAATTGATCTCTTGTCATTTTCCAGCAAAGTTATTCCGCTCTGGAAGCGTGCGTGCTACTTAAAACACCTCAAACGACTCATTGCAGCATCGCCGTATGTCATGTCAAACATCTCTGGTAGATTTACCTATTTTCACGCAGAATTTCACATTTGCTCTTTGTTCTAACTTGCTGTCTATGATGAAATTGCAGACGTGGTAACAAACGTGGTCAGAACAGCACCAGTTAGCAGCATTAGTCTCAAATTCTTTTGATATCGCCTCGTAGTATGGTATAGTATGGTAAAGTAAATAGTAGGGTTGAAAAAACAAATAATGTGGATGACTAACAACCATTCAGAAAAAGATTGCTTATGAACTCAGAAAGCTACCATTCAGCCATTTGTAACATAGAGTTGTGTTATATGGGCGTGGTTTTGAAGTTGCAAAACAGCTAGCTTAAGTTAACCACAGCCAAACATTCAAAATCAACTGAAGTAAGAGTTAAAAGTCTCCCCACAGATTAAGTCGAATGGGCAAACTCCATCATAATATGCCTCTCCGGCTTCCAATATCAACCCTGTGTTTACGGTGCGGTCGGACATGGCTTAATTTCTCTCTCCACAACCACAACTACGCACATGCCAGCAAGGCGGGTAGACGACAGACTCCAATAATTCTGGCTGCGTTTACGTCCATCGCTGTAGTGAAAACAGTTTAGTAATGAGCCACCGTGTGTGTGTATAGTCCCTCTGCCCACACAGACAGAACAGAGCAGCACCTGTGGCTAAGCTGAATCTACAGGAGCTTGGGTTCTTACCCAGGGCCCACCCAAGTAAGAGTGTACATCACTGGTGCGTGTGTGTTCTTGTCTGTGGCCTACAGCGACGCTATGCACCAGGGCCTATGAAACAGGAGCCTTTAATGAGAGAGCAGTGAGTCAATGGAGCATCACACAGACCACGTCAGGCACAGTGTGTGTGTATGTGTGTGTGTGTGTGTGTGTGTGTGTGTGTGTGTGTGTGTGTGTGTGTGTGTGTGTGTGTGTGTGCGTGCAGGAAAAACCACAGCTTTGCAGCAGGCTGTAATTCACTCACCACGAAACCACCATAACTGTTGCTACTGCCTGTGCTGGCTGTGCCTGAAGAGACACACATACACACCACACCACCAGCCCTCCATGTTTGTTTATGCAGTGTCAAGAACTAGCCATTAAAAAGGGGAACCGCTTAAAAAAAAAAGAAAGAACAAGGAGGGGGAAAAAGGCAGAGCAAGAGTAGACGTTTGTCATGTTGGAGGGCTGTAATTGCACATCTAAAGTGATGTTTTATTTTTCCCACTGACCTCTTAAGATAAACTAGAAAATCCACTTAACACTGGGTTGCCTTTGCCAAACAGTTCGAGAGAGATTGAGAGGCAGAGGAAGAAGTACTTAGACTGCAGATCTAGTGTTGAGCGTTTACTGTGTGTACAGGAGCATAATTGTGACATTCAGGTCCCTGTTTTTAAACTTGCCCAAGCTGCCTTTTCATTTAGTGTTCGTCACCGCTATTGAAAGTGAACTGTTAATTTGAAGCGATCCAGAGGGCATATGAGTACACATATGAGGAGGCAGTAAACTGCAGGCTGCCCTCTTCGCTCATCACCCTCGGCGCGTGATCCTTCAGAGGCTGCAATCTTCACATCCAGCCGTGTGTCTGCCTTCTGCCTGACTCCAATTAGGATTAGACACAGAGGGAGCACTTCCATATGTGCTCTCTCTCACTTTCTCTTACTTGCTTGCTCTTTTTTTCCCTGTCTTTGAATATGTCTTCATTTCCACTGTTTATATATTTATATATATATATATATATATATATATATATATATATATATATATATATATATATATATATATATATATACACACACACACACACACACACACACACAGAGCCTGTCCGAAGTTTGGAAACACCTATTCTTTTAACTTTTTCGAAAGATACATGGGTGCTTCTTCTGTTTATTTGCATCAGACTAGTTTATTTAATGGTATAAAGATTTACATTGACCAATAAATGATATAAAGATACGTATGGTAATCTTTTTTTATTTTTTTTTTTTTATTCCTAAATAGGTTTTACACACTCTTGGCATCCAAACACTTTGTTTCTCCAAACATTCAGCTAAAATACAAAAAAAAAAAATAAGGTGTTCTTCTCTATGTTCAGATTTCATTCTGATCTTGTGATCCAGTTCATCCCAGAGCTGTTCAATAGGATTTAGATGTAGTGACTGGGCAGGCCATTTCATGATAAATAACACTTCAGCCGAGTGTTTGTCCACTAAATAACTCTTACAGAGCTTGGACATGTGCTTCTGGTCATTGTCTTGTTGTATGGTGAAGTCGTTCCAATTAGCTGCAGTCCAGATGGAATTGCATGGTGTTGAAAAATGGAATTGTAGCCATTTTGGTTCAGTGTTTCTTTCATCTGGAATAAGTCTCCAATCTTCCCTGCTCCAAAACAACCCTAAACCATTAGGCTTCTACTTCCATATATAACTGTGAGTGTAAAGCAGTCTGCTAAAATTTTCTCTTTACACAAGTGCTTTTGTTAGAAAATAACAGCAACTTTCTTCTGTCCAATTCTTGTGTTTCTACCATTTACGTAGTGTGTTTGCATTTGAAACTGAAGGGACATGCATGTGTTAAAAAAAAAAAAAAAAATACAAGTCTCGGTGCTTCCAGACAATCTTGTTTAATCTTAATATAGCTGGACCTGTAATCATTTATACTGCAAAGATTTAATTCATACCTTTTTTTTTTATGTTTTCATCCAACTCATAACTACAAAATGTAAATTTTTACTGTAACTACTGAATAATTCAGTTATTAATTAATATTATGATTTGTTCATTTATAAACGTTCAGCATTTGGACCTCGTCAGACTCATTGCAGATACGGGGCAGGACAGATAGCAAAGTTAAAATAGTGATATATGACTGCTAGAAGTTTTGCCAGGTGTGTGGCTCACCAAAATCATGTAATAACATACACTAGAAATTTGCAATAGCATGGAATAATACAACTATTGAAACATGTATTAATACAATTACTGAAACATGTAATAACACACTAGAATTCAAAATAAACTTTACAACATGGAGAAACAAAAACACTGCAACTTAATATCAGAAATGGTCAAACAAAAAATATATATGCAATTATACAGATGCTGCATGATGTAATAACAAAGGGTTCCTCAGACAGGAAATAACACAAACACAATATGTAATCACACTCACTGTGCCATTTAATAACACAATGCAGGAAATAATTGTATAGCACAAATAATGCAATGACAATGTAATAGCAAAACATCTGTACAATGTAATAACACTGAATTATGTAATAACATACTGAAACATGTAATATATCAAACACTGCATCTTGTAATGCAAATATGAAAACATTTAATTACACAACTACTGAAAAACAGAAACAGACACTAAAACATGTAATACATCAAACACTGCATTGTGTAATAACAACCACTGAAATGTAATAACTACTGAAAAATGTAACACAAAAACTGAACCATGTAATAACTACTATACTGAAACATGTAATACCTACTGAAATGTAATAAATATTAAAACATGTAATACACAACTACTTAAAAAACGTGATCACAGACACTGAATCATGTAATAACTATTAAAAGAAATACTAAAACATGTACAAAAGCAACTATGAAAATGTAATAAATAGTAAAACCTAATAACACAACTACTGCAAAATGAAATAACTACTGAAACATGTAACACAAATACTTAAACATGTAATAACACAACATTGAAACATGTAATAACAAACACTGCATCATGTAATTACAATAACTAAAACATACTAATAAAACAACTAAAAAGTATTGAAACATAACTACTGAAACCTGTAATAACACAAATACTAAAACATGTAATAACACAGACTGAGAAACATGTAATACATGAAACACTGCACCATGTAATAACTACTGAAACATGCAATAACAAATACCGTAACCTAACACAACTACTGAATCATAAACTAATGAAATGTAATTACACCACTACTGAAACATGTAAGAACAGATACTGCATCATGTATTAACACAACTACTGAAACACATTTGTCTCTAGCCTCCATATCTAAGCTTTAACATACCTCCATATCTCTGTACCTTCATATCTACCTGCCTGTCATGAATGTGCTTGAAGTACAAGAAAAAAGCATCCGGCTTCCTGCATTTTTGACATATAAAGTCAAAAAAGCAGGTACGTTTCCTGCTTATCCCAACAATAAAGAGAAATGTGAGCAAGAACTAGGGTTCCCTTTCACCTTTCACACCCCAGAGTGGAGCTGTCGTGTAAGGGAAAACATCTGGGTAATCATTTCAGTGCTTTGTTTAGGTCTGTCTCACAGGGATTGTGCTGAAGAACTCAACCACTCATCAACTTAAAACCCCAAACAATCCCTCAGAATCCACATTCAGACTCTGGCAGAACCTCAAAGGACCTCTGCTATGTTATCCAGTCATGCTCTCCTGTGTGTCTCGCTACACTCCCATACACAGCCGACAGAGACACAGAAAGATGGAGATCGCCCTTGTGGAGACGCTACTTTGGGAGAAATTACAGCCTGAAATGGTCCAGGTTGTTGGATAATGATACACTTGGTGGGAGTGGTGGTAAAAGAAGCCAGCTCAGTGTGCTGTGTGCAGGAGTGTGTTGTGTGTTTTTGTGGGGTTTGTGTCGGGTGCTGAGAAACATGAATGTAAACAAAGTTGAAACCAGAAAAGACACAACAGAGAAGCCACACCCTCAATTAAAAATGAAATTAGCTTGTGGCCACCCGAGTGGCGTTGTATCATTGTGTGTGTGTGTGTGTGTGTGTGTGTGTGTGTGTGTGTATGTGTGTGTGTGTGTGTGTGTGTTATAGAGAGAGAGAGAGAGAGAGAGAGAGAGAGAGAGAGAGAGAGAGAGAGAGAGAGAGAGAGCGAGAGAGAGCGAGAAAGAGAGATCGGTGCCATCAATGCAACAGTGAGACAGACGGAGGAGGACAGACAGGGTGTGTATAGAAGGTCACATGAATGTAATCTGGCCAACATATAATGAACTTGCTATTATAAGGTTGTGTACCACAACTTTTAAATTATCGCATCTTATTGGACATTTTTATAAGTTTTCCATTATTAGTTTTGTCTGTAATTCAAATAAAAAAAATGAACATTTGTTCTAATATATAGTTGTTTGTATAGAAAGATTTCTTAACAGGGACTTATACATGAAAAGATTGACATAATCTGGATAAAAAAAGAAAAGTTGCTACTTGAGAAAGAAAAGCATCTAATGTTTGGGATGGAAGAACTTTCGGTTACAGCTGTTTACTAGCTTTAAAGGAAAGAATCTGTTATGGCAAAGCTTTGATAGAAATATAACACATTCCAAAGAACTTATCCTAAATAAATATACACACAAACATACATACATACACATATACGTGTGTGTGTGTGTGTGTGTGTGTGTGTGGTGTGTGTGTGTGTTTGTGTGTGTGTGTGCGTGTGTGTGCGTGTGTATATATATATATATATATATATATATATATATATATATATATATATATATATATATATATATATATATATATATATATATAAAAATAAAAAAAGAGAGAGAGAGAGAAAAAGAGAGAGAGAGAGAGAGAGAGAGAGAGAGAGAGAGAGAGAGAGAGAGAGAGAGAGAAAGGGGCAAGCAGGCATTTTACTTAAAATTTAAAAACGACAAGCAATTTTATGTTTCGCAGTTTCTTCCACTAACCGTACTGAACCTGAATCGAAACCGAGGAATGTAAAGAAAGGTGAATTTTGTGTACCGTTAAACCCCTTATACTATATTTATATACACCTGATCTAAATCCAATTGAGATAGTTTGAAAGTGAAGGACAAGCAGCCAACAAGTACATTTACAGCGTTTGACACCCTTATACAAAAACAACTTAAATTTTTTTTATCATCTTTATACAAGTGATAAGATGCTTTAGAATGTGTTATCAGAAATTAATACACTTTTTGGTGGCAACAGTAAGTCCACATCATGTCAAACTGCATCATGTGGATGTGGATCCACCCCACTGTGGATTTATTGTTTTCCTATAGCAGTGCACCCGGTCATTTCTAACTTTTTGCATAGTTCCCATTTATTTTAACCCGAAAGCAACCTTATGTACACGGCATGTTTACAAACTCCACAACCTTAAATTCTTAGTCATTACACAGTGATAAAAGAGAGACTCATAATGACTAGACATTTCCAAGCTAATTACGGCTCCAACACAGTGATGTCAATGTAATTCTCTGAGCTTTTGTGCGGTGCAGACTTGAAGTGCTTTAAACAGCTCAAAATGGTTCAGCAAAGTTCACATGACTTATAGTAATAGCATAGTTTTAGCTGCAATCAGTGCAGTCAGGTGGAATTTTGTACAATAGGCTCAGGACAGAACAAGGAGTGGTTTTGTCTGGTGCACCAAAGTCCTGTATAACTGCGATGTAACACTTTTCATTTTATCACAGTTAAAATGTACAAATCTCCATCCATTTAGTGATCCAAATATCCTTATTTAAGCCTACACCAAACCAGCGGGCGTGGCCGAAACCCGAAGAGTTTCTTTCTGACCTTCTTTCTTTCAAATTAAATATAAATCTTTCCAGAATGCCAATACATGAACGCACTGGACAAATTCAGATGTACAAATGGTGAGCATTGTAGGAGTCACCTTCAGCATTGTAAGTTCTCAACTTGAGATGTTTGCAGGATTGTTGTCTTTTTCCCTCACACAATTATTATTTCTATCTGAGATGTATCTATTTGCAATATGTACTTGTAATATATAGTCTCCTGTATTTAATTGGTTGAATTCCTCAGAGAAAAAAAACACCCAGCCATCGAAATGTAACCACTGTGACCCCTTGATCAGGCAGATACTATTTTTCATCCCTGACATTCAAATTTGGTTGTGAGGACCAGATATTGACATTTTCCATAGGATCCAAGTCCCACTGCACACCTCTAGTCTACAACAACATGCCTATAATGTGACTTTTTCTGTTAGAACACTGTCTCTCCATTCCAAATCATGTTTTTCTATTTGTTTACCTCCCTAAGAAAAGGAATTCAGGAGTTTACCAAGAAGCCACATTTTTACCAACTACTGTTACATATTAGACCACAAGACCCTTAAGGTTAACTAGCGTTGCCAGGCGATCGCCATGACAACAACTTACACAGCGATTTCAGCGAATTTATTTTTATTAAAAGCTTTCAATGATTTTTGTTCAATGAATTTGCCAGATGAAATGGCACCATGAAACGGTGATTTAAGAACGAAACAATAAAAGGAGCTAACCTGCAAACGCTGTGAAAATGATCTTTGAGGATTGAAGAGTACACAGCTCAAAACAATAAAATAATGTTACTGGCAATAACAATTTAATGTTGTTGCTTTCTTTTTTTTTTTTTAAGTTCAGCATGTACCTAGTGCACAACAGGCAAGTATGCAGTAATTACAGGTAATTATTATAATTATTATAGAGTCGTGCCAAACTGCTTCTGTAAATATGTGCCCATGAAAGAAGTAAGCAGGGACGGATGAAAGATATACAGCCATATTTAATTAACATGACAGAAATTTAAAAGGTTATTTTATTCACGTCCAAACCCCAATTGTATTGGATATAAATAAATATTACATTGTTTACACCAATACGCATGTTTTACTTGTTTAAGAAAATCAATTTATAGGAAATATTTGCTGTACAAATCCATGTGCTGCTTGTTTATATTCAAATAAAGACATTAAAATAAATCAATTAATATTGACAACATCAACTACCTCGTCATATTTTCATAGTTCTTTATAAATTGGTTCAAGTGCCTTCTTACTCCTATTGCATAGTGCAGGTGAAACCCATCACATGCTGATGATGTCACTGTAGCTATTATCAGTGCGTAAGATTTATGATCCCATGGGATTTCATTCCCCTTCAATACCCTTCCTCATTCTCTCTCTCTCTTTCTCTCTCTCTCCCACTTGATATCTTCCCCCAGGGCCCTTAATGAGATAAGAAGAGTGTGTGGGCAGCAATACAACAGGCCCCTCTGACCTCCACACACACAAATATGAACTCTATCACCTTGAGCAGCCTGATCCATCCATCTCCATGAGTACAGATCGAGTAAAAAGCCATAATAATTCTAAACAGCTACTTAAACGTGTGGTGCAGGAAATGAGGGTGTAAACACATTCTCTTTCCTCTTACAGGCTTTCAAGCACGTATACAGGCCACAAGCTCAGGTATTACAATGATATAAAAAGGGGGCACAAAATTGTAAATTGTATGTGTGTCTGTGCAATTTGGAAAATGTTTTCTTTTGTGTATGTGTACCAAAATCTTGCTTATTCTACTGTTAATTCACATACAGCAGAAATCTAAGGGCAGTTGTTGAATTTTTTGACTTTGAACACTTGTACTTGCTATAAAGGTTTGTGGTGTGTACAAGAAGCAGGAATTGTAATTTGTTCCCCCCCAGGAATTGTACATACAAATGTTTCAATAACAGACAGACAGACAGACAGACAGACAGACAGACAGACAGACAGACAGACAGACAGACAGACAGACAGACAGACAGACAGACAGATAGATAGATAGATAGATAGATAGATAGATAGATAGATAGATAGATAGATAGATAGATAGATAGATAGATAGATAGATATGGTGGATAAATGCTGTCGTGTTCCTTTAAATATAAATAACCACCAACACAAACTCAGAAACATTGCTGCCTGAGGCCATGCGGTGCCCTGAACACTGTACACTGTAAGGGCCTTTCATTTCCCACAATCCCTCTCTTACAACTGGGAGAAAGATCTCAGCAGCAGCCTGTCTGTTTTTCCATCACATTATTCACTGACCACACAGCGCAGAATAAAAGCAGCAGGACTCCGACACAGCCGACTACAGCTAATGGATGGAAAGATGAATAGATGTCAGAAAGAGAAAGGCAGGGAGAGAGAGAGAGAGAGAGAGAGAGAGAGAGAGAGAGAGAGAGAGAGAGAGAGAGAGAGAGAGAGAGAGAGAGAGAGAGAAAGAGAGAGGGAGAAAGAGAGAGGGAGAAAGTGAGAGAAAGTAAGAAGGATGAGGAGTTGAAGGGGAGATGGGGGTTCTGTGATTCACACTGTGCCCTTTTAAATCACCAGATTATTGCCTTTAAGAACACGCCCTGCCTGAAAATAATTGCTAATGTTCAGAGTGGAACCAATGAAAGTCGAGGTAATAGAGCAATTTATAAATTCTGATTGCAATACATGGAAAACTTACAGCCCATCCCCTCTGTTATTTTACAGCCCATAATAATAATGATAAAAAAAATCTTTAGATGCTCCAGTGATCTCTCAGCTATTAAAATCAATAGTGGAGCTACTGAGGCTAGGAGGATAGAGGAGGGGGGAGGAGGTGGAAAGTTGTGTTTCAGCTCTGAATTATAGCGGATAAGTACAGGATACATCAGAGACTACACTTTATTGTAAAGACATGAAAGAGGGTGGAGAAGGTGAGAAAAGAAAAAGAAGCACAGAAACAGAACAAAATCAGAAAGAAAAAGGGAACATCAGAAAGAAGGAGGGAGAAAGGAAGGATACTTTGCATCTCTCTTAGTATTCTGTACAGTAATTAGGAAATTATATGACAAGGCGGAAGGCCAAACTGGGGTTAAACAAATTATCGATGGCAAGAGGCACAAGTGACTGTGGCCATGTGTGTGTGTGTGTGTGTGTGTGTGTGTGTGTGTGTGTGTGTGTGTGTGTGTGTGTGTGTGTGTGTGTGTGTATGTGCAGACATAGTTAAGTGATGACATTAAAACTAAACAATGTATTTACACTGTATATACAAATCCTGAAATAGTTATAATCTAATGAAAACAGACTAAAAGCAAACATAGACTTTACTCAGCCTAAATACATTACTACATATTCAAAGGTAGTAAAGCATGTGTGTAATTAAATACAGTAAATAGACATAAAGAGTATGGGGTTCATATCAAGCTTGTCAGTAGTTAAGGCTCTGGGGTACAGAACCCGGGGAGTCAAGACCCTGCACTGCCAAGCTGCCGCATTTTGGAAACCCCCAAGCAACGCCCTTAACCCTTTCTGCTCCCGGGGTGCTGTACCATGGCTGAACCTGTGCTCTGAACTGCATCTAACAAGCAGACATTTGTGAAGAAAATAATTTCACTGTACATTCACTGTGTATTCTACATATATTTGTGTTTTCTGTAAGTTTACACATCCGTTTTGCCAATCTGAAAATTAAATACTAAACCACAACAATGATTGAACTCTTTTGTCTATTAGTCAATCATCACTCATTCACTCACCTTCTCAGTCAGTCAGTCAACCACCCACCCACTCAGTCAGTCAATCAATTATCCACCTAGTCAGAAAGTCAGTCACTTACCCACCCAGTCAGTCATTTAGTCACTTACCCACCCAGTCACTCAGTCACCCACTCTGTCAGTCAGTCAATCACTTACCCACCCAGTCAGTCATTTAGTCACTTACCCACCCAGTCACTCAGTCACCCACCCTGTCATTCAGTCACTTACCCACCCAGTCAGTCATTTAGTCACTTACCCACCCAGTCAGTCAGTCACCTAGCCACCCAGTCAGTCACCTACCCTGTCAGTCAGTCAGTCAGTCAGTCACTTACCCACCCAGTCAGTCAGTCACTTACCCACCCAGTCAGTCAGTCAGTCAGTCAGTCACTTACCCACCTGGTCAGTCAGTCAGTCACTTACCCACCCGGTCAGTCAGTCACCCACATCATCAAACAGTCATCCACCCTGTCAGTCAGTCAGTCACTTACCCACCCAGTCAGTCATCACCCACTTACCCACTCAGTCAGTCAGTCACCCACCCCGTCAGTCAGTTAGTCACCCACTCTGTCCGTCAGTCATTCAGTTAGTTACCCACCCAGTCAGTAACTTACCCACAACATCACTCAGTCAGTCACCCCATCAGTCAGTCAGTCACCCACCCTGTCAGTCAGTCAGTAATTACGTTAGTTACCCACCTTGTGAGTCACTTACCCACCCCGTCATTCAGTCACTCACCCTATGAGTCAGTCAGTCAGTCAGTCAATCAGCTAGTTACCCACCCAGTCAGTTGTTTACCTACCCCATCACTTGGTCAGTCACCCACCCCGTCAGTCAGTCAGTCAGTCAGTCAGTCAGTCACTAACTCACTCACTCACTCACTCACTCACTCACTCACTCACACACTCACTTTCTTAGTTGCCGACTATCACTCAATCTCTCACTTTTTGAAACTGCTTCATCCTGGTCAAGGTTGTGATGGAACTAGAATTTTTTTGTGAACACTAGCCTTGAGGCATCCACGCACATTTACACACTCATTCACAGGTGCAATCTAGAGTCAACAGTCCACCTGCTGGCATGCTTTTGGGAGGTCTAAAGGAAACCTGAGAACTTGGAGGAAACCCTCTCTCACACACACACACACACACACACACACACACACACACACACACACACACACACACACACACACACACACTAGAATAACATAGATATAAAAGATTCCACACAGAGAAACTGTAATTGTTTCCAAAGAGTGCAAACACTCTACATCACACAATACATTGACACCATTGGGCTGATCCCCATCGTGAAGTGCAAAACAATGCTAAAATTCGAATGTTATTTTTTCTGTCAGCCGGAAGGCAGCTCTTCGCAACCACAAAGGAAGAAGAAAGAGGGTCACAGGAACAAAAGCAGCACACAGGTACAAAAGAGCAACCTAAGCATGGGCGTAATTAGGAACATTCCAGACCTATAATGAGACAAATTCTGCGTAATGGCTTTCATATATGTTTTTGTGAATGACACAAATAAAGGGGTTTTCCTCACCAATGAGTATCTGCAGATCTATGCATCCATACGCAGATAAGAGTGTGCAAACAAATTGCCTACTGTGACTAGGACCTTTATAGGTTGATGACACCTTCGTACTACAGTGCAAGCGTATGCATCACGTTCATCCCCTGAACATATTTTCCATTTCCTCTGTATCTCACACCAGAGGAGTTGCTCACGTGCTAATGTGTGGCTGTGACCTATCTTTGTTCTCTGTCATCTCATGGGGCTAGTGCGTGCTATCTTTCCTTTTTCTAAGACAATGCACAGACAAGCGCCTTCAACCCTCCTCCACTCGCCCACACTACAAAGGTTGTACAAAGGAAAACCAGAGAGAGAGAAAAACCAGTGTTAGCATTTTCATATCTGATGGACCCAACATGTGGTTATCATGCAACAAATCAGAGGCAGCAGTACAGTGGTGCAGGTTACGGTGTGAGCATGTGTCCTTGTTTCACTCTGAGTGAGCGACACATAAACACTTCATGCATGAGAAGAGAGGTGGCGGGGTGTAAGGTGCGAAATCCAATTTGACACCTAGAAACGCACGAGGAGGCAAAAAGCTGCGCTTCTGATGCCGTGATAAGAGAGTGTCGTGTTTCTTATGAATTCACTGCGGGGAAGTCAAGTGACAGAGAGAGAGAACGATAGAAAGCGATTCAAGATTTACAGTTGAAACTTTAAAATCGAAAAACGTGAGACATTTCATGGTTCACAACATCAAAACGAGATTCGCTTCTGCTCTTCTCTGGCTTTGTTTACAATAAGTCTATGACGGTTTAGAATAAGAAAAAAAGGAAGAACAAAAAAAAATCAGACACTAGAGTGATAAAATAATGATTACATGATGCATTGGAAGCTGAAATGAAGACGAAGGAGTAGTGGAAGAAAAAGAAGAAGAGGAGCAGTTATTTGGTGCGAACGTCCTCTCAGTTGCTATGACAACGCAGGCCAGCAGATCATCCGCACTGAAATTTACTGAAGAACGCGTCATTGGGGGGGGGGGGGAGTATGGGGAGAAAAAAACAGAGTGATGATAAACAGAGAACTGAAAGTGGACCACAACAACGAAGCAACCGGTATGTGAGGAAACATTCTCGCAACTCAAAAAACTGACCTTTAAACATGTCAGCGATTATGCAAACAGACAAAGGGGGGTTGGTGTTTAAAAGAAGAAAAAAAAAAAAGACAAGGAAAAAAGACATATTCCAGATTAGACTGAATAAGATTCTTACAGTTAGCTCCATTACCTGAAGTCAAGTACAAGCACGATGGAGTAAGAATGTGAGGACTGTTGTATTTTCTACAGACATAAAAGTTAGAGAGGAGAGAGAGAGAGAGAGAGAGAGAGAGAGAGAGAGAGAGAGAGAGAGGTGTGGTGAGGGAGAGGCTGTGCTTCTGAAGAAATAGCATGTGGTTTTTGGTCACTGAGGTTTCACAACAGCAAACGTTTCTCTTACTCACTCAGCACATATAATGCACTGCAGCAAGCCACAGCTGAACCTTTGAGATAACACTCTCTCGCACACACACACACACACACACACACACACACACACACACACACACACACACACACACACACACAGATACACTTGTGCTCTCACACATGCATCTGCACGTGCATACATAAACACCCTACCGCATTCACGCACAACGGGGGGAAAACAAGCCTAAAAATAGGCATACAGCTAAACTGTCACATGTGAGAAAGACAAAAGATGAAGATGACTGTCGAACGAGAAGACTAGTGCGCGTGCGTGCGCGTGTGTGTGTAATGAGGGTGAGACTATTCTGAATAAAAAGGAAATGGTTTTGTTAGCCTCATTATTTCTGCTGGCTACATGACTTTCACACCACTTCTCCTTTCAAAAAGGACGTCTATTAGTGTATCTGACTATCTGGCGGTCTAGACATAGCAAGAGTCAGGCGCTATAAAGAAGCAGGCTAAGGGAAGGAGAACAATGTGTCTGGCTGTGGCCATGCTAACACACGAGGCATGTTGAAAAAAAAAAAAAAATCGCAGTTCTCACCTATAGATCTGTATTTTACCAAATACTGGATTTCTACAAAATGCATTTCAATCTTTCGAATCATGAATTGGCATTTAAGATTTTTTTGGGAGGGATTATTGAGTGTATTTCTTCCTACATTTTCCAAATTTGCCAGTTAAATGCTTGCTAATAACGGGGCCAGGAAGATTTAGCCCTCAGCATTCATTCAGACTTAGCCAGCTCACTCACCATCTCTGTACACTTTGTTCTTACGACTTTTATGCTAATATTACCATCAACACACATCATGTCACAAATCTCTAACTAGCCGAGCTGAATCACTTTTGAAAAAGTACAGCATTTGCCGTTAAATGTCATTGTAAATGCACTGTCAGTGCTGTCATGAAACATCAGCATGCCAGACAACCGCTAACCCGTTACTAAAATACTGAAAATACAAACAGATTAGCATCAGATTTGCCAAATTTATGACAAACCCTTGTGTTTGTGGGTGGAACTTTTATTTTAAGGTTTACATGGAGCCTCATCTGAAAGGGAAACTCTTGATTGTTGGGTTCTACATAGAATTCCTAAGAAAGACATACCAGTGAAGCAATATAGTTTTGATTTGCTAATCAAGATGATGAAAAAATCGCTAAATCACATCCTCATTTTATAACTTTTTTTTCTTTGCACAAATTTTAGACATCCAAATACACTTTGAACCGAGTTCTGGCCTGTAAAAGCACGTCACAGTCAGTCTGAAAGCCACGCTGTGACAGAAAGAGGCCTCAGTCAACAAAGCAACTCCAGCATAACATTGACGAAACACACGTCTCATGTTTTGCCCACACAAACACACCTCATTGCCAGCTAATGGAAGGTTAAAAGCTGTGTTTACAAGCCGCCGTAATTTTCGCCCTGGAAAACCGTCTTCTTTTTTTTTTTTTTTTTTTTTTTTTTTTTTTTTTTTAAATGGTTAAAATAAAAGTTCTTCAGCATCTGTTAGTATGTCTCCATGCTCCAGGAGATGCTGGCCTCCATCAACAAAGTCAAAAGACTGTAACGTTGACAAAACAGTCGAATAGTGTTTTGCCCACACAGGTGCATCTTCCTGATAGCTTCCTGAGAGCTTCTGAAAGAGGTCAGAGGTCGTGTTTACACGCACACACTTGCATGCAGGAAAACTCCCAAGTTACACAGAATATGGCTGCATTCTTAAAAAAGCACAAGCGATGAAAATGTCTGTCCAGCTGCTAGACTAAAGAACCCAAAATAATCAAATAGATCTGGTAGCTTTTCAGTGTATACAGAACAAGTTTAGATTTGGTTTTTTTTTTACAGAAGTGTAAATTGTATAACGAGGGCATTTCCTGAACTGAGCATATTAATGGAATTATGCACATGCAATAATAAATCTTTGTTAACAATTCAAGCTTTAAGCTCAAAATAAAAGCCTCTGTGTTTGGAAAAATGGTTCAAACCAAGTCTATTATAGAGATGAGTATGAAACAGGACTAGGACAAAAGACAAATACAGGACATTTAAGAAGTTTAATCACCATAGCAACCAGAGCAGGATAATTGATCGTGATTTAAAAAAAAATAAATATTACTTTTACTTTGTCTATTTTTCACAGTAGGATTTATTTTCCAATTGGTCAGTACCTCTAAAGGAGGCAGGAATAATTAGAGCTGGAAAAGACCAAATTTGAAACAAGTCGATAACTCACTGCATAGAGATTCTTTGCAATGTTTGTTGATGGATTTGTTGTCTATATTTCAGGCAACAGTAATATTCATTAATGAATGTAAAGCAAATAAAAGATTAAACTTTTCTTCCAAATGAGACAAAAGAAACTAATGCGTATTGCCCCATGCGTATTGATGCACAAGCAGGACAAAGCTGGAGCTCCAGGGAAGAAACAGGGATAACAGTGGGACATAACATTCAGAATGCTGGACCAGTCTAAAGTTGGAGTTCATACCTGTGTAAGTCTCGACTGTTGGCTAGAGCTGGACATTTTAACCCAATCTCTCTAATCCAAAATCATCCGAGCAGCCATGCACTCACTCCATCACCCTGTAATCCCTGTTAATCCCACTGAGTCCACACTCACTCTGTTCGCTGTCAAACACACCACAAACCCCATCAACCAGCACACACCATGTGCATCTGATCACACACTTACATGCACCATACACTAAACAAATGTATATGTATCTATGGCTATATTACAACAGCGTTTTAATGCCACCTTAAAAAAATTTTTTTTTGATTATTCGATTTAAGTCGTAACATTACAAGAACAACGTTGAAATCATGGAGAATAAAGTCAACACTCGAAGCTTTTTTCTCGTAGTGCTACATATTTATTAAAGGTGGTACTAAAACGCCTTTGCACAATATAGATGTTTGTCAAATGTGGGATTTTTAATGAAACAGCGAGCAAAAACTGTTATGATTTTGCATAATAGATCAAATGATAGAGAGAGCAAACACAAGAGAGTAAACAGAGGGATCAAAAGAGCAAGCGAGAGAGAGAGAAAAAAATGTTGATTACTTTACATAAGATCTTGAGAGATGTAACTTTGTGTAGAGCTGTGTTTTCCTTGAGCCAAAGAAAAGGTGATAACCTTGTGTATCTCTGTGGTATTTCGCAGCAGTCATGACCTTTGACACCTCAGCAATGTTTTCCGGCTGATGTCACTCTGTGTTTATATTTTTTTATAAGTAATGTGAGTGCCGTGTCACTTTACTTCCTCTAACTTCTCCCGCTACATCTTCCTTACACTTTTATTTCTTCCGTTCCGCAGTGTGTGTTTAATACTGAGAAAGAAAATGAGAAAAGACGAGAGGACCGGAGGTGCAGTCTAACACCCGCCTTTTTTCTTCTTTCTTTCACTCTCTCCTTCTCTCTCTCTTTTTCTCTCTCCCGAGTAGCAGCAACAGCTCATCAAGCCTTCTCTTTCTAGGGAGGTGGCCAAGTGGAGTGTGACAAATCTCCATTTCCTGCAAGCGTACCGACTCATAGGGCCCCCTGTAAAATTAGAACTCCACGACCACGCTAATTTCATTTCTTGCAAATTAATAAGTGTTTTTTTTCTCCTCCTTCATTCACCTTACTCACTGCATTCCTTCGTTTCCTCGACAAAAAAGCATTATTGAGGGAAATTATTGAGGGAGGAAAAAATAAAAAATCAGCTCATGCACTTGTAATGAGCCATTGTTAGGCTAATCCCATGCTGGTTGTCTTATTGTTTATGGAATAAATGCTTGATTATCAGCGTGGGAACAAAAAACCCTCTGTTTCGCTACAGGCCTAATGCAGACTCGCTCCCCCTCCTCTTCCAGTTGTTGTTATGTTTTTTTCTTTCTTTTAAACAGTGCCATTATATCCTCTCTGCTCCAATGTTTATTGTCATCATCATTATTGCGTCCTGCTTGACGAGAAAACCACTCTCAGTAATTAGGTGATTAATTACTAAAGTAACACAGTGTGGGCTAAAGTACCTCAGGTGCACTAGGTAGCAAATGCTGCATATTCATGAACAGCTAGAATACAGATCAGTGGTAATGGAACAGCACTGAGAGTAGGCAGAGTCAACAAACATTCAGTACGAATCACTGTGAAATGAGACATGGGTCAAGCGCATGAACATCATGCACAATGTCTCCACCACTTCCAGGTCAATTAAAAGCATAATGCTGCATTTGAAGAACTTGGGAAATAGGAAGCTGTCGCTTGGAAAAATATTATTTTATACCTTTACAAACCAAGAAATTAATATGATCACTCCCATGTTCCATGATGCTCAGCAGCAAAGTAGTCAGCTAACAGTAATGACTGATATATAGTTTTCTGCGCAAATAATTATCTAGTTGTTTAGATTTAACAAACCAATATTAATTTATCTAAAGCAAATACTTTTACATACAGTACATCATAAGGTTTAAAGTGCTACATGTTTACTGACGATGCTGCGCACGGCCATGATGATTTTTTGACATCGCTTTTCCAGGTCCGAGTTTCTAAATGACACAATTATGAAATACAACCTTCAATTGAAATCAGCATATACAGTAATTTAGCTGAAAAAGTGTAGCAAAACCGTTGAAAGCATGAAAAAAGCTTTGACTGAAGTTCACTTATTAAAGTTTTTGAAACCAGCCTACCGTCTGTACTTGGTATATGTCAGTCAATTGGGAACTCTTGTTCTCAACAACTACCATGGCCTCAAAATATAGCTGACACAGAATACAACTCCCCACCTCACCCACACAACCCTGCATCCTGTTTCTCCTAGCTATTGATTGAGAAAAGTTGTGCACAATTACAAGCAGACAGACAGACAGACAGACAGACAGACAGACAGACAGACAGATAGACAGACAGACAGACAGACAGACAGACAGACCAACTATTGCAGACATATTCACAGACAGAATCATTGAGAAGTAACGCTCTATATCATGGTCCATAGATTTACTAAGCCGTTTGTGGTCAGTATCTTTAAAAAAGATCCATGGAAGGAACAGTAGTGAACTGGCAACAGGGTCATGAATGGGTGGTGCAATAAACTTGAATTTGACTAAATTACTCTTCATGGTTATTAAAGACTGTCTCAGAATGCACTTGTGTCTACTTCATTAGGCTTCTATCATATTACCTGACTAGCAAATCATTTGGTATCTGAGTAATGCAGTGAAAAAAATGGTTTGCTCTATAAAGAAAATACCAAAACAGACAATTGTAAGCATTTACTATTTTACCTAAGAGATCTCATCACACCTCACACTGCACCACGCTGTCTGAGATCCTCCAGCACTGCTCGACTGGTACCACATTCTCTCAGAATGAGAAGTTAGTATACTTCCAGGCTCTTTTCTCTTCTGGCACCGAGGTGGTGGAGTGACCTTTCCATATATGTCTGAACAGTAGAGTCCCTGGCTATCTTTAAGCGACAGTTGAAGACCTACCTCTTCCTGAAACACTTAAATAAGTAATTACTATGTTTGTTTTGTAAAAAATAAAGAGTTGTTGTCTGATTTATCTCAAGTTTGTACTCTAGTGTACCAGTGTACCAGAGACTCAAAGTACTTTTGCACTTCGCTCTGGACAACGGCGTCTGCTAAATGCTGCAAATGTAAATGTCTTCAAACTTCATCTATTCTGTTTTTTTGGTATTAATTCAAAGTGACAAGAATTGCTGCTACAAAACACATAGACAGATTGTCTTATAAATAGAGATAAACCAGTTTACATTCATTTTGCCTTATCCATAATTTTATTTATAATGTACAACTAAGCAATTGAAGAAGAAGGCCTTGCTCAAGGGTCAAGAAGTGGTATTTGAACTCACAACCTTATGATTGAGGGGCCACCATCTGGTTGGACATCAGCAAAAATGCAAATGGTTAAAAATTAAATCTGTTTTCACCATGTCAGTTATTTATCTATACCTCCATAACCAAGGACTTTGAAACTGGAGCTTCACACATTTAAGTACCAATAATCATGCATTGATCTCATTGTAGGTCTACCAAATGCCAACTGTCTCTGTTTCATTTTAAATGAATGAGTAAGAAACATATGATACTATACTACTACATGACACTTTATAATTAGAGAATTATTGACGTCAAGAAAACACAATATTTGAACAAATTCGAACCCCCGGCAAGACACTAGGTACAAAATTACATGCCCCCTACAGTAAAACCTTTGCCGGAGAGAATCACAGACACGAGCCTCTTCCTGTAATGTCTAACAAGATTAGAAAACACTATTACAGGATCTTGGCCCACTTCATCCTGCAGAACATTTCAAGCTACTTGGCATTCTTAGAGCTCCAGCCAAATCGTTTCTCCAAGTGGTTGAGTGGAAAATCAATGTGCAACATTCAAATTCATATAATAAGAAATCTCAGTAAAACTAATAACATTCATAATTACTTTTGTTAGAATGTATTTTTCTATAGGAAAACTGCAGTAAATACTGTATTTTAAATGGATATCAAAGCTTTAAATTGCACAACATGCAATCCTAATAATTAGCAGCAATCAAATGGTTTATTGGTTATTAAGATGATTCAAATGAATAGATTTAGTTTAAAAATACATTGAATTTATCTTCATTAAGTGCTTTACGCTGATCAGTGGATCCGGAGTCTATATTCGGAATGCTTGACATGAGGTGAGAATAAGCACTGGACGAGTCTCTTGTCCATCATATATAAAATGACACACTCACTCACACTGAGGGGCAATTTAGAATAGAAACCCTCCCAGGGTTTTGAGAGATGGAAGGAAACCTGACATCCTGAAAAACACCCAGGCAGATGTGCGGAAAATATGTTGCTTTTAAAAAGGAGTTGAGTGTAAACATGTTTGTTAGAAGACATTTTGCAATCCACTCATTGCGTGTGCGGCATTTATATGTTTGTTCCACACTCCACCGAATATATTTGGAAAGAAAAATGCATTTGAAATAACGGTCTGAGATGTTCTGTACAATCCTTCGGCCCAAATTGGACTGTTAAGGCGATGGCTTGTTCTTTTTGCTTTGTAGCTGTATGTAATGGGCTTGTCTTTTTCAACTCTCTAGACAGCTAACCAGAAGGGCCTCTTGTCCTGCTCTCAGACCCTGTGAGATTCTAATGATGGTCATCTCTGTGATCATTGATGGCACTAAGGGGGAAAAAAAAAAGGTGTGATGGCCTTTGCTTCTCAGATGCGCACGAGATAAGACAAGCTTTCACAGCAACCAAGGCAACACGGATCAATAGACCAGGACCGAGAGGGGGACGAGACAATAACAACATCTCTCTCAAGATTCCCTCTACAGCTAGCTACATCATTAGTACCTGACATCATTAAGCATGCATTACCAGGCTGCCAGAGAAGCAAAGTGTGAGGAGCTTTGTGTTTAATGAATATGGATGCTCGCTCTTTTTCTCTCTTCCTCTCTCTCCTTTCACTCGACACTCATTCATTTCGGTCCTTTCTACCTCACTGACTCCAGAAAAGATTAGACTGAATGAAATGAACTGAGATCTCAATCCATTGGAAATTGTGAGCATACTTAAGTGAAAAATTCGCTGTGATTGAGTAGTGTGCTCCAGAATTATGGACACTGAGGCACATTTCTCAAATTGCTTGCCCATGAATTAGTAATATACTATTGCAAATATTATACAAATACCAGTACTATACTGAACGGTTGTCCTACAGTGGCTTTTATGGCATATTATAAATACGTTATCTGCTTTTAAGCTTGCTAATGTGATGCATTAGGTGCAGTTTAATCCTACTTACCTTGTATAATAACTGCATCAGCAACATCCATTTCAGGACATTAATATTAAATCAGCACTAAAAGGAATAGTGCAGGATTTGAGAAACAAATCTCTCTATATGGGCTTGCCCACTTCAGGTTGGTGGAGAGTTCCTGCCACAAGTGGAGGAGTTTAAGTATCTTGGGGTTTTGTTCACGAGTGAGGGAAGGGTGGAACGGGAGATTGACAGACGGATCGGTGCAGCTTCTGCAGTAATGCGGTCGATGTACCGGTCTGTCGTGGTGAAAAAAGAGCTGAGCCGCAAGGCGAAACTCTCGATTTACCGGTCAATTTACTTTCCTACTCTCACCTATGGTCATGAGCTCTGGGTCATGACCGAAAGGACAAGATCCCGGATACAGGCGGCCGAAATGAGCTTTCTCCGCAGGGTGGCTGGGCGATCCCTTAGAGATAGGGTGAGAAGCTCGGTCACTCGGGAGGAGCTCAGAGTAGAGCCGCTGCTCCTCCACATCGAGAGGGGTCAGCTGAGGTGGCTCGGGCATCTGTTCCGGATGCCTCCTGGACGCCTTCCTGGGAAGGTGTTCCAGGCGCATCCCACTGGGAGGAGACCCCGGGGAAGACCTAGGACATGCTGGAGAGACTATGTCTCCCGGTTGGCCTGGGATCGGTGTCCCCCCGGAAGAGCTGGAAGAAGTGTCTAGGGAGAGGGAAGTCTGGGCATCTCTGCTTAGACTGCTGCCCCCGCGACCCTGCCTCGGATCAACGGGAGAAGATGATGATGATGATGATGATCTCTCTATATAAATGTTGGCAATGCATGTGCAGCTACAACAAAAAAAAATCATCTCAACCTGTTTGCCTGTCCTAAGAAAAGAATGGAAAATCTGTTTACTGAAAACTAATAATGGAAAACTGAAGGCAGACGTTCAAACAATAACCCCCCTGTAACCCTCCATACATTTCTATTTACAGAATTATATTCTTTACTTATACAATTAAAAAACACTAAAATATTCTTCTTTTTTTTCCTAATTGTCTGACCATTTTAGTGATTTACAATAACCATGCAATGTAACACACTTAGAAAACGGTGCTATCTGACCTCTTCCACATACATGACCTCACAGACACTCACAAGTGGCTAGTGATCCTGTCCAGAAAGTAATATCATCCCTCCCACAGAGAGAGATCATGGACAATTTGGTGCCTTTGGCTCCTGGCCATGGATGGTTGTGACACCTTTGGGATCTGGACAAAAGGGAGAATTTAGAATTTCATTCAGAATCATTCCACCACTCAGGAGCTACTTTGAGCAGCATGATGTGAAGTAGCACTGAAGTGTTAATACTTATAATTGGATAATTGGGTGGTTTTTAAATGGAATACCTCTATAATACTGCAAGAATTAATACTAAATTACATACAAAGTTATTACTTTGAATTTGGATTTAAGGATGAGAAGCTCAGCTCAGATTACCATTTACATTTAACCATAAGACAAATATTGTTAAAAAACATTTGGACATAAATTTATCAGGGTGCTATTTAAATTTATCGCACTACCTTTTAGCAACAACTGCTAGTTTATCTAGATCGGGTGTCCGGCCTAATGTGAAATGATGAATTAGGGATTAGTTTGGTGATCGTGGTGCCGAGTATCCCGTGTAATTTTTGTGTTTTAAAATTATCTTCGAACATGGAGTGCAGTTGTAGTCAATATCAAAATACCACGATATCAAAAACAATAAAAAAGAATGAGAGAATTTAGATGTTGAAACTTCCTGTTGAAGCCCCGGTATCGCCAAGCTGCCACTCTTGGGCCCTTGAGCAAGGCCCTTAACCCTCTATGCTCCGGGGGTCCCTTACGAGGGAAATATCAAGGTCCGTGACGTCGGAGTGACGTGGGGCCGCCTTCCCGTGGGCTCACCACCTGCAGGAGGGACCGTAAGGGACGGTGCTGTGAGGATTGGGCAGCAGTCGAAGGCGGGGGCCTGCTTAGACTGCTGCCCCCGCGACCCGAATAAGGATAAGCGGGAGAAAATGAATGAATGAATGAATGAACTTCCTGTTGACTTGTGAATTGTCCATATGTTCCACAAGGGTGAATGTGTTTAAGTGACAGGTTTAATGTACATTTTTATAACCTGTAATGGGACCTATATAAAGTTTCATGCAGGATATGCTTCACGTATTTCAATAATAATATATTTTTAGAAGAAATTAATAAAATCTTTGGGTATAGTGATAGTAGACTGGGGCAGGTAAAAATGCTGTTTTCTCAGCACTGTAGATTGTATAGGTTTTATAAATGTTTAATTTGAAACAAGTACACAGATTGTTCTGAAGGCCATTTTGCACACATATATGGGACACAAATAGATCCTTACATAAAAGCTTACTCTATATAAAGCCGTATAAGAGCCTGAATTCTCAGCTAACTGGAAACTGCCGTAGTGAAGTCAGATGTCAGCGATGAAGCTTTAATTATTCAACAGGAATTTTATGCACAAATATCACAGCTTGCCAAGCCATTTACCATGGATTCCCCAGGGGCTCGCCTGTCATCAAAGATGGAAATTATATATTTATAACGCAGGATATTGCAGCAAGTTTGTTTATAGCTTTATCCATTTTCTAGGGGTATTTTATCAGAAGACATCCAAGCTGTCTACCTTTCATGCCCATGGCAGAAAACGCACACACACACCGAATAGGTAACCTGAAAGAGCAGGTTTTCCATTATTTTCTAAGGTTTCAGACACAACCAGCCTATTTCCCTGTTTGTGTGTGATTGGACTACAGAATGAGAAATGGTTGTTTTCCAAAGAATACCTTCATCCAACATAATTCTTTTGTTATACCATTTCCTTATAAATCTGATTTCCTTATAAATCTGATTATTATGATCTGATGATGTTACAGAATTCTATGCTCTTATTCTATTAGGCCCCAACTAGGTTTAATCTTTAGCAGGTCAACTAGCCCTTCGATTATAGCCATGCTTTTACTTCACATGCATTGTCTTCTCTCTTCTATCTCTTCATCCTGAACATCTCACTATAAAAGGCAATGAAACACTGGCCGAATTACTATAACCAATGAGGCAAAGCCTATCAGGCAGTAAGTGAAATGACAGCGACAGAGAAATTTCAGCCTTCAATAGAGACATTAACCTTCAAATATCACACCTAATGATGTCTTAAACTGAGTATTGACACCGAAAATAAATCCACTACATTTATTGAAGCAAAAAAAAAAATCTAACGTTCTAGCTGAAGTTCCCTGCTTCCTGATCTTAAACTGGATTTCCACATAAAGAAACAGAACTATCATTCTACCCAGCTATCCGGAGACACATTCCGAGATTTAGGACACAGAAAGGTTACACTGTAATACTTTATGGAAAAATGGCTGCTCTCCAAAAAGATTTCTCACCATTTCCACAAACAGAGCAATATCTCACCTGTGAAGGGACGACAGGAAAAATCAGCAATCTTTGACAGCTGAATAAGTCCAGTTCAGTCGAAGAGGCCAGATGCTAAAAATAAGGTTAACGGGTTTCTGAGTGTAAAGGAAGCTTTTTAGATTGGGGGTGTGGACGCACTGCACTGCACAATATTAGAATTTTCTCTCACTTACAATAGCCTGGTTTTAGCATCTCAAAGTTATGAAGATGAAATGACTTCATCTACATTTGACCCCAAATATCCATATGATATGCAGATATGTGGAGGAAATATAAAAACCCCCAAAACTATTTAGTTTAAAATATCGTATCAATAAAATGTCATCCTCAACACCCTCAATGTGGCTCATTTCAGGTTTAGAGATCCTTAGATTGAAATCTGCCTTAAGACAGTTCTGTCTCAAACTAACTTGACATTAGTCCTATTCTGGGCTCAATATAATTATACTGATTAGCACTCTTTTATTGTGTAAAAGACTCTGCCAAATAGCTAACAACAAAACTAAGGCAAACATGTAGTTCCTGTATAGCTAACTAATTAGTTTGATTTATGTCTTGCCTACAGTAATACTCCCTGTTTGTATTCAAACCTGTTAAATGAACTTCAGCTAACTTTCAGGTCATCTGCCACTTTTAGCAATTAGCACTATTAGCACAATAGCTAACAAAGCTAGGTAACATTAGTGTAGGTTGGTTGAAACGTGCAGAGTGCTAGCTGTCTAACTTTAGATCCTTGTTTTGTTTTGTTTTGTTTTGTTTTACCCCTACAATGATAGCTAATCTCCTTTTTCACAAAGGTAGCCTAGATATTTTCCAATATAGCTACCAAAAAAGTTTTTTAGCTGAGTGGTCTTATATTTGTGGTTTATATTTGTATTATGTAGCCAATGTTTTGACTGTTAAAACTCTCTTTTACCTTGTTGGTGGGTGACTTAGTCATGTCTTATTTGAGACCATTTTGAGCATCATTTTGACTTCTTCGTCAACTGAATGATGCAGAATGGGTGTAGAAAAGCTTGTAATATAGAAAACTATAATACTTATTTATCCAAAACTAGAATGTGTCCTTGACTTTCCATAACATATAATAAAGCTCTAGGCTCTTTTCTGTCTGTGCCTGTAGTATTTCTTTGCTTTGGCCTATCCTACTCTGATTGACACAGTACTTACAAGGTCAGGGGCATGGGCAGAGTGCTGAATCGAAGTAATGGATGCTTGGCGACATCTTGGCCATCCTGAAACTAATCTGCGCTAGAGATGTAATTGTCCTCGGTCACCACTCAGCCTGGGTTGAGTGCCTAGCACACACTATTATCTGCTATATATTGTTTGTGGTTCAATGAGCCTCCTAGAGACATGATGACACTTTGCTGACCTGTTTTTCTTTTCCTTTTTTTCTCATAGGAACGTGTTAAAATTAATTGCATGTATGCAGACGCACGCACACACCTGACAATAAGCTTCCATAGTTTTTCTGTGCACTTCACATTCAGGATAATAGGATTCAGAAAGAAGCCTATTAATTCGCTGATCAATATATGTATGTATTACATGCAAGGAAAGTGAGGCATGTTTCAAAACTTGTGACCTTTAAGACACCATTCTCAGTATGGTGCATATCTCAGATCAGCAAATGATCACTCAAATTAGCTCAGTGGTTACAGTGATTTAATCCTGGGTACAGCACGTTCCCATCCTACCCTGCAGCCAGAAGCAGTTTAGTCAGATTGATCTGTAATTACTGCAGAAAGCCAAAGACCACTCATCCTCCCAGTAATTAAGATTGAAAATGTTACCAATCAGTTCGGCTTAAGGCCATCAGGCTGTTCCAGGGCCAAGAGCTTTCAGCTCGGTGCTGTTATCTCTGTCTCGAATACTTCACTAATCAGTACAGATAGGCTTCTCATCTATGGCGCTTTCAGTCTACATGTTGCTAACCAGGATGGACAAAAAAACCGACACCTTTCGTTACATTATACCAATGTGGCTGCCAAGCAAACATGAGACGAGATGCTTGGTTTTACGACTCGCAGTAATGTTTATTGAATTTAGCATTGCCACGTTTTTGTGTAATGTTAGAGCAATTCATTAAAAAAAGGACGTCAAGTCGCTTCAGAAAGCAATGGCTCCTGCCTAAAAGGTCATCCTTCTGGGTTTCTGTCGAGCTTCACGGATCAGTTTGTTTTATGAGACTCCTCGGAGTGTGCCAGGGTATTACTGACTTGTACACGTAGCACATTTGAACAGAGCCAGTTTGATTAAGAAGGTGATTTTGCTGCTCCCTAATGAAGGCTAATGAGAATTACAACACTCTAGCTCAAGGGGCATTGAGCTCATTAAGCAATCAAAGAAAATCTTTCTCAGTCACTCACTCACACACACACACACACACACACACACACAACACACACCACCATTAAAGGAATTAAATATGGCCAGAATGGGGGAAGGACTAGATTGCCTATTTATTACCTAATACCCTGTATCTAGATTTGTACTGATGCATCCATTTGTGAGAGTGGACACATTTCTCATGGCATTTAAGTCATCATGTGAATAAATTATGTCATGCACTATATATAAAAGACTGGTTATTGGGACTGATTATTATATATAATAATCAACATTGGCATAAATTTCCCAAGCATCACACCCTGTCAATGCCACCCCCCCCCCTCCATCTCTAGTATAGTAACTGTAACATAAGACATAATGCATTATAACACAAACCCCTTTGTACTTCATAAAATCATTCAGCACTAAACCAGGCTGTATAGCATTTTATTACAAGTTTTTTATAAGAAAATCTATAACAGAAATTCTAAAATTAAAAAGAACGAATATAGAGTGCATTTGGCTTTACAGGAACTGTTCCTGAAAATGCTCCAAACTCACACAAACCTTTCAGTCATTTTGTGTTCTAATCTGCTTAAGTATAAGTAAGAATCCGAGGTCCACGGCAGTTGGAGCGGGTGAAATGATGCAAGAGGACAGAAGCTCTGCGCCTACACACTTCCACAAAGGCTCTTTACAAACTGGCTGGCAAGTCTTCTGGGTTAAATTTAGAGACGCAACACTTTGCTTGCATCGCATTACACACTCGCTGCAGTAGAACAGCATTCGAATGCACACGCTGTCTCCTAAAGACCGGCCTGGGAGATATGACAGGCGTAAGCTGTTGGTTGAATAAATAGATGAATAAAGTAGCAGCTAGCTGTGCAAACAAAGATGGATACACACTCCTCCTGGCTGCGCTGGTGCTGTTGTACACATTAAACCTTCATGGACGCGTGGAATGTGTGAAAGTCGGCGTACATATGCTCAGGCAGCATAGATAAATTTAATTCGACATTTCCATTGTAGATGGAGTGGAGCTTCTTATGTAAAATACGTGCCGCTTCCAAGGCTAGCATTTTTTTATGACATATGGAAGCAGTAGCTCGGTCTGCTCGTATTGAGTTATATAAACTGTAAATATTTCACACAAGCATGCTTTTAGAACCGGTGGTAAGTTATATTACATGTTTGTAAAAAGAAAAAAATTCTTGATGATCCTTCAAGGCAGATTTTAACATTTTATAGACCTGCTGACTTCGAATCAGCTTCAAAATGAATTAGGACATGAATCCAAACACTCGTTAACAGCAGTTAGTGTCAGCAGCACATTAGAGAGAGGCTGCATCAGCAAGATAACACCAAATTAGACACACACAGAGATGGTGGGCTGTGTGTATGAGTGTGTGTGTGTGTTGGGGTCTCATATTCTTCCCTCAAGATTAGCATATTGGCAGAAATTACGATTTCACACCTTTGTGTTACATCACACAATAACACAGGAATCCCAACTGCACTTGGCAGTCCACTATACCTATTATATTACCCCCCCCCCCCAACCTTTAAAGTTGTAAATTTCCACCTTCCAGATGTGTAATCAGGGGGATTGCTGCATTATTGAAATTAAGAAATCCTGCGCTAGATGTTTCCACATCAACAAAAGAGGCAGTCTCTGATAAGTACAGATATTTCCAAGCCAAGACAAAATGCGGACTATAACCTCAGCCCTAACTCCTCTTAGAAATCGTGACCTGTGAATTGTTATGAACACTGCAATTCATGGAAATTCCCATTCCCTATAACTACACATGCTGAAAAGCCCACTGTGTATAAGAACTTCTTAAATAGGGTCATAACTACAAAATATCTTAAGAACACAATCTTCCCAACACACACATACATGCACTGATTTGTGCCTGAGAGTCCCTAAAGTGCTTTGTTGGCTTCTACCCTGTTCAATATTGCATGAGGACGCACAAAGTAAATTCATTCTTATTGTTACAGTAGCTACGTAAACACAACGCATCCACCGAATCACAGGCACATTTAGCTAAACAAATGTACTGGTTTCAGTGTGCTGTCTCATCAGTCCAAAGCCTGAACTACGATGATTGAATCAGTTTGAGGCAACAGCGGAAAAATAAACAGTTGAAAGTGAGCGACAATCAAAGAAAATAAGTTTCCTATCTTACTGCCTTAATCAGTAGAGAGAATCAGCATCCCCCACACCCCCACCAGCAGCAGCAGCACCATTGAGAATGCAAAGAATTGTACGAGACAAAAATTGAGATAAAACCCACAAACAGACTTGTATTCCTACGAGCTACTGCAAGTGTCAACACTTCAGCTTCATTAGCTCTTAGAGATTGAATTGAACTTCATATTCCTTGATATTTGATGGTTGCTTGAGAGCAGATGCAACAAGTACATAATTATCTTCGTAATTAAGCTGCCAAAACAAGCGCACCACCAGAGCACCTTTGAAACACTGAGTATTCCATTCATTAGCATCTCTGTAAGCTTATTAATCATCTAACAGGCAATTAGCCAGCTGTTACCGTTCGCGCCTGGTATGTAAATATATTCCTGGGTTAATTTCTCCCTCTGATAATAAAGAAAACATTATGAAAATTAGCTCTGTGTCTATGGAAATGATCCGTGCTGTTAAATGTGCAGCAACGTTCGGCTGGAGAAATTCCTACAGAGACTCTTCGCGCGGTCAGAGCAGTAGACCACCACCAAGCAGATGGATGACCTCGATGTGGGTCACGTCTACAAGGTTGCTACCATAAGCAAGAAGCCAACCTGTAATTCCTTCGAAGAAATCAGACTCTCTCACACTCATAACGAACCTTAATACAAAGCAAACAATGCAAACTATCCATTAGCAAATTAGCTGAATGCCAGGCTGCACTCTGACACTCGCATAATCTTGTGCCTGAGCAGGGTATTGAGCGTAAATGGGATTTTCTGCTTTCTGACCCATGCCAAAAACCAGCAAAGACCACAAATGACACATGCATAATAGTTCTTAGGCTCCTACAGCCAAATCATTTCTCCCACTGGACAAGCTGTTAATGCGGCCACTGAGAGGGTCGAAGCCTAATGTTTAGACAAGCCTACATTATTCCGACTGCTCTTCCAGTGGGAATATTAGGGACTCAAATACTTAAAAAAAAAAAAAAAAGTAGAATTTGCTAATCTCATTAAACAAATTTGAAAAGCAACATACCCAGAGCATAGGGGATGTGAAAATTAGGTACTAATATACTTTGCTATCAGTGCTGGAAAGTAGCGAATTACATATACTTGCATTACCTTAAATTAGTAGGTTTTTGTATTCTCTATTTTTTAAAGTATATTTTAAAATCTGTATTTTTTACTTTTATTTAAAAATGTTTTGTTCAAATATGGTACTTAGCTACATTTTTAAATCATATCCATTAATGAGTAAAAATATAAAAAAAAGTAAAATAATGCAAGGGGGAAAAAATCTCACCACAGAAACTACTGCAATGATTGATTGATGGGTGGAGAACAAACGCGTTAAACTCACGCAAGAAAGATGGAGACGGTCAAGACAGATGTCGGTGATGCAGACTCAGTTCAAAGTAAAATGCGGTTGAATCGAAAGTTGTTTAGTGCGTGCCACACTGTCTGAATTCTGAATCTGCATTTGCTATTTCTTTTATTAGCATAAATTACATTACAATTACATACAACAGGAGATTTTAATTTTTTGCAGCGAAAGTGCAAAACTCACATTAGACTTAAGTCATGGACTGTGTTTTTTTGTGGGGGGTTTTTTCAATTAAAAACAACTAGTTTGAGATTTATATCCCCTTGTCTTTTCTGAACTCCACTAGACTCCCACACCGACTGGTAAAAAAAAAACTTTACTCTGAGTAAATTTTTTAGAAAGACTATCGGCATTTTGTCTATAAGCTCTCTTTTGGCTTTTGGGCAAATCACAATAGTGATGCAAACACTGACAAATTAAAGTGTTGTATATTTCACTCCTCCCACCAGCTCTCACTGTCAGTATAAAGTATTATGACTGAGTGACTTGCTTTTTATAAGAAATAGGGTGGAGCTTATTTCTGGCCCAGAAATTTTTATAAAACAAAAACTATTACAATATACACAAATCACAACATCTTTAAGGTATCATTGACACTAAATGACTATTAAAGGTCCGATTGTCCAAAAATAATTGTTTTATTCTTCCTATGGCAAAATCCTGCAAAGTAGCCTCAAAATCTGGAGTATACACACCCAGTCAGATTCACACACACAAACACAAACAGGCCCAGGTGCTTGTTCAGTCTCTTGCCATTTTGAGACTGGACGACTGCTACTCTCTGCTGGCAGGTCTTCCTCTGAACGCTATTCGTCCACTGCAAATGATCCAAAACGCAGCTGCATGACTTGTGTTCAACCTGCCCAACTTCTCCCAAACCATCCCACTGCTGCTCCCTCCACTGGCTTCCAATACCGTAGCTGCACGTATCGGATTCAAAACACTGATGCTTGCCTACAAGGCCAAAAATGGACCAGCACCCTCTTACCTCAGAGACCTCATCACACCTCGCAGATCCTCCAGCACTGCTCGACTACCTTCTCTCAGGGTAAGATGTAAGTATACTTCAAAGCTCTTTTCTGTTTTGG
Source organism: Silurus aristotelis (assembly GCF_946808225.1). Classification (NCBI taxonomy): domain Eukaryota; kingdom Metazoa; phylum Chordata; class Actinopteri; order Siluriformes; family Siluridae; genus Silurus; species Silurus aristotelis. Next base: position 6,658,266 of record NC_139582.1, on the reverse strand, counting down.
CACCGAGGTAGTGGAATGAACTTCCCCTAAATGTCCGAACAGCGGAATCCCTAGATATCTTCAGGCAAAGTGTAAAGACCCAAATCTTCCTGAAACACAAACTAACACTTTCCAAGTTTGCTTTGTTTAAATAAAAACCTCTCAACAGAGTTGTAGGCTGATTTATTTAAGTTGTATTCTAGAATACCAGTGTAGATTTATTCATTGCTAGAGACTCAAAGCACTTTTGAACTTCACTCTGTACAATGGCGTCTGCTAAATGCCACAAAGGTAAATGTAAACGTAAACTAAGCTGGATGAATACAAGTGCAAAGGATTAGCTCATCTAATACAAATCTCTACAACATAACAAATCTCTACATCTTACTGGCCTCTTCTCCAAATATCTGGCATATGAATGGCTACCATGCATCTCCTAATCAAAAGCAATACAAGAAGCTTGAATATCCAAACATGCGTGACTACAGAGTCCTTTATGAGCCCCAGATGTGCACTCTCCCTCTGTGATAGGTGATTTATTGATGTCTGGCAGGACTACGATTCAGAAGAGATGATGTAAAAAGCAGTCCAGAAGTCACTGTGCTCTTCTTGCTTAATTAAATACATCTTGAAGAATTTCTTTTGTGGACCCACGAGTGCTTTGAATACACAGTACTCACATAGTCTGCACATGCTGCACAAACCAGATTAGTCTAAATTCTGTTATTTCTATCGTATTTGGCACCTTTTAATTGCTGTGGATAAAGTAGTGTTTTAATACCCAAACCCAATCTCAACCTTTTTTCTTCAGACTGAAGCTTTTTCAATTAAAGCTAGTTTCTCTCTTCTCTAATTACTGCCACTTGTGTTGATTTCCTCTCAGAAGGACCATAATTTCTCCTCTCCTCTGCCTTCCAGTGTCACCCAATCAATTAACAAGAACAATATGCAGCCTATTAGAGCTCAGGCCACTGCCCTGGGAAGACGCTTTGTCATCAGCAGGACGAATGATTGCTTAATATAGCAGGCAGGCTCTGAGGACGGCGTTCCACCGAAATCAATAGGAACCGTCAGCCTATATCGTTTCAAACGAGGAGAGTGCAGGCTACAATAAACACGCTCGATAGCGGTGTCTAGCTCACCAAGACGCTGAGTGGGCATTAATTGTACCGGGCTACAGGAAAGCATTACTCTCAGATGGGCTGATTCTCAGCATTCTGTCCAATAGCACTCTGTCTTTGCTATTGGACACATCCAGCCCTGATCCTTTAACAGCATGGACCTGCAGCTCTTAATGAGCTTCCAGGGAGTTTCTACTGCATGTGCTGTTGATGGGAATTTCCGCAGATGCCGAGTCGCTGACTTGTTAACAGCTTCCAGTGCTCTTTGGTTTTGGATCATCTCCCAGACTTTGGTCTACTTTAGTGATATGAGCTGTTTTGTTGTCTTGTTGATGTGTCCTGGTTTTCATCACCAGTAAAAATCTTGTGAGGCACTTTTAAACAAACAGTTTGGACAATTTCTCCCTTACTGAGTAAAATGTTTTCCAATATGTCTGTCTGCATTTCACAGACCACCCAATGTGTCTTTTTGAATCCATCTAGAAGTCAGGAAAAATGGCATTCTTATGTATACATTATTTTGACAGACACTACAAGTCAGCTACCTAAATAAAGCAAATCCTCTTGGGTTAGCTTTTTGCAGAAAATGCTAAACCTAGATAGCTTATTAACAAAAAGCTAACCCAAGAAGATTTCTTTGAGGAACTTTAACTAATCCTAAATGTTAAAAAACCTCACAGTTAGCCAGCATGCTAACCTGAGAGAATCTAAGATGAAATATCTGCATTTAGTTATATACAAATTTAGCTATATTTAGTTAGCTATACAAATGTTTCAGAAATTTCCCCACTGTGGGACGAATAAAGGTATATCTTATTATTGTCAAAGCTATCCCAATGGCTAGCATAAGCTAGTACATGATTACTGAGGGGACTAAAGCCATGAAGGCTATCTAATTTATATTATTTAATGGCCATCATAACTGTAGTGTAATAATTCTTTCTAGGAGGCTATTATAAGTATACATGCATGCAGTAATGTAATCATAGACTATGCCTAATTAGAACTGATTACTTGTTTCAGCTAGCTACTTAGCATTGTACATGGCCAATGGCTTGCTTATTAGGGATAATCTTACAATTATAAGGTACAAACTTGGCAATAAACTTATAGCAGTTAAATAAAAGTGTGTATATGTGTAAAGCTGCTTTGAGATAATGCCCTTTGTTAATATGCTATGCAAATAAAATGATTACAATTAAATTAAATTACTAACTAGAATAAAAAATTACTAGAGAATTACATTTCTGACAGCTGACAGGACATATAATTGTGTTCACCTTGTTAACATGAGGTACAATGGATTATTCTTCTGTTCAGGAGTTCTCTCTAAATTCCCATTGTGCTTGAGAATGCTCCATGTAACATCTGCTCCATGCTTATGTGCTTATTGTGACAAGATAATATTTTCTTTAACAATTTTTTAGCAGCTTCGGGAACACCAGAAGAAAACACAGTGATGAATGTCAGCAAGTGTCGTTCAAGGTTAGCGACATATTCATCACTGTTGTTTTAAATAAATTGTGCAGAATAGATCCTTTTACAAGTTTTGAAGCCGAATAGAGCTGATCACATGTCTCTGATCTCTGCTTTCATCTATCTTCACATCCATTTTTTGATGCGTGACTTAAAAGAGAATGTATTACATGGTAACAGCATCAGGCACCTGTATGAAGTGGTGTTTTTCTTATTCTACCTACAGTATAGATTCAGACAGAATTCCGCAGCGACAATGCAAGCGAATAGGAATATTTTAGATTTTTAGCGAATTCTGAGACCTGTATTTAAAAAAGAATGTAAAGATGACTGATCAACTACAAAATGGTTGCAAAAATGAGTTGTGTGCATAATTTACAAATACTTCTACCCAAAGATTTCACAATTCCTTTGTGTTTTTCAATAAAAAGATTTTCTGTCCTTTTATCAGGAAATGACTTTGAAAATGATTGCCCCCTGTAATCACGCATGCACTCAATTATTTTCCATCTATAAAGATTTAAAGCACTCAAACTATTCACAGAGGAATTCGCAGAATCCAGACCAGTACTATTTAAAATGGAATACTGATGTAGTTACAGTTTTTTTTGTTTTGTACTAATGATCAGTTGCGCTTCATGAATCATGAACAAATCGCACGGCCTAAAACTCGGCTAAATGAGCATTAGACTCATGATTAAAAAAGAGGATAAATGCAGAGACTCAATTTAATCATTGCTCTTATCTTCCCTTGCTAATTTTTCTCAGAGCTCCTCTCGTGTTCGCACAGAGGCCGCATTAAGATTCAGAGAGCATCCCTGGATCCCAGAGCTCCTTGTAGGGTCAGAGAAATCAAAGCGGCACACATCAGAGGAATATCAGAGTAGGACTCATAGATTAGCGCCCACAGGGTCCTAGCACTAATTAAAGAAAAAGGAGAAAGAAATGGTTCTGGGCTGCTCCCAGTGGAAGCGGTGTGGAATGATTAGCTGCAAGTGATCGATACAAGCCATCAGACTATTGCACATCTCCCTGGGGGACAGAGGGGAGTGTTAGTGAACAAGACGTCTCAGAATTTTAAATAAAAACAAATACTCTCGATGCGGAGGAAGGATGAATTATTGAATGTTGGGGGAAAGGATGGAGGGGGTGAAAGCGGATTTGCAGATTTGAGGAAAAAGGACAAGTGAGTGGTTCTGATGTGAAGCACTACAATGGAACGTGAGGAACAGAAGCAAGTGAACAGGCCTAATTGAGTCTGACAGCTCGCAAACCTCAGCAGATGCGTTGCAGTACACCTGAGGAGAAGGATAGTTTAGATCCAAGCTGCTTCCTGGGAAATGTTGATGTCTCTGACACTTTTGATGGGGTAAGCGTTATCCAACCCCCCTCTGACTCCACCGCTTTCTTTCCCAAGACAAGTATACACTGTCTGAATCAATACGGTTAGACGCGTCTTTAAAGAGACAACATAAAACAGAGCTTGTAAAGTGTTTAACATCTGCAACATGCCAGATTTTACAACAAATGAGATATTGGAGGAGGGATTTCTAAGAAGTGTAAACAGTACATACATTGATTCAGTACTTACATTGTTAGGTTACTCAGCATACAGAAGGTCTTTTGCACAACATTTTGTTTACATTTTTGTTAATTACAATGTTCACTTTAGCTCTTTAACACAACGCAGTGTGCAATATACAACAGGTTTACTGGTGGTGCTATTTTGTATTTTGCGTATTTGTCTTACACTGTCTTGTGTTGTCTTACACTGTCCTCTATTGTCTTGCACTGTCTTGTGTTGTCTTGCACTGTCCTCTATTGTCTTGCACTGTCTTGTGTTGTCTTTGTACTGTCTTTGCACTGTTTGCACACAATGCACTTTATGTGTGAAACGTTTAATTTCACTGTGTACTGGTCAGCTATATATGGTTGAGATGACAATAAAAGCTTTTTGACTTGACTCTTGACTTGACTACAGCCTATCATTTAGATAGTATGTCCGATTAATTATTCAGTTAATGCAATTAAAATAGGGAAATTTTGTCGTTATAAGACTGAGATGGCTCCACGGATGCTTATTTTTCTGCAAGTCAATATTTCAATATATTCTGTATTTTCTTCTGTATTTTCTGTATTTTTCAGAGATTACTATTTTTATATAAATCAATCACTTAACAGACAAATGATACAGTATTAGGAGAGTGGATGTTCAATTCTGACACAAGAATTATTATCCTGCTGCTGGGAATATCACAAAAAAGGCTTGAGCCAGTGTCCACGTGACTGATAACTGTACTTAGTCATAAAATCCCCAGATCCCAAAGTCTGCAAGTCTCTAATGCTTTATTTATAGTTATGGGTTCCTTATTGTTCAGGTTGCCAGATGTGTTGGGTTACAAGAGGGTCTGGAATTGTTTAATTGTAATTTTAATTGTAATTCTAATGTAGTTTGTTTTAAATATAAATGATTAATGCATACTCATATCTGTGGGCTGACCTATGGATGTTCTTCATTTTTTATTAAAAAAACACATTTTATGGCTTTAATTCTGCCTCTTGAATAGAAAAATGGTTCATGTTTTTGGACATGAAATGAGATAATTAACCATAAAAACATTTCTGCTAGCTTTGAAAGGACACTTAGTTGTTTTGTTTTTTTTTGTCACGAGACCTTTAAAAATCAGTCATCTCATCTTTTTTATTATTATTCCCAGAGAATACCCACATGTCCTCGTCCATGTACACATTAGCTATCACTTTGCCTCATAGCCTACATACAGTACTAAAATAATCGACATAGGTGGGCAATATGGTGCAGCACCCCCCACCCCCATTTGTTCCAGAAAGCGATACAAAGTGCTCAGTGTGGGCATGTGCTGGAACTGAACTCATGGTGAGAATTCAGAGCAGAGAGCATGGTGAATGTGCTCTTTAGCGTGGAACAGGCGTGGAGTTTGCAGCGCTAATATGTCGGGGAATGCACGCAGCCCCATTCTGTTAACAGCACGTCTGTTCATAGAGCAGACAACAACAACAAGCAGCCAGGTAATTTCTCCAAGTCCCCTGGTGCGCCAATCATCTCAGTGCACAGCCGGCTGCACCACTCAATACACCAGTGTTCTTACACACACACACATACACACACCTACACATACACACATCCACACCCACACAGACATCATCTATACATCTTTATACATGGCTGCTCTCTACACAAAAGGCTCATTAGTACTTAAACATCTCCCACGTTGCACTGAAAGGTATAAATTTAGTCACTGAATAACAAATTTACATGCTAATATCAAGTGAACGTGAATACTGTTATTCTTGTTTTGCATATTAGCTTTATATTTGATTGAGCGGTTTCTGTATTATGCCTCTTACACCCACACAGCAGCATAATGAATTGAATAATATGATATATATAACTTTAAAAAAATAAATAAATTATAAACATTTATAGAAAAACAATAAAACACTAATCATTCTGAAAGAAATTCACTTCAGAGATTCAGAAATAATTATAAACATTATAAATGCTTTAAGTCAAATTGCTATAAATATTCCTAATTTTTGTCAGTTGTAAAACATTGTTTATTTGTTAACTGTATTATACGTATTATTATACTTGTTATACGTATTATAGAAGAAAATACGTGAAGATTTGCTGTGGAATCTGTACTTAAAATCCTGTAAGTTTCCATGGATTGGACTTTTTGTCCAGAAAGTCCTACAGATGCTCATTAGGATTGAGATCTGGAGAATTTGGAATTGAGTTATTTTACTTGAACTCAAATGCCACTTAAATCATAACGGAATATTTTTTTACAGTACAGCAGGGTGCATTATTCCCAGTATGGAGTACTGGTGCCATAAAGGGTGTACATAGTCTGCAACAATATTTAGTTATGTGTCTTAATAAGAACCACTTGTTTTCCAGGACCAGGTTTTCCAGCAGAACACTGCCCAGATCACCACACTGCCTCCTCGAACTTGCCTTTTACTGGTGCCATTCTTCCACAGGTGAACACCTCAGACACATGGAGAGACATACATACATACATACATGGATTCCAACCTGTTTTGTGACATTCTGAAGCAGAACATGATGCCCTCCCTCCAGATACGGCGGTTTTCCAACATAATAATGACCTCAAACACACTGCCAGATGTCATTATGTGGGAGTGGATAAGGATCCTAGCAACAACCTGTGCAGCTCTGGTGAATTCCATGCCCAGGAGGATTAAGGCAGTGCTAGATATCAATGGCGTTCACACAAAATACTCAATCTATGGACACAGTTTTGACATGTTCATTTAGGGATCAATCACTTATGTTGCCAGTTATTTAGATTATAATGGCTGTATGCTGAGTTATTTTCAGAGGAGAGTAAATCTGTACTGCTATACAAGCTGCACATTGACTCACTTTTGGGAGATACTGTGTATATATATATATATATATATATATATATATATATATATATATATATATATATATATATATATATATATACATATATATATATATATATATATATATATATATATATACACATCAAGATCTTCCACTCCAACAAATGTAATCCATATCTTCGTGCACAGGGGCATTGTCATGCTGAAACAGGTTTGGGTCTTCTAGTTCAAGAGAAATGAGGGAAATTGAAAATGTATTTCTTTCGCAAAGGCATCATATAAAACACTTTTTTTCTTGTTTCACAACCCAACACACTGCAGTCCATTTTAACCCAGATCACTGTGCTTCCAGCAAATAACATTAGCTCTCCTGCTAACAGCCCTTTTAGACACAGGGACAGGGGGTATCCTGTACGTCTAACAGCGCCGGATGAAAGCACAAACAGCAGTCTATGGCAGGCAGCACTAACAGTGTTTCTGCTGTGGAGATGTCAGCTTTAATTTGCCTGTAAATAATTGACTTCCCGTTGTCCAGATCCCAGAGGAGACATCCAGTTTGTTCAGGAGACGGCAGAGCTGTATGCGCTGCAAATTACTCTTTCAGATGTGTGTAACCTCATACATACTCACGCACACACCCAGTGTGTGTGTTTTTTTTTTTTTTTGCCCCTGCCTCTACAGTAATAACCTTCAACTAACCTTTAAACCACACTGAATAATTTAGATCCCATTTTCATATCAATAGAGGAGTCAAGCCAGGCAATTATCTTTTATCTGTATACTTCACTGTCAGACCACAGCATAATAAAGTTTTCCCAAGAGGCCTAAATGGAAAAAAGAGAGAGGGAGGGGCAAAGTGAGGGGTGGGGGGGCAATAGAGAGACAGTGCCGGGTGTGCCATCGTGATGTTATCTGAAGACATTAATGCAATCATGAATAATGCAATAATGACTGTCAGAACTGCAAGAAAAAAAAGCACAGCCCACATCTGCATTTCATTCCTAATATCCAGATGGAACAGAGTGTGTGTCAGCGTTATGACGAGCCCAAAGACAAATATGACAAATTGTCATATCGTTCTGTTCAGTTAGGTGTGAGAGTGTGGAACGGAGAGAGAGAGAGAGAGAGAGAGAGAGAGAGAGAGAGAGAGAGAGAGAGAGAGAGAGAGAGAGAGATACGAGATAGTGCTGACAAGACAGACACAAGAACGTCTTATGAGCCAAACCCCATGAAGGAAACCACCTGACAGTATTGTAGAAAAGTGCAGCGTGCCGATACCCACAATGAAAAAGAGGAGCAAGAAAGTGCTTCTCCCAAAGAGACTCATTAAAATATGCTCCTATATCCAACCAGACTCTTTCTGTCTCCCCACATGCAGTGCTCAGGGTCACACCACCCATGATTATGAAAATGAAAATGAATAAAATCTTCAGAAATTTTAATGGTATTGACAAGAAGATCTGCAGCCTTTACTGAGAAGCACGCACATTCCCACTCACGTGCAAAATGTTCACATCATTTTGTACATGATTTATGCAGCTCATTTCTTGATTCTATTTTCACTATTCATTTATTAATTAATTAATAATTCATGCAAAATTAATTAGAATATTAATTTATTTTCAAAAGTAGCGATAAATTATGTGCATCACATATGCGACTTTAGCAAAACAGGTAGCCCCTTTAGTTAACTTTTATATGGACACTCAAAAATGTAGAATCTTTTTCATAAGGCATGTGAAAAAAATGACAAGAAAGGAAAGGCATTCAAATGCAAGCCTTTATTTTAGTCTGCTTTATAATGCTGAAACAGCTTATGTAAGTAAACTTAAGATCACTGATTAGTGTCATTCAATTTGCATTTAGGAATTCATACAGTAGAGCCAAACTATTTGAGGCACCTGTAGCATTGATTTAATGACTACATTTATTTAATGATAGTTATAGACAATAATAAAAATACATTTTGGACACCTAAATGTAAGGTTTGTATGTGCTTTTTGAGCATCCCATTCCACATTTACTCTCTATTCACTGTTATAATGATATCAAATTCTATTAGATTTTCAGTTTGGTTGTGGAGATTTGTGCTCATTCAGCCACTAAGGACTCAAGGGAAATATTGATATAGGGTGAGGAGGCCTGGGGTGGTCGGTGTTCCTATTCCTCCTAAAGGAGTTCAATAGGGTTGAGGTCAGAGCTCTATGGCAGGACACTCAAGATCTTCCTCACCAAATCAGGTGTCTGAAGGTGTCCCAGGTGTTGTGTCTAATTGCTGCTACTGGACTGTACAAATCATAGCATGTGGCGTTTTTATTATCTATTTGCACTAGTAGAGAAAAATAAGCAGAAAACTCAACCATACTGTGTTTAAAAAGTCTTTAGATTTTCTTGTTTAAACAGCAATATCTCTCAAACAAGAGTACATTTGTATTGAATATCAGCTGAGATACAGATGACAGTCAAGTCCTGGAATAACGTTAATAAATGTATAAACAAATGAAATCAAATCAAACAAAGGTATCAGTTCTCCTACATAATTTCCTCACTGCCATGACTGGTGTATTCTTATTTCAATCACCGTGAAAATGACGAGCTTTAAAAGCCATTATGATTATCATGCCATTTCGAAATCAAGTTGCCACGCTGATATCTCAAAAACATGGTATGCAGTCCAATTATTGCAGTTCTGACTGAATTCCAGTATTAAACCAACATACAGTGTTGACTTGGTGTCACAGTACACAAACAAGTGACGATGAGTCAGCAGAGAGCACGCTGCTTTCTGCCCAGTGGACTAACTCTGGGGTCCTATTCGCCTCATTAGCAGGTATTGGCTTGCACTAGTCTCTAGTATGGTTGTTATCTGCTCTCTAAACGAGGAGAAGAATAATAGCAGCTTCTGCTGAAACTCTCCCTAATGTGTTCTGTGCAGTTAGAGAGATGAAGCCTTATTAAACACAAACACACTTAGGGAATAAAACTAATGATGCACCTCCAGCATATTAAAAAAAAAAAAAAAAAAAAAAAAAAGTTCTGTAATAATCCAAATAACAGGCTCTCAGTTTTACTATTTCCCTTTGCAAACAGGCCCACTTCACAAGCGTACACATTCCTTTCTTCGGAAAAAAAAGCCCAAATAATAATATCAAAGAAAAGTAAATATCATTAAGATGTATCGTGGGTAATTAATTATGATGAATGTGGGCTGCTGAGTGAAGGAGGAGGCAGAGAGGCTCATCTGAGTGGGTGCAGTTGTGGCTCCCTGCTACGAGAGTTATAATAACCTCACTCAGGCGTTTTCTTTTAATAATAACACCATTTCTCTCTCTAATTATGCAAATTGGGCCACGCATTAGCATAACTAGCGTACGGTGTCACCACAAAGGGTGGAATGGTGGAATGCAGTACAGGATTTAAAAGGGGAAAAAAAAAAAAGAAGTCTGTCTGCTAGTGTGGGTGTTTGTCTATGAAGAAATAATAAAGATGTTTAAGAAGCTCTAAATATATTAGCAAAGATAGCACAGGGATCACACAGAGACACACCCAATAAAAACATGACAATGGTTGAGTGGACCTTTATGGAGTGTGCACCTTTTTAACAGTTATAATGTGATATGTACTGCTTAAATGTCGACAAATCCATATTCCATGCTTTCTTTTAACTCGTGTTTTACTATATTGTTGTATGCAAAAACAAGTAGCCCCCGAGTAACGGTAGTTCGACGTGATTTTTCGATGTAATGATGACAATAGCGATATGACAAAATTGTGAAAATATTTTCACGCAGCAGGCAAAAGTAGCAGCATATATGCGGTACTATACCAGGATGTGCGCATCTCCCTCCTTGTGAGGTCTCTTACTCTCGAAAGGGGTCGACAGAATTCAGTTGTCTCTATTTTTGTGTGTTTTTTGTTGTTTCAAAGCCCAATTTTAGCTTTTGTCTCTCTCCTTTTTATCGGCATCACTAGACACTGAAACAGAGCGCACTGATTAGTCTCAGGAACTACAGGTGTACTTCTCACCGCTCTTTTAGTCCGGCTCCACCACTTTTCCGTGCGCCTGCTGCTAAAAATATATGTATACTGTTAACTATAAGTTTAAACAATACAGTACTGCTAAATTATGTAAGATTCCTAGGTAGGTTAGGCCATGTCTCGACTTATGATATTTTTAATTAAAAACAATGGGGTCATAGGAACGAATCTACATCGTAAGTCTACACATATAAAGTATATGGTTTTGCTGGGATTTGAACTCATGACGTTCTAAACAGATGTCCAACAGCTTAACCATAGTACAGTATTACATTTTATGGTTAAGATGATGGTTCATGTATTGGCACATTTACATGGATCATTACTGCTTTCAAATATGCATCTAAAGTGCTTAATAATGTAAATCTGTCGCTCTGTCACAGGATTGAAGCGGAACTGGTGCAAAAATCTAATAGCGGTGCAAATATACAACACAAAGACAAAAAAAGAACAAAGAAACAAAACATAAAACTCCATGAAACAAACATAAATAAGACAATTATGTTTTGGCAACCGAGCGTGAAAACATGGACAAAAAACAACACTGATCGACGACAAAACAAAGACAAGGAGTGCTGTGAAAAGAAAAAGGAAATAATATAATTGGAAGGTAAGCTGCAAAGAATAATGCTACAATCTTCCCTGAATTTCCAATGTTTGTGGAATTGAAGATCGTGTTTGTTATGTTCAGGGAAACCTTTCTGTTTTATTAGAAGAAAAAAAATTTTTGCACATGCAGCATATATCTAAACTGTATATTTATTCAATCAGCCAGTCCCACTGCAGCAGAGGGCAATGCAAAGAACTCTGAAACAGGTTTATCTAACAGTTAATGTTCTTGTAAAAATATAAAACTAGGGGAAAATGTGATGTCTATGATTATGTTCAAGGACTCATTATTGTGGCCAGAGTTTGAGAATTTCAGACATTGCTGAGCTCCCGAGATGTGTACACTCGAGTTAAACAGAACAAAAAAAAGGGGGAAAAAAATTAGTGATTGGCAGTTCTCTGAAAAACAAGGCATTGTTCCTGAGAAAAGAAAATGGACAGACTAATTTGAGTTCACAAGAAGGCTAAGGAAACTCAAATAAACACTCTTTAAAATCACATTGTGCAGAAAAGCATCCCAGAATGCATAACATGCTGAAACTCGAGGATAAGACCCTGTAAAACCAAATAACACCATGAAAAGAAAGATAACGAGAAGATTTACAAAAAATAAATAAATAAATAAAAAACACACAGACGCCTGGAAGGCTAGAAACAAATTCTTATTGCATCCTGAACAAATAACAGTCCACTGAGATGCTTCCTACTCGTTTTCTCCCCCTACCACCATCTGTCTGTCTGTCTTTCCCTATTATTCTGCTCCACTCCGGACGCAACTGGCATGGAGAGCACGACTCCCTGATTGATATTCAGTCCTCTATGAAGCTGCTCAGGAAGGCTTGCTCTCCATGTTCAAACACTATTCCAAGCCCTCCTCAGTCCCTGCATCTCTCTTTCTCTGTCCTCCCTCCCTCCCTCACTCCCCCACTCCATCCTTCTGAAAACACTTCCAGATTCATTACAGTGAGCCTCTAAATGAGCACCCAAAAAGAAAACTTTACACACACACACACACACACATATATATATATATATATATATATATATATATATATATATATATATATATATATATATATATATATATATATACACACGTGTACATTCAGCTGGACTGATGAAAATAGAGGAAGGGCCCAGCCCCACTCTGTAGTGTCTAATAATACACATTAAACCCCTGAACCATCTCTATTCCTCCATTCCTCCACCCTATCCCCCTTTCATTAAAGGTGAAGTAGTGCGCTTTGAGAAATCCCCCCCCCCCCTTCTCTCCCTCTCTGTGTAGCTGCAGGCAGTCAGAGAGGGTTAGCATTTCACGAATCTGTTCATAATTTAAATGGCGATGCTGTCTGTTGGCAGAGCGTGCTATGAATTATTCAGCGAAACGCCTCAGTCTTCACACAGACAAATAGAGCAAGTTCATGCCTCAGCAAAGCAAACAGCAACGAGTGCAATCAGAATGGCACAATTAATTAGGTAATTAAAGAGCTTAAATGAACATTAGCTTATTAGGAAATCGGGAAACGGCACTGCCAGGCCTTTATTGAATGGCTGTAATTTGAAAACAATAGACGGTGTTAATTTACTAGCCAATTAATTTACAGCTCCTACATGCCAAAATGGTAATACTTACATTTTACATCAAAACGACTTCAGAGCTTCAGAGAAGATCCTACATATACATAGGGATAGACATCAGATCTGAACATGAAACACACCTACATCAGTAGGTACAGCTTTCCACATGCACATCACATTGCTTTTATACACACACACACACACACACACACACACACACACACATAGCAAGTAAAACAGAGAGCATTTGTTATGAAGAAGCTCTGATTTAGATTCTAAAGCACTGGTCTTGGTGTCAGACAGGGAATAAAAAAAAAATAATCATTATTAATAAATGAACACGAGATAAAAAAGAAACGCTCGAATCTTGCTGTTTTATGTGAGTCTTTAATGCAAATGGAATCTAGAATGAGCTGGAGCTATCTTCAGAGACCGTCAGTGTTTTTCACCAAACTGTTATTAAAATTTATACCGCCAATGATTTATACACCTTATTAATAGCCACACACAGAGGGAGAGAAGGGAATCAAGATAAGTTGGCTCTCTCTTTCGCTCGCTCTCTCTCTCTCTCTCTCTCTCTCTCTCAGTCTCTTTCTACACCAACTAATATCTTTTGCTTCCTCTCCATAGGTTTTTAGCCTCACATCCTCTCACAACACTGACTTTACAAGTGTTGCTCCTTTACCGTTCTTTCTCTCGCTCTTTTTTCTCTTTCTCTGTCTCTCGCTCTTTTCCTCTCTGTCTAGGCCTGATTTCATAATTGGACTCATTGTTATTCAAAGCCCTGTAGAACCAATTAGTGCCAGCCCTCCTGACCTGGGCTTCCTCTCCAGCCATGCTAACTAAAGACTTTAAGTGAAGGAGCTGGAACAGAGGTCTGATCTTTTCTTGCGTCTGATTAATAATCCTGTCAGACCCATCTCACACTTTTAAAAGGAAAAGCCTGGTTAAGGCCCTTTTTTTTTTTATTCCGCTGTCCCTTTTTTATGCCTTTCTATTAATCTTTAATGGTGACTGGGTCACCCGCTCACTTTTGTCTTGTCAGATAAATGTAGTGTTAACAGGATAATGAGCTTCCTGGGGATGGAACGAGCGAGACAGAGTAGACACGGAGGGTGACCGTACCCCTCCACACCCCGCCACACACACACACCCCTCCATCCCTCACACACCCCACCCCTGATATTTTGAGCAAGGCGAAGCTGAGAGTTGAGATAAAAGGGCAGTGAAAATGGCCACGTTGCATACATTCTACCTCATAGTAATCAACACTCAACTTTACTGTTGCTGTCAGGAGATGGAAAGGAACGGCAGTTTCATAATCTGAGTGAGGAGCCTATGGGAGAAATCCAGGTGGATTGTTATGTTTGTACTGACACTCAATTTTGTATTCAAATAGATAATGATCACACTCCAAGAGATTTCAGTGTCAGTAACGCACAAATGTCATGAGCATCATAAACCCCAGAAATTGTGATAAGATTGCAAAAGAGTCATGCAGAATTGAGTCCAAAAAATAAGCCTCATTCCAACGTTTTGAAATACTGAAGGCTGTAACAGGGTGACGATTGCAACAAGGACACATAGTACAACTTAATACACACTGGAGTTGTATGAAATCTTTTTCAGAACAATACAGATGCTTCAAAAGAAAGTATCAAACATGTCTGTTATCAATTCTCAAAATATTACGACATGCAGCCTTAGATGCTGTACGATCTTTTATTTTTTTTTGCTCTTATAGTCGATTATAGTTGGTTATAAATTTAATGACCTTCAGTATCCACTTTACACTGGTGAGGATTACAGTGGATCTAAAGCCAAGCCCTAAATTGATCCACATGCAAACATGTTTCAGGTAATAGGAGGATATGTGTACACGGGAAGAACATGACAAACTCAGGGACTGAACCATCAACATAGTTTTAAACACCATTACTGACTGAACCACTGTATTCCCTGCAAAAACATTTAAAAAAATCATATATTTTGAATTTAGTCCCCCTTTTCTAATGGATAATCATGTAGACCCTCAAAAAAACTGTTGCAATGTAAATCTGGTCATATCTATAAGATACACCCTAGATTAATTACCAGTCCATCCCAGGGCATCTCTCACACACACACACACACACACACACACACAAAATATTCTTGTAAATGTTTTAAAGTAATTGTGGTATTTTACATTACGTAAATCATCAGTACACCAGACGGAACCTTTACTATGTTTCCACATGGACTCCCTCTGTTTCATCCATGTTAACCCCAGACTTCTTGTTGCTAGTCTACGCCTGTGGTGTGTGAGAGCCAGGATTCACCAGAAAACGGTGTTCAATAAAAAGGAAAAAAAATTACATTTCACCAATTAGATAAAAACTAAAGTAACAAGCCTGTTTTGAAAATGTAAGAAGTAGAAAGTACAGATATTTGTGTAAAAATTTAATGAGTAAAAGTAGAAAGTTGTCCGAAAAATAAATGGTGAAGTAAAGTACTGATACCAGAAAAATCTACATGAGTGCAGTAATAAAGTAGTTGTACTTCATTACTTCCCACCTCTGTTGGGTGGAAACTAAATAATCCAGGAAAACCAAGACCCCTTCTAAGACATGGGTAACTCCACACTGACAGTAATGTAAGCTATAAAAAAATTAAGCATCTTCCCTGTGGTATTAAAATGTTTCGAGACTCATTTTGTTTACAAAAAGTACTTTATTTATCTACATGTACACACTAATCACCTTTCAAATAGTCCCATGGCACAGCAATACAGCGCTCCTACTGTTCCTGCCACTTCTGGAATGTGTCCTGGAAGTTTTTTTTTTTAGAGAGCCCCAAACACCTTCTGCAATTCGCGCTGGATTTCTGCAACAGTGATCTTTGAGCTGAATCTTCATCATTGGGAAGGAAGAGGGCGAAGTCTGCAGGACCCAAATCTGCCGAATAGGTTGGGTGCAGAAGTGAGATTCTCCGATGATCATCAAGCACAAGTTGCCGAATGGTTTCAACATTTTTGGTAGTTAAGCTTGTTAAAGGCATTCCTGATCTCTCGTTGTCTTCCGCTCTTGAAGCACGTGTGGCACTCAAAACACCTCAAATGACTCATTGCAGCATTAAACGTATGTCATGTCAAACGTCTCTGTGGCAGATTTGCCCAGTTTTACACAATATTTCACATTCACAAAATTCACGATTCGTACCTCGGTTTTTAAGTCAGGATTCGGTTCAATTTCGGTATGGTTGAGTGGAAGAAATAAAATAGCTTTTTTTATTAACGCAGTTTATTATTGTTAACATTTGTGATCAACGGTTTACATTTTTTAAACATTTTGAAATAAAATGCCTACTTGGTTAAATAATATATTAAATACTATTTTACATTATTTTATACAAATAAATAAATTGATTAAATAAAATAAAATTTATTAAAAAATGTCAGTAAATAGTGTACATTTGTTAGAAACCATCTGGGTAATAGAGATGTGTATGCATGTGTGTGCGTGTGTGTGTTTTACATTTAATATTTAATTTTCTAAAGATATGATCTAGTTAACTCTTCTACTTATTTCAGCATACTGTAACAAATGTCTTTTTCCATCCTTCATTCATTCACTCACTCCCTCGATATGTGGAATTGTCAGGATTTTCCTTTTTGAAGCTAGACACAAAATGCTAAAGAATCCATAGTGCTAGCTTTAGGCCCTATCCACTTCCTGGTTAGTGGCTAACGCTAGCGCTATGGATTCTTCAGTGTTTTCAAGCAGGCACAAAACAAATCTTATTTCGGGTACAGAGTGAGAAGCCACAGTGACAATGCACTCACTCTAGTTTATTTCTATACTCCTGGCATTGTTGTTTATGCTTTGAAGTTTTATAATAATAGTAATAATAAATGCATTTAAAGTGCGTTGCAGAGACTAAATAAACGAATACGTTCTTAAGGGAACTCAGATTTTAACTATGTTTCACACAGAAAAAGAATTGCAGAACTGAAAGCCCTGTACTGAAAATTTTCTATCCCTAAGGTACATTAAATACAAAATGTAGACATGTATTTGAAAAGTATGAAGTATTGTAATAATTGGTAGAAAGCTGTAGACTAGAAAAACACATGCTGGAGCTCTTCATGACCGTAATAATGTGGAATAATTTGGAATGAGAAAATAATTTTGATATACAATTTGTAAGCAAATGTTTGTCCAAATCAGCATGTGTAATACAAGCCAGTGATTATTCCACTTTAAAAGGGTGGATGGTCTATTTATATTGAACCTGCTTTCAGAGTACTGAGTGACAAATTGTGTCCTAATACAAAGTATTTTTTCCCCACTGCTCACCACAGAAAGCCATTTTTCTCTGATACTGTCCAATATTCACATTTATTACAGAGACAAATCAGTTTCATTAAATGTGGTCTGAGACAGATAGGATCTCAGTGCAACCTCAAGTCTTGGCCTAAGACCAGGGGAAATTGTTTCTTGATAATTCCTCTGTGTCGACATCAAAAGCATCGCCACTGGTCCTGTTTTTATTGCTCCCTCGTCTCTCATCTCACGGAGACATGCACATCAAAGCAGTCCTTTCCATATTGTAATATTGCGACGGGATTCACCCCACAGCTACATGTTTGTGTGGTTCGTACAGTCTAACGCAAAAGTCCCGTTTCATCTCTATTCAAAGCCATGGGAAAAAATAAGCAATCTGTTGAAGGAATGGGAAATGAAGAACCTGAGCCTTCCTGTTTTTTCTTCTCTTTTTTTTTCTTCCTGCTATGGATCTTATGATGGGAGGGATGTGGACTGTGGAGGGGAGGTGGGGGCAATGTATAAAGAGTATCTCCCACATAAACCAAAAGCCTCTGTGGCTTGCTTACAGACAACTTTGTCTCTTCCGCTCTCTGTCTCTCTCTATCTCTCTCTCTCACACTCACACACACACACACACACACACACACACACACACACACACACACACACACACAGTTTCTCCCTTCAAACACACATTTCCTGTCAGCGTTAGCAGCCCCACAGGGAGCCAGACTGAGATGGGGGTCAGTCTAATCGCCCACACAAGCCACTGCATTAAATCAAGCGGCTTGGGCCACAGGAGCCATCTTTAATTGTCTCTGCCATTTCACCACACACATATACACACACACACACACACACACACACACACACACACACACGGCTAGTAAAGAGAACGGTTACTTACAAACCACACCATAAACAAGGCCTATTTGCCTGACGTTGCTCACCTCATAATCACACAGGTCCACTGATGGTTGATTACATTCTAGCGCATCAATTCCAAGAAACATTAACAGCACAAAAGCAGAACTCGTGTGGTTAGCACCTAGCTTCGGCTTAACATCTATGATCAGTGTAACAGATAGCAAGGCGTGTGGTTTTTTTTGTAAAGCAGAAATAAAGTTGCAACAATTATGATGGTTACTCTGACCTTCACTCTCAGGGCTACTGAACGAATAAGGAAGTTATTACCTAGAGACTAAAAGAAATTAGAGACAGTCCTTTAAATGGCATGACATCCTCCACTACAAAAGATGTGAACTCATAAAACTGTAACAGGCAGAACGAAAAAGAAGCAGCGCTGCGGTCACAGTTTTGCCTTGGGTACAGTCTGGTTGTGAAATTCTTGATGATAAGGTGGTTTAATATGATGTGTTCTGCAACAGAAACTGACTCACTAGTCAAAACCTCACAGAGAAAAAAAAGAAAAACACAAAACAAAAAATATTGTGTCAAGACTGGAAGTATGGGATATTACCCATGAATGTCCCTCTGTTCAAAGTTTTTTTAAACCTTTAATTTTGATGCCAAAGCAGAAGAACAATTTACTGCCAACAATTCAAAATAAATCAACAGCATGATGCTTTAAAAATCCCCTCCACTCCATCAAAAAAAAAAAAAAAAAAAAACCTTAACCACAAGACACTCTCCTGGCAAACTGCCCTCTTTACCTTCTTTATATCTCTGAAAAATCTGCAAAGTTTGTTTTTCTTAAATTCTCAACTCGAGATTTTAACTTCTCAATAATCAACCTTCCTTTCCCACTGCTTCGTCATCCCTCAGTCAACCAGAAAAAGGGGCTCTAAAGGTGCTCTCTCAGGTCCCTTAAGTGACGGCAGACCACTTTTCTGGCTGTAAATCTTTAACGACGAAAAACAAAGTTTTAGTATTTATGAATGGCAGCTAAACTCGAGAGTGTTGTTCAGCACCTGTAGTGCTTTTAAAAGATTCAACCTAGCACTGTTCTCCCTCTGGCCGTCCTCCAAAAGTAATATGGACAGCCCACCTTGGGCCGAGAGACCCACTTGCAAACTGTCTGTCTTGTAAACGAGCGCACTAAGAAAAAGGTACAGGAAGGAGGGAAACAGGATCTCGGTGTTCATGTCTGTCTGTGCTTACTGAATCAGGAGCAGATGGCATGTCGAAAACACGAGGAAACGTTCTAGATTACAATCTTTACAGAGAAGTGCAGAGGGTAGCTAAAAGAAAACATATTTACAGTGTTTGTTGTTGAATGACAAAAAAAAAAAAAAGCTGAAGCAAATGGAAAAAAAAGTTCACAGAACATTCCAAGCAGCAGAATTATGATCTACTGTGTCTGATGAGCTCAGTCTGCTTGTAATGAATTTAACATGCCTCAAATTAGTTTGACAGCATTCGGCCTGTGTTCATTAAAGTGTCTTATGCAACAATCTAAAATGCCAATTGATTAGAATTCCTAACAAATGTAAGGTTTTTTTTGCCTGGCATTGTTGTCTGTTGCTTGCTGTTATTCAGCAAAAAAGCACAAGATAACAACTGAAAAACTTCATGATATTCCTGCAATCATAGAACAAAAAGCGTGATTTCGTTTGTCCTTCTGGAAGAAACCTAACAGTTTTTATGCGGAAATCTGAACAACAGAGGGTTTCAGAAAACGTATATGTACGCAATTACATTTACATGTATTCATTAGGCAGGCACTTTCATCCAAGATCTTCCTGTTCGGCTGTAATGGTTGCACCAAGGAAAAGAGAGTAGGTAGACTAAACTAACATCTATACAGTGGAGGACTTGCCTGCAGAGCCCTCAACAACAGAAGTTTAAAAAAAAAAAAAAAGGTACATGTACTCATTTACATTTACATGTATTCATTTCCAAGACACTTTCTCTCCAAATTGACTTCCAGTAGAGGTGAGCATTAAAGGTGTGGTTAAGGGCTTAACATTGTAGTAACAGGAATTGAATTCGACAACCGTCGAATCAGTACTGTGGAGCCCTAACTGCAAAAGCACCACTTCCTCTTTAGAAAACTCTAAGTCGAAACCATTCGAGGAACTCCTTTTAGCTAACAGTGTGTATGGAAATCAACTCCAAGACTTACAAATCTGCTTTAAAAGGATTCCCTTACTCATAAAGAAACTAGAGCACAACACAGACAAAAGGAATGCAGCCAAACCCCATCAAAGATCTCCAAGCCACTCATGTTTTCACCCAACCTATTGTGAGCCATCAAAACCACTGCCTTGTGCACCCAATTCCGGTACTGTTACTATAAAATCCGGACAGTAGAAGTCTTTCAGGACTCTCCAGAATGCTAATTACTCATATTCAACCTTTTTTTTTTTTTTTTTTACGTAATTCCCCACCACACAAACCGCTTACTGAGTCATGTGCAAAGGCCCTTAGGAAAGGAACGAGACTCCCAAAAGAGGGAAGGGAGAACCGTAAGCAGTGTGAGAGAATAGAGTTCTCAATCCTTCTCTCGGGGGCTGTACTGGATCTTGTATACTCGGGCTGTGAGAAAACTCTGGCTTTGTGGTTTGTAAGAACAAATCATCCTTCGGATCGCTGTAATAAATCCTGATCTGAAGGTCAGAATAGCAAAACTTCATATTTTATCACCCACAAAACAATGACGAGGCTTGAAACCACCAGCTTTTCACATAAAGCAAAGTTAAATCATTTTTAAAGAAAGAAAGTAAAAAAGTGAGCACCGAGAACAGTGTTTTGGAAGCCGAGAAGGGCAGCTCATGTGGACACTGTTGGGCAACTGACAGGGCTATTTGTCAGTTATTGAAGTCATGAAAGGAAACCACACGCTGACTGAGCTGTCCTTTAGCTTTTACTCATCACGTCAAAGGCCGTGTATATAGAGAAGTACTTGTATCTCACGTCCAATGTCCTCAAAAAGGACTATTTTAAGTAGCACACACTTAATCATCAGTGTAATCACATTGTATATGAAGGGAACAGCTCGCGATTCCCAGCAACGCTCGCTGCTTAATAATTCCATCATTTTAAAAGTGCAAATAAGCAAAGCCGTTGGCTAGAGAAGATAATTAGTCCCTCCTTGAAACGCACCGATACACACCGCCATCAAAAAGGGAAACAAATGAGCTCTGAAACCCTTAACATTTGACACTCGAGCATAAAGAAAGTCAGGTGGGTTGGGATCGAACAACCACATGGGATCTATTTCAGGCTCCATTACGTTTGGGGTTTCTACTCCTTTCCCAGCTCTTTGAGTTGCACGAACTGTGTGAGAGAGTGCTGAGATCACATAGCTGCCAAGGTTGTTAACCTGCAGGCATTTGTAAAGCTGAGCCGGAGTTGCTTTATTAGCGGAGTGAAATAATCTCTACCAAAGTGGCTGAGATGACGACAGGCGCTGATTTACAATCGCTGTAAATCTGCCAGGATCTGAGCTGCTCCAGCATGCATCATGAAAACTAATAAGTTGTGGGACACACTGCCAATGGCTCTCAATTGATGCAGATTTCGATCTCGTAACATCTGCCAGAGTCAAATATTTTATGTCTTGAGCGCCACAAAGGGGCCTAGATGCCTTTTGATACTCGCTCTCATTCTGCTCGGGGAAGAAAGGCAAGGCCTCCAGTGTACTTTCGTCATGGGAGCTCTACCTGTCAGAGTGCAGTCCAAAGCCACAGAAATGGGGGATTCAGATGGAGTCTGATCAGAGCCAAATGGAGGCCTCTGGCTCGGTCTTCATCTTTTTAAATGACTACTTTCTGCTGGCCCACATCTAACTACACTCTTAAGTGTTGTGATCAGATACAGTAAGAGCTCACTCTGGACATGTGGAGAATGACTACAGCATGAGGACTGGAAATAAATAAATCCCTTTATAAGAGAAAACGTGAAATTCTGCACCAAACTGAATGCCACAGAGACGTTTAACATGACAGACGTGTGACATACGGCAATTCTGCAAAAAGTCGTTTGAGGTGTATTGAGCGGCACACGTGCTTTAAAAGCAGAAGAACGTCTCTGGAAGATGATGAGAGATCAGGAAAACCTTCAATGAGCTCAAACCCTGAAAATGACAAAACCATTCAGCAACTTGTGCATGATGATCGCCGGGGAATAATCCACATGATCTCACAGATAAATAAAGTACTTTCTTGTAAACAGAGCTAGTTTCGAAACTTTTTGATACCGCCTTGTATGTTCAGGGATGATGTATTCCTGGTTAATTTTTTAGCTCACTTTGGTACAGTGTGGAGTTACCCATGTTCTCGCTGGGTCTTGGTGGGGTTTTCCTGGGTTTTTCAGTTTCTACAAGACTCTCAAATACATGTAATTGGTAATTCTAAATTATAGGGATGAATACACATAAAATATTTGTGTGTTTAAATGATGCCCTGAGATAGACTGGCATTTTTATTTTGACTGTATTGAAGGTAGTCGTGTGTAAACGTGGATAAAGTACTTTTTTGTAAACAGAGATATTCTCGAAACTTTTTGATTCCACCTCGTATTTGTAGCAACAATTTTGCTACTAATACCACATCCCTCACAATCATCATTTGGTTGTCATACATAGCTAAGCAGAGTCTGGCATTTCTAAGCAACCTGTATTGTACAGCAGCTTTAAATTTCTGGATCCCTATTTATATGTTGATATGTGGAAATTAAATAATGGCACTAAAAATGCATCAAGTAAGCAAAACAAGGGTTCTTGCCTTTTTTTCCCTAAACATTAGCACTTATGTTTGAAATGGTCGAAATGCTCTTAAACATCTCACAAAAATACAATTGATTACCAAAATCTAATCTTCCAGCAGAAACATACATAATGTATATACCTTTAATACACGTACACTTTTAGACACATTAAAACCTGTGAATAAAAACCCTTAGCATTCTCCTCAGTTCCATTGCTCTCAATTGGAGCAGTTTGCTCAGGTAGAGTAATTGAACAATGATTAGTTCTGACATCAAAGGGCAACTCCACCCAGCAGCCACAGTCATACCTCAGTGTGTTTACTCTTATAATCAGGACTGGCGGTCTGCCTCCGATGGGAACGTCAGCCCAGGATCTGCCACAACTATTCCAGCAGACGTCACAGCTGCGAAGGCTGGGTAAATATCGCAAAAGTGTGATTTTTGAGTTGTGCTGCCTGTGAAGCATTGTGCCAATCACCTGGCAGTGGTGATGCCAACAAAAGTGCACTAAATCACACAAATATTTGACGACAGTCCATTTCACCTGAGTAAATAGAGACACAGGGCCAAAATATTCAATGTTGAAAGAGAGAGAGAGAGAGAGAGAGAGAGAGAGAGAGAGAGAGAGAGAGAGAGAGAGAGAGAGAGAGAGAGAGAGAGAGCTGAAGTCAAAGTGTTCTGGTGAGATCACAGAGATGTCTCCCAGAATGTTTTCAAGGTTTCCTTCAGATAAGAGCCAAGTCTTTATTCACTCATCATCAGAGAGGGATGAGTAAGATTTCGTCAACAGTGCATAATCAGATGCACATGCTTGTGAGGTCAAAAAGGAAGTAGCTCACACCATGCAATACACTTAATCCCTTGCATCTACTGTGGTTACAGAGATTCCACAATGCAAGCCCGCCCTCTGCAGGGTGAGGCTGAAACATCACAAAACTCATTCCGAAGCACACTAATGACACCGGCAAGTTTGCGCCCCTAAATAGCTTCTATAAAAGCCAGGGTCATGCTTCTCCAATCCGATCTATTCCGAAGTGCAGACATGCCCCAGGCAGTGCTTCAGCTTGGCTAGCTATGCAGATTACAGCCCATTTCACTGGCAACTCTTTTGCTATTAGCGTGTAGAACCTAATGAGGCAGTAGATGGTGAATATCTAATGGAGTGTGTTAGCATGGTAATTAGAGGGGGCCAGTGGCTGAGCACAGGGAGGGGGTGTAAAATTAGAAATCTTGCAACGCCATCCATTCACCTGACATCCGAGGTGCAACATTTCCCAAGACATCCAAAAGGTTCTTGATTTCACCTCCTAACTGTAGAGTACAAAAGTTTTAACAACCCCCCTTTCCTCTCTAGTCCCTGGGGAGAAACATGAAGGAAAATGTATGTGTATCTTATTTAAAATGTATCCACACTATATAGATCAAAAGGCAATTAGGGTTAGAGCTGTAGTAAATCATTTCTTATTACAATTTTTTTTTATTATATTACTATTATTGCCTATTAATTATGATCATTAGTGCAAGATTAGGTAAGTTTTACAATTTTCGAAATAATAATTCGTTTAATTATTTCTATTTTAAAATGTCCTATTTGTAATATGTACTATTAGAACTTGTGATTATGAAGGAACATTTGTGAAACCTATAACACTAAAATTAGGAGGTCGTAGCTTAGTGGGTAAGGCATCGGACTTTGGATCCGAGGGTTGTGAGCTCATATCCCAGCCACACCAAGCTGCCCCTCTTGGGCCCCTGAGCAAGGCCCTTATCCCCATAGCTGTTTAGTTGTATGAATTACATGAAACATGTAAGTTGCTCTGTGCAATGGCATCAACCAAATACCAGAAATACAAATGTAAAATGCCTAGATGGTAGTTATTTTAGCATTTAGCCTAATGGGTGTGCAAACTTTTGCTCACAAAGGTATATTGAATTATCAATCAAGAAGCATTAAAATATTGAGGTTTATCAATATCACTTTTATCAATAACCATACTATAGTTTGTGGTGTACAATCGTATGTTTAGACCCTGCTTATAAATATCGGCCCTTTATTTTATGCATCATAGGTGCCCTTGCAGATTGGATTGGATTGGATTTATACAGCACATCCAGCCGCAGTGGATGTTAGAGCAGTGATAGCTCTGTCGATGGAAGCTTTGGCTCCTGCTTAGTACTCACCTGAATATTTGTTGTGCAGATCACTCATAAATATTTCCCTTTGCCTATCTATTGAAGCCAGATTTTGAAAGGTTTTGACGTAGTCTCTCTGAAGTTCAGACATGAAAGTGTGGACTCTGTGCCGGTGAGTCCTGCAGACCTTCAGCTCAGCTGTAAAAGCAAATCAGATCTGTCAAGCTGAACCTGCCAGGCCCTGCTCCCCGCAGGACCCCAGCACCTCGCACAGGGAACCATCCAGAAACATCTCATCAAGGCATTTGCATTAAGATTCAAAGACAAATTTCAGGCTTAAAGGAACAATCAAAAGGCAGACAGCAATCACGCGGCAATCACGAGCCATGCTAACCGGGGAGTGATCCGAATAAAAGAGGTGAGATTAGAGAGATTTAAAGCAACATTAGAAGGAGAAAACCCTATGCCTCGCTTAATGATCGAAAGGGAAAAAGGAGAAGGTAATTGAATTAAAATTCAGCACAGGATGCCTAGACATTTACACAACCGCTACAATTTCAAAAATCAGTCCTCTATTAAAGGTGTTAATATTTTCAAATATTTCCCCTTTTGTTTCTCAGAAACCAGTACAAATGCATGCAAATCTGAATTTGAATAATTTATGCCAGCAGTTAATAAGATAAACCAAATTATACAGACCAGTCTTAAATTTGGTGTGAACTCCAAAGCACATGGTTTGTATCTCGCTCTGTTTTCATCTTCCAAACTGCTCTTGATTATTTTAAGGACTCCAAGCTAAGGGTTACCAAATGTGCCGGGATTTTAAAAGGGATAAATAGACGGATGTAGGTTGCCCTACTTTACAACCTGTTTACATCTTGTGAATTCCTTCCAAAGAACAGGGGGGAAAAGGCTTTCATGTCAATAATTGGACTGCTGGACAGCAGCCCCATGTTACAAATGCACTTCTACTTCCATGCTAATGACCAGCAGTCACACCACTCCAAGTTTACCCTAAGCACTCTGGTAAAGAACAAGGGGAATTAGGAGTAAACCAATACCTTCTGCTCAGCTCTGCTGAGAGGGAAACGTTCAGGAACATTAAACATCTTCAACACCTTCAGCAGCGCGCCTCGGCCCGGCAGCCGACTTCCTGCTGGAAGTGTTATTAGGAAGGAAACACGCGAGGACGTATGTGTGGGAACGCTTAATCAAAAAGCTGTGTAGTGGTTGTGAACGTGTGTGTAAATAAAGCGATAAATACAAATTTTAACTCAATTTTGAAAAGATGTCAAAACAGCAACAATGAAAGAGAAGGAGCTATTAGGGGTTCTTTAGGTTGTTGGAAATTTTGACAGAAAAGCCACTGTTTAGTTTTAAAAACAAGTGTTAATAGTGAGTTGGATTGACTTTAATTGCTGTGAACCACATGTTGACTTTGGAATAAAGCAATGTTTGTCTCTTTCAGTAAAAACAGGCAATAAGTTTATATTTAATAATAATAATAAAAGAAAAATGTAATAACAACTTGGAACCATTATGGCCATCCAAGGATTTTAACTTGGAGGCACATTACCTTGTTTATGTCAGTATCAGGAGTTATATATGGAATATTGGAATAGTTTGCTGGCTCACAGCCCCAGGGTTTGATCCTGAGCTCAGGTTACAGTCCACACACTTATAGTCCAGACATTCGTTGTCCATAAATTTCCTTGGGGTTCTACAATTTTCTTTCACCACAAAAAAAATAATAAAAAAAGTGAGTAGGCAGATTGGTGACTAAATCGCTCCTTAGTGTGAATGTGAGTGTGTATGGTGGCCTGCTATGAACTGGAACCCCATCTACAGTGTACAGTGCTCCGGATCTACGTTGACTAATCGGGATAAAAGTTCCTATTAAAGATTATGGGATTTTGCCACTTCACTCACATTTACACCTCTAAATAAAGTTTACTGATAATTCATATTGTAGAGTTTTTTTAACGCAAGTATTGTGAACACTTGAGGAAGTATGTTCTGCTCTGTAGACACATGCAACAACATGAGAGAACACTGATCACACATGAAAAACGAATTACTAAAAATAAATTAAGAATGTGATCCTGTGGTGAGGTACATTTTAGTACCAAAGAATGTGAGGTCTGGTGTGGGTGTGTTTTAATTAGAGACTTTGTTATAGAAATTGTTGTGATATTGTATTCAAAAAAATCTGATTAAGTGGCCACACTGTAAATGCATTTCTCACATGTTGATAAATGTGGTCTTCGAAAAAAAGTTTTGTATTTGTTGAACACATTTTCTGTTTATTCTGAATCGCCTTAATGTGAAAAGTCTACTACATTGGGGAAAGTGTGAAACGTGTAAATTTTACATTCATTTCATTTGGCATCCGTGTAAAGTAATGAAATCAAATCTAATTACAGTAGAGTCAGATTTCATTTCAGAAGACATGGTGGGAAAAAAAAAGAAAACTTTGAATGCAAGCGGTGATGAAACGGAATGACAGAACAGTCATGTGGAGCAGATGCTTCTGGATCACAAAGCACTTAGTAAATATCAAAATATTGCCTCAGAGTGAGAAAGAGAGAAAGAACAGAGCAGAAGTCACAGCTCTCCTTCACTTCCAACCTTTGTGCCTGCGGTTTCCCTCTTAACAAGCCTGTAAAGAACCACAGACCTTTTCCGCAGAGCTGAAAACCAGGCCACCACAGGAAAAGCCCGCCTCTTTAAGACGATAAAAAGCCAACACTGGGTTCTGCAGTGATTCCAAACACCCGGTCAGTGATTCTGCAAGCTTATTTTGCTAAACCGCGGACACGGCCTCATGCTTTCAGCCCAGAGTAGACATGGGAAATGCGGCCCATTTTCCGTTCTGGCTTTGGGATTAATAAGAAGTTGGGCTTGGAGGGAAAAGAGCCGCATATGGTTTTGCTAAGTCCTTGAGTGAGAAGAAGAACAAGGAGGGGGAGCGAGCAGATACACAGGGCATTAGTGGTTAACCAAGAGCTAATGAGGGAAGAAGAAAAACAGTGGGCTCAGATGAAACCATTTAGCGTGCAGCGTATAATGTCCTTATTGCGTTTCAGGAAAAAGATGGCGTGTCATGTTAACCTCCTCTAGTGTAATTACCGTGCGGTTACAACGGTCTGTTTCGAATCAGCGTTGACAGCTTCGGATTCTTAAACCTGTGTGTTCTAATCAGGACGCTGGACCGAGCGACGGTTACGTTTATATAAGCGCGTGTTCCAGCTGCCTATTGGCGCAATTGGAAGTGTAAGTTATAAGGGCAGATCTGGGACGGTTTAAAACAACAAACGGTTTCGCAGGGTGCAGGGCTGCTGTGGCGAACACTGCTCTGCGGTTTGGGCTGGCACATAAAAGCAGATCTTCCGATACCAGCAGTGCTGAGGGTTTGGCTGCCGTAATGGACCTCTCCCATGGCCAACCAATAAATCCTAACAAATGAAAGGGCCTCTCTGTCTGTCTCTTTCCAGTCCTTTTTCCCCTCCAAATCCCTCCCTCCTCTATTCCTCCCAGGTGTTGGAGTGGCAGGGTCAGGCCAGGATCAGGGAGGATCAGAGCGGGAGACATGTTGAATCCATCCACCCCAAATCAGGTCCATGTGTCCTTCAGAGTGCCATTATGCTATAAATGAACTTTATAGGGGCAACTAAGTGTTGGGAAGTCTGCAAAAACATTGGAGTGGTGGGGGGTGGAGCAGAGGGATGAGGGATCAGCTCAGAGGGGACTAATGAGAGAGAGAGAGAGAGAGAGAGAGAGAGAGAGAGAGAGAGAGAGAGAGAGATGCTCTGGACTATACACTGCTCACTGGCTGGCAAATAGTCCATTAAGGACCCAGACTAAGACAGCACAAACCCAAAGAGGAAGCAGAGATGATGGCAAAACCTTTTAACCGACCTTAGAGCGTTAATGGAGAGAGCACAAGAGGAAGAGAGAGCAAGAGAGAGTGAGAGAGAGAAAGAAAGACACCAAAATCCGTACACTAATATAAATCTTATCAAAATATGGTGTAAGAAATGTACCATGATTAAAGCAGTAGCACATCTACAAACACCAACTCCTTATACCTCATTATAAATGCAAGGGTAAAACCCAAACTGGTCTTAGGATGGTTTCAGGAAAATTCTGTACACATTTAGAAAGATTTTGAGCAATTTCGCTTTAGACATTGCAGAAATAAGATTGCTGCAACATTTCAGAAAACCGTTTGTTGTACAAATCGGTCGATGTTATTAACCAGGAAAAATATTAATAGATATTTCAAATATAAAAAAATTATTCACTGTGCATTAAGCTTTATACAGTAAAGGGACAAAATTATCGGGACACCTGCCCTTTCCTGCCTTATGTGGTACTTCTTTAATCGGTTATCACAAAACTCCAGCATGACACCACCCCCATGCACAAAGCGAGCACCATGAAATTAGGGTTTACAAGGATTGGAGAGGAAGATCTTGAGTGGCCTTCTTTAGAGCTCTGATCTCATCCCTACTGAACACCTTTGGAATGAATTAGAACACTGACTGCACCCCAGGCATTCTCACCTCACCTACATCAGTACCTGGCTTTACTAACACCCTAGTGACTGATGAACACAAATGTCCACTCCAAAATCTAGTGGAACACCTTCCCATTAAAGTGGAGGGAATTATAAGAGCAAATTAGGACTAAATAAAATTAAAAAGCCAAAATATACACTGAATCATAAGGGAGAAAAAAAGAGCAAGAGATAACAGGACAGGAGCAGAAAGTCAGAACAAAAAGCAGCTCCGATTTGTATGACGTGGATGGATCTGCAGACACAGTGAGGCTAATAAGCTGCAGCCCTGCTATGAATCACAGCACAGACACACTACAGAGTAACTGAAGCAACTAAGCGCATCAAAGGCGCATGAACAGAACGATGCCCCCCTCCCTCACCATGACCGCCAGGGGAGCCGTTAACCAGCAGGCCTACGCTGTGATCCTTACAGCAATGATTAATGAGCAAGGAGAATGACAGTGTGTGTGTGTGTGTGTGTGTGTGTGTAAGAGAGAGAGAAAGTGGGAGAAAGTGAGTGAGAGTGTGTGTGGGAGGGAATGAGCGAGAGAGGATGTGCAAGATAGAAGGAAAGATGTGAGAAGGAGAAATAGATGTGTGTGTGTGTGTGAGAGAGAGAGAGAGAGAGAGAGAGAGAGAGAGAGAGAGAGTATTTGTATGTTTCTGGTTCTACTTATGGTCTGGAAATGAGATTAAAGCGAAATCTCCAAACAGATTGAATTGTACTTGCAATAATTACTGTGAACAGCTTATACCACATAGGCCACAAATAACAGTCATAAAAAATATATATATAATCAAAAATCTATGGTGAGGAGAAAAAACAGAGGGAGGAGAAATAGGCTGCGATCTTAAACCACTCTCTCACTTCCTTAAGCAACCAAATACAAGAGAAACATTGGATTCATTAGAAAGTAGAAAGCATGAGGTTAAAGCTCAAATACACTCAAAGGATTCAAGTTCAAAGCGTTGGAATGTCCTCCGTCTCAAGCAGAGCCACATGTTACAGCTGATAACGTTCTCGCAGCATATGGACTGTTTCAGAGCGCGACCACTAAACAAGCTGAAGACGAAGATGACAAAACATTGAATTAAAATAGAATCTCCATATCGCACATCTGAGCCGATGACGAGCCAGAGGACAGTGAAGCAAAACAGATACAATGAAAACGGACATGATATCACTTACCAGCCATCCACATCTATGACTACAACCAAAAAACAACAATCCAAATATTTCTTTTTACAGGAAGCTCAATATTGTCTCTCCGGTAAGACTCCAGATCGGGCTTTATAGGTATTTGTGGGATAGCAAACCTTCCAGCCAAACACCAAAGTATAAATCAGTGCAAGCCACAAGATAAAAGAGAAGCCTTCATGCCAAAGAGCCCCTTGTCATTCCTGCCATGATTGTGTTTAAAGTAAAACCACATGCACTGACAAACATGAAGTAAAATGAAATGAGAGAGCGGCGCATGGACAAAGCATGATTTGATTAGTGGCTTTCGAGCTGGAGGCTGAGGACATCCAGCGGGGAAACTGAACCCTGGATTATTACTCTTATTCCTCTTCTTATTAAAATCATCATATTGGCATTCCTTTAATTTAGTTTCTACTTCTGAAATATTCGACATAGTTTGATAAAGCCTGTTTATTTCTGGTCAGGGTTGCAGTGAATTCCTCTCCAAAGAACAACGGATGCCCATCACACAGCGCCGCACACGTCTATTGGTAATTTGCAGCATCAACCTATGGCGTATTTTGGGAGGTGGAACGAAACCCTGAGAACTCTGAGGAAACCTGAATGGATAGCCAAGTCAAAGATTAAAGAATTCCCATTGTATCTGTAGAGAAGGCAGGGGGCATCACCCTCAAACTCATTACATCTTTAATTCCAACTAAACAGTGTGTACGTTTCCTGTGTGTTCTGTGACTTAACAATAGGTAGATCACAGAAATACCACAGCAACCCAAAGCAAAAGATCTACATTCAAATCCAGGCTGAAAAACCTAATACAGAACTACTGTACCACACTGCCAGTTTATTAGGTACAACCCCAAAAAACATCCAAAATGTGGATTAAATCAAGGCGAGCATGTCTAGCAACAGTTCAGATGAGCGCTTAAAAGCAACACTGGCCTTCGTAAATTTGATTACAGATTAAAGTTGGCATGAAGTCAACATTTGTCAGTTCTGGCATCTATTAAACATGAACACAGTGCTTGGGACTCACCATATCCTTAAAAAGATGCAGGTCTGAACCGTGTGCAAAGCAGACCATACACCAGTGGTGGACAAAAGCTAAAGTAGAAAATTAGACTCCAGTAAAAGAGCAATGTTTAAACTTTCACTTGAGTAAATGTACCAAAGTATTTGCCTTCAAATGTACTTAAGTGTCCAAAGTACTATGATTTGTTATGGCTATAATGTTACTATTATCAATTCGGTCACAAGACTCTTCGCTTAATCAACTCAGTTTATGTAAAAAGACTTCACATAATTATTTATTTATTCTTCACATAATTCATTTTTTTCATCAATTCATTTTTACTGAAAAATTGGACGGTTCCAACAGACGTGAATGCACTTTAACCTCTGTTTTGTTATGTTCAGGGGATAGAATATTCGCACACTCATCCTCAATTACTACTCATCAGCTTCTCAGGTTATATTTAGAAAATAAATTGAGCTAATAAAGTTTATGTAAAGGCAGGGGGTCTGATGGATCAGAACACAAAAAAAACATGTCCTTGCGCTGCTTTTCTAGGCTTCTCCTGTTGTGCAACACACTGAATTACCAGGCTGAGACATTTTAGTCTAATGCAGGCAATTTTATTGATGTAGAATTTTACTAGGTGTTTAAAACAAAACAAAAAGAAAAAAAAAAAAAGAAAGGAAAAAGATATATAATTGTTTTGGATTAAAATGAAAGCAAACTGAAAAATAAAATAGCAGAATTTAAATGATTAGGCTCATATTGTAAGATTTGCCATTGTCTACACAGAACTAAACACATCAGTTCATATATAGGTTAGTAAAAATCAGTAGCCCTTTTATGCAATAAATTAACAGCACAGACAATTAACACATTAAAGCGCAGTTAGCGTGTGGCGTTGTTATATTTTGTTTATGTCAGTGCTAAAGTCTGGTCGGCTAGTGGCTTCTAAGGTCAGCTATTGGCTTCTAAGGTCAGCTATTGGCTTCTAAGGTCAGCTAGTGGCTTCTAAATCCACTGTATTATTTCAGAAGAAGAGGAAAAAAGTGACATAATATGAAAAAAATACCTTGAATAGGTATAGTGTTATTCTAGTCCAGTCCTGCTGAATAGTATTACCATAAACATGGTGACTATTAATCAAAAGTATTACAAAGCTCTGATAAAAAAAATATCAGATTTCGGAAGCATCAAGAAAAATAATCATCACCACAAATGCATCACATCTGCAGCTATACAGTGAAACGAATCACAAAGAGCTAGTCATGTAGAAAACTTGGCCTGCCAAGTCACACCACAAGAGGGCAGCATCTTCCAAGCAACAGGGGCAGTTATCTAGGCTTGTTTCACCCAGAGCCTTGAACATTCACTGACTCGAATCCGTAAAAGCACATCTGGCTACCACATCATTAGTGATTTACCCGTGATCAGTGCTAATTGAAATTGAGCCTGCTTTTGAGCATGTGTCAGATTATTTGGATCTTAAATTTTGTCCCTGACAAAAAAAAAAAAAAAAGATAGGAGACCTGCTCCTTGAAGTGTTTTATATGAACATTTTTGCTCTTTCTGTATGTATTATTGAGTTTTATAAATCGAAAAAGGAAAAAAGAGAGATAGAAAGGCGCTTTATAACATGTCACATGTACATTATAGAACAGTCAAATTATTTCTTCGCATATTCCCAGTGATTTTAGGAGCTGGGGTCAGAGCATAGCCAAGATACAGCTCGAACACTGAGGGTTAAGGGCCTTGCTCAGGGGCCCCAAGAGTGGCAGCTTGGCAATAGCTAGACTTGGACAACTGACCTTCTGCTCAATAACCAAAAGCCTTAACCACTGGGTTACCAGTATAGAATAGGAAATCCCACAATGCATTGCAGATTAGGGGACACAGTGCAAAATGTGCATGTTTTTTGCATAGGTCTTTCCAATGTACCTCCAATGCAAACCCATGACACCAAACTTGATTATTCCTGCTAGACATTTCTTATATTTAAAGCCATCATGAAGTTAAACTTTCGGGAAAAAGGTAGTAAAGGCTTGATTTGAAGGCTTCTTCCCCACAGCTTTTGTACTAGTAGTACCTGCTACATATTAAAGTGAATGGATGGTACCTTTAAAATGACTTATAATAGAAAAGCTGGATGTTGCGCCGTTAATTAGCTTTTAGGTTCAATTAAAAGGTACACTTAATAAACCTTTCCAAGTAAAAAGACAAAAGTTTGGAAAAGTGCACCACCCTCGTGAGTCAGAACCCTAAAGTTGAATAAAATCTCAGATTCATCATAATATTATGCAGAAGTAAAGTACTATAGTTTTAAAATAAAATAAAAAACACTGCAAAAGCTACTTCTGGGGCCTACGATGCGTATCCTAATCTGTTTTTTTTTTTTTTTTTCTAATATCCCCCAATGCTTTTTAACTAATCCTGTTTTCTTACTGCACACCTTCAGTGGATTGAGTGGATTTGAGTCAGAGAGTGTCTCTGGGCCGGGTTCAACACACAAACTGCTGCCTCATGCGGATAATCTGCAGCAATGCCGCCTGAACGTCTTCATCCATGTGACCCTGCAAAACACACGTTTTGACGTTTTGAGCTTGAGGTGTGGTTTAGCCTTTGTGTACACACACACACACACACACACACACACACACACACACACACACACACACACACACACACACACACACAGTATATATGTACATAAAAACGTTTTAATCACATACATCTGAATGTTTTTACCTACATATTTGTTATACCAACTCTATTCACCATGATATTTGCTGAAAGCTCAGGCTTCCCGGAAAAATTAATGTGCATTAAAATTATTATTGCCAGTTTTTTCATCATTTAGCTTTTGAATAGGGAGGATACATGAGATTTTTGTGGCAGCCTGGATAAACATTTTGCATGGTCAAATTTTTCCATAGTTTGGAGATACTATAAAAACTACTTTAATAAAAGTGTAATTTTAAGATTTTATTCAAATTTTAAAGTTTCAATCAAGAGTAATTGAAACTCGCGCTCTCTCTCTCTCTCTTTTACACACACACACACACACACACACACACACACACACACACACACACACACACACACACACACACACACACACACACACACACACACCTATTTCTCCTTCTCACATCTTTCCTTCTATCTTACACATCCTCTTTTGCTCATTCCCTCTCCTAAACACACACACACACACACACACACACACACACACACACACACACACACACACACACACACACACACACACACACACACATATATATATAAATTATATCTAAATATAAAATTAGAAAGAAAATGCCACCTCACAAATAACCTGAGCCAACTACGTGGAAAGATAAAGCTCAGACATTTTAATTTGCTAGAACACACAGGTGTGTATGTGCACAATCAAGACGTACCTGTGCAGCACTGAGAAGATGAGTTCGATAAATTGAAACCACTTCTCTGTGTTGTCTCTCAGCATCCTGTGAAAGCAAACGAAGAGCAGATCAGCAGGGTGATTGTGAGTAACGAGGAACACACATGTCTTGTGATAATGTGTGTGTAAATAGTGGTTGCGGTTTTCCCGGGGAGTGTGCGTTTGTGAGGGAGTGAGTCAGAGATTGTGTTATTGTAACTCCATTATCCTCATTTCTTAGAAGTTTAGAGTGGTATTGTCTCTTTTCCTCGCTCACTCAGATTCACTAGTCACAGTGATTCAAAACCACAGTCCAATCCATCCACAGAGCATCAACTTTTATGAAAAAGAATGTTGTGTGGATCAAATGGATCAAACTCAATAAAGTACAAAACCAAATGTAATAAAGTTGGGAAACGGCTTCAATGAGGCTTTTCTTATTCATGTAATCCAATTTCTCCTGAGACTCTAAGCAGTCCCTCTTTGGCCCAGATTCACCCCAGTAACTCATCCAAGCACATAATAAAAAAAATGGATTTGGTCATGAATATGAGAATTTCATTAACATTTGATTTTTGCCAGATGACCATGCAGGCAGGCTAAAAGGAGGCATGTTCACTCTTTGACAGTGTAAAAGTGACTCATCGATTTAAATAAAAATGTGCATCGGATTGAAGTAGCCATGTTTATCGCGATGCATTGTTTTTAACATATTTGCATCAGTAAAAACGATTTATTTATAATATGATTATTAGTAGTACAACTATATTATTTAGAAACTGACTATTAATTTGTGTATATATGTAAAATATATGTAACCGATATTTTATATGTAGACTGATTTCTCCTCGTTAAACTGTTTCTCAGCACCACTGCCGCTATATATAGTATCACAATGCTAAGGAGATTAACATGGCAGAGGTAGAGCTGCATCTTCCTGGAGAGAGAACAGGAAAAAAACGCCTGGTTTTAATTCATCTTTTGTTTATGATTTGCTGTCTGTCTGAACTAAAGAAATAAAAGTGAACTGTCTGTACCATATCGAATTGCATTATTTTTTTCCCCCCGTTTGCGTCGTATCGACTTGAATCGCATCGCACTGCATTGTAACGGGGGTGAATCTTATCGCATCGCATCGGTAGCTGCTTTATATGCATCTTTACGGTATCGTATCGTTGGATATCGAGACCGAGATGCGAATCGCGTCGGCCACAGTTATGGAGATGCACATCCATAATATATACTGATGCACTGTACAGGACTTAAAACACCATTCCTACACAACACAGCAGTCATTACACACAAGCCAATCTGACAACACAGATTAGGTACTGTTAATGTAGACCTAGAACAGGCAAAAATAAAAGGTGCATCACGTTAAACATTGAATTGCAGTGTTCTGCAGTTGTTTCTTGGTCGGCCCGATTTGGTCTAATCACTATTGACTGGCATATTTATTTTCATTGTAACCAAACACTATTGTTTTATGCCAAACTAAATCATGTTTAATTATCGAGCCCTACCGTTATGTGCCCCATGTTTGTAGATGCCCTGAAAGTGTTTAGCGGAAAGTGCTACTCACAGCCAGCTGCTGCTGGAGGCTCTTGACCTGCGCCTGGAGTGTGTCAATGTGTTGAGCATGTCTCTTGTTGGGAGTGTTGCCAGTGTAAGCCAGCTGGGACAGGCCATTGAGAGCCTGCTTCAACCTCTCCACATCTGCCAACAGCTCTGTGATCTGAAACACAAGGATTCTCTTATTTAAAACATATTAACTGACAAACAAAGGGTTCAAGAGGATGTACGTCGCAAATACATTCGCTTACATACACCAGATAAGGAGCTGCAAGAATCCAGACATGCATTAAAACAAATGTTAACACAAAAATTAGGAAAGAACACCATAATCCTTACCCTTTTGTCTTTAGCCTCGGTCTGTTCTGAGGAAGTCTGAATCCTTTTCTGGAGGTTTCCAATGGTGCTCAGTGAGTCATCATATCTTTCTTTTAGATCTTGGATCTCTTTTTCAATGGAAGCACTCTTGGTCTGCAGGGCCGTCGTCTCCATCCTTGCTCTATTCTCACTTTCTTTGGCCTGGGATGCTTCTTGGTACAACTCCTCGCATTGCTCTTCTAGACTTAAGAGTCGATCACTGAGCTCACCTACCTCCTTCTCCAGCCTCTGCTTCTCAGCTTTGAGCTCGGTCAACTGACCTTCATGGCTGCGAAGATCCTCCAAGGCATGTGTTGCTCTGAGTAGCTCTGTCTGCAAGGTGGCTACATCCTCAGCCCTCTGGGCACTGGTCTCCTCTTCTTCCCTCAAAGCCAAACGAAGCTTGGCCACTTCATGTTCCAGGGCCTCTCTGTCCTGGCTGTGTTGAGCCAGTAGGTCAGAATCAGATCTGTGGCTCTGCAGCTCTTTCTCCAGATCATGGACGTGCTGGACCTTCAAATTGCAGACCTCATTGAGGCGCTTGCACTCGGCCTGGGCCTCCTGTAAACTGCAGGTCAGAGAGTTCCGCATGGCCTCAAACTTCTCCAGATGAACATACTCATTATCTAGACGCTGCTGGAGGTTCTTTATTTCGGTATTGCAGAGCGAGTTCTGTTCCTCTAGTTCAGCTCTCTGAACAGTTACCTCCATGTACTGCTGTTCCAGTTCCACTAACTTCAGACTCAAGTTCTCAATCTGGCCTTTATAGCTATCTTCTATTTCTCTGTATTTTTCACTGGAGACCGAGACAGCCTCCAGTTTCTTTTGCACAGACTCCATCTCTACTTTCACAGTCTCTTTGCTTTGTCGCTCATGTTCCACATCAGTCTTTGCACTTTTGTATTTCTTCTCCATTTCTGCTAGCTCCTCGTGTAGATCCTTCACGGTGGTATTAAATGCCTTTTCCTTTGCCTCCAGTACACTAACTGGCACAAATTTACATTGGATGGCTTCATGAATAGTGTCTAGCTCCTTCTTTTGGTCTTCAATCTCTCTGTGAAGTTTCAAAGTACCTTCTTGAACAGAATTATATTTGGAGACAGCATCTTTAGCCCTTTTTTCTGCTTCAGCTAAAGCATTGTTTATCTGCCTTTTTATTGCCTCGTGGTCAACAATGCTAATGTAGTCCTTTTCTAATTTCACTTGCAGATTATCTTTTAAAATAGCACTTCCCTCTTTCACCTTCTTAACCTCATCTTCCTTCACTTTTCTATCTTCCTCCAATTTGTGAATTTCAGCCTTGGATTTCTCCAAAGCTTCATGCGACTCTTTTTGCACTTTCTCATACAATTCCCTTTTAACAAACTCTGACTCCAAACTCTTTTTCAAAACAACGTACTCGGCTGCCACAACCTCAAGCTCCTTCTCTTTATCTTTGTACTTCCTCTGGAGATTCTCTAGATCCTTTTCCATCCCTGCTTTATGGGCTGAAAGTGCAGCCATCTCACTTTTGTACCTTTCGCTGGGTATGTAAGTGCTCTTCAGGCTGATCATATTTTCAGCCAGAGAGGCCTTTTCCTCCTGAAGCTTCTTCAACTGCTCCTCAGCATGATTTCTCCTCTTGGTTGTCTCATCAAGCTGGTCCTTAAGCTCTTCGATAGCAAGATTCAGTGACTTTTGAAATTCCTCGTGAATCTCAAGGGGAACAAACTGTGTCTGGAGGTTCTTCGTTAGCTCATGCAGCTCTTCTCGAAGCAGCTCCCGCTCATCTTCACCATCCTCAACCTCACAGATCAGAGATTGACATTTTGAAGTGACATCTGCCAGTTTTTTCTTCAGAACATCATTCTGTTCCTCCAGAGCCACCTTGAGCCTCTCATGCTCCTGAAAGGGGACAGAGTCATGGTGGTCCATCTCCCTGTGAAGATCAGCGACCTCCTCCAAAACACGGTCGTAATCCTCCCGCAGTTCTACCAGCTGCCTCTCCTTTTCATCCACGGCATTAGTCAAAAGGTTTTTCATGTTGTCAAACTTCTCTCCAGGCACCATGGAGGCCAGACGTTTCTCCATTTCCTTAATACGACCCTCCATTACTAAACGAGTCTTGGCAATCTCATCACCCTCTTCTCTCGCTGCATTCAGCTCAGCTGTCAGCTTGTCGACCTCCTCAGCCAAGACACCCTCGCTCTTTTTATACTCCTCCAGAGCCTTCTCGCTCTGCTTCAGATGATTCCTGACCCGGCCGACCTCTGCCGATGCTCCTTCATATTTAACCTTGACCTCATTGAGCTGAGCTTTGAGATCATCTATCATTTGGTTACCAAGATGCTCCTTCACTGTGATCACGTGCGCCTGTAGCTGCTTGACCTTTGATTCAGAGTCCAGCATCCTCTTTTGGACGTCTCCCAATGCCCCCTCCAGCTCGTGAATCTGTTGATCTGCATCGCGTTTGGCAGAGTCACGACTCTGAACCAGTTCTTCACACTCCTTGGTCTTTTGCGTGAGTGCTGCCTGGAGGCGTCCTACTTCTTCCTGTGTAGCCTCCTGCTGCTTACGGGTGGACCGTAGCTCCTGACGTAATGCCTCCCCCTCATTAGGTGTTGAGATCACTGGGTGAGAGAGTTCCAAGGGCCGGGATAGAGAATGAGATGGAACCGAAGGCTGCAAAACCTGCAAATCAAAAAGTGCAGATATCAAAATTACAGCTCTGCAGGATGTGTACTACATAAACAATCTTAATAGATATTCCTGTTTTTTCTGTGTGATATTTTGGACACAACACATTGTTAGGTGTGGACATTTGTATTACTACAGTGAAAAAAGGACATATAGACGCAATTCCACCAAAAACACAGCCAACTTCACCTTTACATGCAGTGTCTTGCCTTTAAGGCTATAAATCACATTTCCACCATAGCTGAAATAGGTGACAGAAGAAAATGAGAATGATGAATCACTTTCCACTAAACACCTTGGACAGTACACCTGGTTAAGCGCAGTGGCGGTGCAGAGGTACTGAGTTTCAATCACAAAATCTCACTACTGTATAACACCAATTAAATTTGTTTATTTTTCAATATTAATTAGGTTCTCTGGTGGTCTAGTGGTTAGGATGCAGCGCTCTTACCGCTGCGGCCCGGGTTTGTTTCCCGGCCAGGGCCCCAGCCACTCTTAGTGCCGGTCCCAAGCCCGGACAAATGGGGAGGGTTGCGTTAGGAAGGGCATCCAGCGTAAAAACATGTGCCAAATCAAACATGTGGATCATAAATACGGATGATCCGCTGTATATATATACATATGTGTGTGTGTGTGTGTGTGTGTGTGTGTGTGTGTGTGTATATATATACATACATGAAACATGTATTTCAGCAATAAAAATTTAAATTTTACTAAAAAGAAAACAAATGACCCGTCTCATTTTCGCCTGTATATTAAGTATTGCCCTTTTAAAAAAAGGGAAAAAAGAAAACGCACTTCTTATCCAATTAATCGATAGAATAATCAGCAGAATACTAGATTAATAAAATAATCGATAGCTGCAGCCCTAGTAACAATAAATCATTCGAAAACGCATATTTTACCTGAGGTGAATCCAGACTTTGAGCTTGTCTGATAAGAACAGTTTCTTTTCCTGCATAGAAAAAAAATTATAATAATCCACATTAAGTCTCATTGACATAGTCAAATTAATTCATACCCATGTATCCTGGATCTTTCTCAAACTTAGCAGGAGGCCCAGGCCTTGCTAACTCACCTTTAATCACAGATTGGCCCGAGTACTCTCCCTGCAAAATAAAATCATGTAAATGTATTCATTAAGGGCATCTTGTTACTGTGGTTAGAACACAGGCCCCATGGGGCTGCATGGTGTCTCAATATTATTTGCCCAGCCTAGACACTCACCAGATGGCTCCGGAGCTGAACCTTCACAGTGTCAGAAGCTGTGTCTTTCTCTCTGGCAGACAGCATGCGCTTCAGATGCTCCCTCTGATTACAGCAACAGGATAAAGAAGTGAGAGGGAGTCACTCAATCATCTTTCATGCTTGTTAAGAAGATGGCTTGGAATCAAGTTGGGAAAAGGGCCGTGGAGAACCACGGACCAAATGCAAATTACCTCTTTGTGAATATCGTCCACCATCGACTTCTCCTGTAATGGGAACAAGATAAAGTGACCCGTGGGCGGTGATTACAGCAGCACACATTAGATTACAGATCACTTTGTGAGAGATGTATAGTGAAAATAAAAGAAATGATAAGCAAGAATGTGCCTGTCAAACATTTTAGCGTTTTTTGAGACATGTGCATTTTAATTCACTTTATAGGCAACAAACTGGGTAAAAGGCAAAAAGACACCAGAATTGGATGACTAGAAGATTGTTTTATAACCAAATGATTCCAAATTTTTGTCTCGAACAAGAGACACCAAACTGCACCAATCTAACACACACACACACACACACACACACACACACACACACACACACACACACACACACACTCCAATGTGCGTTACTGAATTATTACAATCTTGAACTCACACACACACACACACACACACACTCCAATGTGCGTTACTGAATTATTACAATCTTGAACTCACACACACACACACACACACACACACACACACACACACACACACACACACACACAAACACTCAATACTCATTTCAATTCATACACATTTATATCTATAGCACCCCCCATATATGATTATAGCTGTTTGTAGATGCTACTTGATTGCTGCTGTTGCTGTTTTGCACAACATTGTGTGTATATACTTTTACAAGTAGTTTCAAGGACCAGGGTTCTGGAGAAACGTTGTCTCATGTTTCTGTGTACTGCGTCAGATATATGTGGTTGAAATTACAATTAAAACTTCTTGACTTGACAGTAGAAGATGTTATCAGACTGTCTCACCCCCACAGTTAAATATGGAGGTGGAAGCTTAATGGTTTGGGGTTGTTTTAGAGCAGGGAATGTTTAATACTTATTCAGAGTAAAAGGAAAACTGAACCAACATGGCAACCGATCCTTATTTCAACACCATGCAATTCTGCTTGGACTGCGGCTCATTGGAATCAACTTCACCATACAGCAAGACGATGGCCCGAAACATATTACTAATAAACAGTATTATTTTGTAGTGTAATTTAATTCAAAAGCTTCCAGAAAACTTATTTTCAGCAGCGGAGCTTTCCATTAGCATGAATTCATTTATATTCTCCAAGTGCTTTATCCTGGGCAGTGTCAATGATGTTTCACGTTACTTTTATTCATTCTTTAATTTTAATCAATCGATGATTTTTTTTCTTTTACTGTCCAAAAAATCCTCTAAATCAGTGGTCCCCAACCCCTGGGCCGGACTGAACGATGTTTCTGAACGATGTTTTATTTTGGAAAATGACAAGATTCTCTCCTCCACATCTGTCTATGACTCT
Organism: Silurus aristotelis; assembly: GCF_946808225.1. Classification (NCBI taxonomy): domain Eukaryota; kingdom Metazoa; phylum Chordata; class Actinopteri; order Siluriformes; family Siluridae; genus Silurus; species Silurus aristotelis. The sequence continues at coordinate 6,615,370 of NC_139582.1, read as the reverse complement.
CAAAAGAGCCAGAATTCCCATCAATGCATTTTATCCAATAAAAATTGCAAGATAGAAACATCATAGCCTTTTGTTCTTGTGCATGGATTCACAAGTCCAAAGTTGAATAAAAAAACTTTTAGTTGAAAAGGTTTTCAGGTGTCATTTGTATTGGCAGTGTATGGGGTCAGAATGTGTGCATGTGTGTGTGTGCACATACCTGATGGAGCTGCTGCTGCAGCATACTGACTTTGTCTATTAGAGTCCTCTGGTCATGATGATACTTTCTGAGAGTCTCCTGTTGGCTCTCATTTTGCTTCTCAAGATCCTGAAAACACAATTTGGATAAATATTTCCGATGGAACTCTGCCACCCTAAAGCTTGATTTCTAGAGTCATAAACACAATCAGTTCCACTTACATGGATAATCTGTTCCCTGTTAGATGATGCCTCAAGAGCAACATTTACAGACGGCTACAGACACAGAGGAGAATAAAAGTCTCGGCTGAGCTGTGTGGAAATTACTACTAACACTGATCAGACATCCAGCTGCTGAGTTTAAAAAATATAACCACTGTTGTTCTAGCTGCTAAATGATTTTATAACCAACAGTGAGTATTATGATCCTAAAACAATGCGATTCCTTCCTCCGCCAGCAGGTGGCGGTAATACATAGCTGTAAAACGACCCCATGTCAACAGTGCTTATTGCATCATCAGCTAAGGGTGTTTTATTGCACAACTTCATCACTCCAGGCTTTAGATCTAATCCAAGCTTTACAGCATAACCAAAACCTTAAAATAAAACTTACAACATTACAAATAAGATAACAACTGTCTGCATAACAACAATCTCAAAACTATTTGGAAAACAGACCACCACATACAACTGTGATGTATGGAGAACACAAACTGTGTTTAAAACCTCCATTATCTCCATTATAGTGCACTATATTAAGTGTCGGCCATGTTTTTTGTGTGAAAATTTTGAGTAAACAACTTTATTCCCTGCATTTTCTCACTTTTAATACCTTCCGATATGGAGTGTACATTCAATGTATATTCGCTAAGACACAATTGTCCATATAAGTGCAAAATACAATCATCTCTTCTGGAAAAAGGAGTTTCTTTAAAACCAAAAATTAGCAGGGCCGAGTACATTTTATGTTGTTTGTGCTCTGGAGTCAGTTTGAGGAAAGTGATAGGAAAGCTCTTGACAATGTTCTGTACATAATATACATTTATATACTGGTTTATTCTTGCAGATTTTTATTTTATGTTTATGTAAAGAAAAGCAACAGAACTGCAATTTTTAACAAAATTTTCCTTTTTTATATTTAATTTATTTTTATATATAATAAACCTAATGGTCAATAAACATGACAAAAATAAACTACTGTTTACACATGCTATTTACATCTAAACTCACTCACTCATTTTCATTTCCTTCTTCCTATATAGTGAACTCAACTGCTATGCCCTTTAAAGACATTGAATGAGTGAATAAGTGAATGATTTCGGACACAGCAACAGACTGCAATAATTAGACCTGCTTTCCTCAGTTCCCTGTCCTTATAGATGCATTCAGTAGTTCTGGCAGAGACTTGCTAAAGCGAATTATCGGAAAGAAACACAGATTTGAAGCTTTAGAGTATGATAGAAATAAGGATCCAAATTTCTCACAATACACATCTTAAATCTACAGTAATCACCTCAGAGCATCTAAATAATCAATAAGTTAATTAGGTGGATTAAGTGCCCTATACTTTTTTTTTTTTTTTTTACTTGCAGATTATCTTAATTTTTTAACGATCGCAGAGTTAAAGACATTTTTTTCTGCTGATCTTGCGTTTTAAGTAATTTCGTAACTACACAGAGCAGTCATGTGTTCACCCCTCACATTTTTGCAACAGTTTTAGTATATGATCTCAAGGGACAATACTATAGAATTGAAACTGTCCTCAACTCAACATACAGCCATTATTGTCTAAATAGCTGGCAACAAAAGTGAGTACACCCTAAGTGATATCAGCTGTGAGTTGTGTAACCGTGCAAAGCCACACGTCCTGTTCATCATGTTCATGATGTTGTCTGCTTGACAGGCTATAAGATGATATAAGATGGCTATAAGAATTGACAGCCTCGGCTATAAGAAGATTGGTGACACAGTAAAACTGAGTTACAGTACAGTGGTCATGGTTGTACAGAGTTTTTCATGTGCCCAAGAATGCCAGCTTTGCAATACTGAGGCTTGAAACAAGCCACAACCCTCTGATCCTTACCCAGTGAACTACCACCTGTCCTGTGATTGAAATTCACACACACACACACACACACACACACACACACACAGAATATCCTGAAGTGGGACTATATTGCAGTACCTGTCTCTTCTTCAGTTCCACCCTGCTAGCTTCTTTTGCTGTGAATACAGATTAGAGAAGGGTTGAAATATTCATGTGACCACTCACTGTGTACAAAATGACAAACTGCATTCATCACACAACAGAGTTCACATCTGTGATGTGGGATTATCTGCAGTCACAATTAGGACCATGTTTAATCAGGAGGGAGGGAGGGGGAGAGAGAGAGAGAGAGAGAGAGAGAGAGAGAGAGAGAGAGAAAAAGAAAGAAAGAAAGAAAGAAAGAAAGAAAGAAAGAAAGAAAGAAAGAAAGAAAGAAAGAAAGAAAGAAAGAAAGAAAGAAAGAAAGAAAGAAAGATGAATCTAGATAGATGGGCAGGAGAAAGAAAGAAAGAAAGAACAAAAGAAAGAAAGAAAGAAAGAAAGAAAGAAAGAAAGAAAGAAAGAAAGAAAGAAAGAAAGAAAGAAAGAAAGAAAGAAAGAAAGAAAGAAAGAAAGATGAATCTAGATAGATGGGCAGGAGAAAGAAAGAAAGAAAGAAAGAAAGAACAAAAGAAAGAAAGAACAAAAGAAAGAAAGAAAGAAAGAAAGAAAGAAAGAAAGAAAGAAAGAAAGAAAGAAAGAAAGAAAGAAAGAAAGAAAGAACAAAAGAAAGAAAGAAAGAAAGAAAGATGTGCAGGAGAAAAAAAGAACAAAAGAAAGAACAAAAAGAAAGAAAGAATGAAAGAAAAATGAATCTAGATAGATGTGCAGGAGAAAGAAAGAACAAAAGAAAGAAGAAAGAAAGAAAGAAAGAAAGAAAGAAAGAAAGAAAGACAGACATTGACATATAACAAGCAATACAACACACACACCCACTCACACACACACACACACACTATACCATGGCTGCTCCATGCTGTGAATGGCTGGCTGACACTGCTGCACAGCTCGATTTTCTCCCAGAAGTGTCTCTACTGTTCCATTAACATTAAACACTACAACATTACACAACATCCTCACCCCCCCCCCCCCCCCCAGGTTGTTTCTGCAGTACTCTTTTTAAAAGCCAAGAGAAGTGGCAGTCACCATTCTCAAATGCTGCAGCCAAAAGCGTACATTTTGGCATTGCAGTAAAAACTATTTACTACAGGTGTCCTATTAGCACACGACAGGAAGAAAACACTGCAGTCTGAAGACATCATTTCTTGACTTTTAATCATTGTATACTAATAAAAGTAGGCATGCAGATGAAAATCCTAGAAACAGCAGCTCAAAACGACTGGGAAAAAAAATAAATAAATCACAAAACAGTTGTGTGCTCAATGGGGTGATTTTACCTTTCACTTTATCCAAATAGCTCCTGATGAGGCTGATGAGTTCCGGGTTTTTGCTGAGTTGAGCATAGTAATAACTGTCATGGCCCAAGCTGTCCACAACAGTGACATCAGCTCCACTCCTCAGCAAAACCTCTACAGCTTCCTTACAGGCAAATTCACATCCCAGGATCAAGGCGGTTCTGGAAGCACGTTCAATTTGCATTAACACTTCAGTGCTAGCAATATTCTGCAACAGTGCTGCCATTTTTGCAGTGAGAAAGATGTTTGTCATTTCTGTTCGAGCTTCAGGGTAAAAAATAAAAGTTTACCAGATAATGTGTACCGTTTTTTTCCGGACTATAAGCTGCTACTTTTTCGCCACGCTTTGAACCCTGCGGCTTAAACAACGAAGCGGCTAATTTATGGATTTTTCCTCTGTTTTTCCCGGTTTCACAAACTTCAAGCCAAAAAAACTGAGCCCCATAACATTAGACCAATGAAATTGCCGAACAGGTTCAGGTGAACCAATGAAACTCTTTATATTAAATCAGATGCGCTCCCACTGAATCGGGCCGCACCACATCATAAATATGGATGAGGTTCCACTGATGTTTGACCTGCCGCTCACTCGGACTGTCTACAGGAAATGATAATCATTCGTCACGCTGAAAACAACCGGGCATGAAAAAACACACTTCACTGTGTTCTGAGCTGCACGGCATCGGGAGAAAAGCTTCACCGATGGTGATTTTTAAACGCACGACGATGCCAAAAGATAAACTCCCGAGAGAAAGTATTGTGAAAGGAAGGAGGAAGACAGTGAACAATGACTTTCTTGGTGGGCTACTGTTTAGATACAAGCCGTGTAACAGACACTGTCTTTCATTAAATCGTGTGTAAAGTTCATTAGTTTCAGTGTAGACACCTGCGGCTTATAGACAGGTGAGGCGTATTTATGTTCAAAATAAAAATCTCTGTCAAAGTCAGTGAGTGCGGCTTATATTTGGGTGCGCTTAATAGTCCGGAAATTACAGTAATCACAATTTTTATAAAATATAACACAAGCAAAAATTGCAAGTAAATAAAAATGACTGAAATGACTTTATATACTAACATATCAGGGGCATTAACAGCATGCTTTTGCATCACTGATAACTTTGCTGTATAGGTTTAGTTACAAACAGTTCACTGATTAATCTTGTATTAATAAGTAATGCATAAGATGTGAGTTATCATCTATAACAATGCATCGAATGCATCTCTCTCTCAGCTGGGAAAAAGTGGCACTTGTGTTCAAATGATAATGTCAAACATTAATTTCACCAAAATGCATCACTTTGTGCTGGCTTTGATTGGACACACCCAAAACCTACAGAACTATTTTATTTTAGAGCAACATCTGAGGGTCAACGATTATTTTGCAAGTTTTCCTCTGCAATCAATAAAGTGATTTTTCAATCAATATTTTAATAATAAGTGCTTATTTAAAGCAGTTAAAAAACTAATTTCTGAGAACACTCCTCAGGAAAAGCTTAGCATCCTGGGAGAGCTGAAATGCACTGGGGTCATTTTACAATCCAGATGTTATGCTTTGAAAATAAATGTAAGAACTCATGACATGCTGGTAAGATTTCTTTACTTGTTCTGCTTGTCGCGCACTCGGATGTCAGCTCCGCGCTCCAGCAGGAGCTGACAGATACGGGGATGACACATCTGAGTGGCCAGCACTAATGGAGTTCTCCCATCCTACAAACAGAAATAGTGCAGAACGTCATTCATTGACAGCACATTACAGACTCAGGAATAACTTATAACTAAGGAATAACAGGCTGAGCCTCTGGGGGAAAAAAAAACCCATCATGAAAAGGGAATACAGTTTCCGCAAAATCTCAGCTTTTCACATTATTATTCAATTCATAACAGATTTTAATGATTCGTCATGCCAGAAATGAATGCACTGTTCATGAAATGAATAAGCAGTTACTAAGCACATTCTTCACAAAGCCACAGCTGTAATACTACACCTGGAGTACAGAAAAGCCTTTCATAAGTAACAATGCAATGATACCACATCACAGACACTCAAATATCATTATGTACATTTCCCATGCTCCCACATACCCAGAACTGGTAATACTGTAAAGCTGGGTAATTATTTTTTCAAAATTCAATCATGAAAGCTTATCCACAATGATTTTATTATTTTTTTATTACATATTACAGCATCCTCCACAGCAAACAAGGCAAACAATGTTTTCCTTTTTAAATAAAGGATATAAAAAAAAATGTCTGCACAATTTTGAACTCAGTGATCCCTTCTTTCTCAACAGAGTAAATGGGGTCTTCTGTTACATGAAATGACACCAGACCTCAAAAGAATTGATCCCTCTTTACAGATGGATTTCAAATCATCACCACATCTTTAAATGAGTTATAATGTATATACAAGTATTATATTTATTAAGCATCTATTTTTCTTCTTCTTGCGAAAGGCATTTGAAAACATCAATGGCGAATTTAATTTAGATTTAATGAAGTGCAATATTTTATATAAACTTGTTCATGTGCTATAATCTGATCATCAGTTTTCTTACAGCAGCTTGGTATAATTCAGCCTTTTCTGCTTTTTCTATAAATCATTTCATGAGAAAATACATATAAAAAGTATATTATATGAGATTCATTTCTCCATTCATTCATTCATTCTTTAATCAATCCTATCATCTATCCATCTATCAATCAATCTCTCTCTCAATCCATCCATCCATCCATCTCTCAATCTCTCAATCTACCCATCCATTCATCCAAAATACAATGATATAAAAAAAAAACAACAACAACAACAAGAATAGGTAGACTTAAATGTGTACTTATATAAAATAAATTTTTATTTGTAAAGCGCTTTTAACAAATCTTCTTTAAGCAGCTTCACACAGAAGATTTGTTCCTCATCATTTCCTGTTTGTTCCTAAAGAGCTGTGGCAAGAAAAAAACTCCCTGAGACTACATGAAGAAATCTTGAGAAGGGAACCACCCTCCTCTGAGTGCCACCGAATGTGCATTCATTACAGTTGCATCGCTGTTGAGGTGTGCAGTGATAAGAGATTAATTGCAGAACTGTTCATGCATCCTGTGGTCCTTAGCCGGTGTCAGACTGTTTATATTATGGTCCAAATCCATTCTCAAACTTCTTGATACTCTCAGTAACTTCATAGATTTTTAGACTGTTCATGTTGTGATTTGATACTTACGAAATCACTAGCGTTGACCGAAGCCCCACTGTCACACAGGAGTTTAACACTGGAGGAGCAGCCAGCCATGACTGCAGACAGGAAATAACAGAGACATGATTCACGAATCACAAAACAAATAAAAAAGACTCAGTTTGTCCCTGTACCATCTTGCTGACATTAATTCATTACACGGTGATAAAGTATGACCTGTAGATTTAACTTGTTCGGATATACTACAAGCTTTTGAGCTGCTGGGAGTCACAATGGTTATCACAGCAGTGTGGGAGAGAGAGGAAAAGGTCAACATGACAAAAGAGGGGGAAAAAAAAACAAAAAAAAAACATGAAAAGTTATTCACCAGCATCGTGAAGGGCTGTTTTGCCCTGCAGGTCCACATTTCCAACAGGGCAGTTATGCTGCAAAACACAAACACATCGATTTCACAAAGCACTGTACTGCACTTCCACTGACCAGAATGTCTCCAATTTCTGTCCATCATTTTATTTTCTAGTTCAAGTGAAACAGCTACACATGCTATATATGTGTAATATTCTTGGGAATTTTTCTGTGATCGATGAAAATCTCAAACTAAGAAAACGCAAATATGAAAATATAACAAACAAAAACGCATGACCGTTATACAAACTTTTAATTTAGAGGTTGACCGATTCATCAGTTTTGCCAATTAATCAGTGCCGATTGTTGAATGCTGGAACTATGTGTAGAAATCAATACCCATAGCTTTTCCGGGCTGCGTTTGTGCTGAAGCGGCTAAGTAGGTCCTCTGCCATTATACAGTACGTTAGCGGCCTCTAGAGGCGAATCACTGAAGGCACGCTGCTTGTTTTGCGTGACGAGCACAGAGAGCGCAGACACTTCAGATGCTCGTTTATTCAAATGTTTATTTCATTTAGCAAATTTTTATGATTCAGTTATGTCTTTTTATTTTTGTAATAAAGTTTAGTACTATTTTACAAGGAGTGTTTTTTTTTAATCCAGTATACATTTATAATTATTATTATAATTATAAATTATTATGATTAATTATCAGCAAGTACAATCCACCCTAGCTTTCAGTATCGGTAAAATCCACTATCGGTCAAACTTTATTTAAGATCATTACTTGCTCATTAGACACAGTGTTCATCACAGGTTAAAGAACTTAAAATTGTCACACTTTACCACTTTATATAGTTATCACAGATACAAAACCTTTAATGTTATTTGTGTTGGAGAAATTCTTTCAAATGCACAAATTGGCATCCTTATTGTGAGTCTTCAGCATTTACACACTCAATTCAATGTCATGCAAAGCTGACACCATATCTAAAACAGGCAACAAAGAAAAAAAATAAATAAAAAAGTCGGTAGATTAATTTCAGCTCGTATTTCCTCTTACTGTAAACAATCTCCAGCACTCAGTCTTCTGTGGTCTCCCGAAATGATGCAACCACTCAGCACTGAGTATGTGATATCAATAAGAAATGTGTTTCTGATTTGGCTGTTGCATCTGCACCTTTGCTGTGCCGTTTTTGCTTTTGCTGTTAAATGTATTTACGTGTAACCAAATCAGTAAGACTGGCTGCTTACAGGGTTGCCAGATGTAAACTAATTCCACAGAGTTGGGATGCACTGGTAGGTACATGTTCAGGGTTTGGCAAATTTTATACCTTAGTTTACTGGTAAGTCATATCAAGGAATTATGAGTCAAATAGATTACAACATGTGCTGTGATTAAACTGTTGCATGTGACCGAGTGTATAAATAAGATATCGCAAGGCTATTATATGATGTTTATTAAAGATCGATAGTGAATAGTGCTTTCCTCCCGGGGTGGTACACTGTCCCAGTGACGCAACATGAGCATGAGTCTCAAACGAAGCAACTGAAAGCCTTTCACTCTCCCAAATTAGTAGCTGTTATTCAATAGGGGAGATTTAACTGGAAGGTGGGAACTAGCCAAAATCTAATTTGAGAATCAGGCAAATAATAATATAGATATTTTTTTTTAAATCATCACAGCCTTACTTTGGAAATACAAGTATAGTCATGATTTTTGAGAACACAATTTACATGTCTAACTTAGATCTGTATGTATCTCCACTGAAGCTATATAACTTTGCTTGATTAAATGATTAATACTTTGGCTGCATTTAACATTCATCTGCAGTTCAAGTACAGAAAAAGTGTTGCTATGGAAGTTTAGTAGACTTTTAGCTCTAAATGAATGGTTACAGTCATGGTGTCGAGAACATAAACTTCTCTTTGTTAATAACTGGAACTGTTTCTGGGAGCGTCCTAGGTTCTTCCGCCCTGATGGCCTGCACCCCAGCAGAGTTGGAGCAGCAGTGCTATCAGATAACATCTCTAGGATACTACACACCATCTGACTGGTAAGACATCAAGAAATCTTCAACTATAAGAACACGCATACTACAGACCAAATAGTTACAAGTTCACACACAGCCCAGTTTATAGAAACCATATCTATTCCTCGGGTAGTAAAACCAAGAATTACATACACAAGATCCAGAAATAATCTTATTGCAGTTAAAACTGAAAAATGCCAGATAAACAAACACAACAAAGTTCTAAAGTTCGGTCTTTTAAACATTAGATCACTTGCACCCAAAGCACTGATTGTAAATGAGATGATCATAGAGAATAATCTCGATGCACTCTGTCTCACTGAGACCTGGATTAAACCAGGTGATTATATGGGTCTAAACGAGTCTACACCGTCAGGATATGTTTATAAGCATGAGCCCCGTCAGACTGGTCGTGGGGGGGGTGTAGGAACCATTTATAGTGCTTCTCTTAATGTTAGTCAGAGATTAGGATTCAGCTTTAAATCATTTGAAGTGCTCGTTCTTAAAATTGCACTTTCAGAGATGCATAGAAAACTCGCTCTGGTCACCGTGTACAGACCCCCAGGACCCTACGCTGATTTTCTTCATGAGTTTGCTTGTTTTCTCTCAGACCTCCTGATCAGCTTTGATAAAGTGCTGCTTGTAGGAGATTTTAATATTCATGTAGATGATGAAAACGATGCCCTAGGATTATCATTTGTCGATTTACTAAACTCTTTTGGAGTTAAACAAAACGTCACCAGACCAACCCACCGTTTTAACCACACACTAGACTTAATAATATCCCACGGAGCAGACGTCACTGATATAAATATTTTACCTCAGAATGATGACATCACAGACCATTATCTCCTACTGTACACACTACCGGTAGAGCAGATTAACCGTGTTTCACCACGGTATCGACTTGGTAGGACTATTATTCCAACCACTAAGGACAGATTCATAAATAACCTGCCTGATTTATCTCAGTTTCACATTAAACCCATAAATGCTGATCATCTTGATGAGATGGCGAACAACATAGACCTTATCCTCACTAGCACTTTAGACACTGTTGCCCCCATCCGGTTAAAAAAGGTTCGAGAACAAGCAACTGCACCTTGGTATAATAGTCATACGCATGCCCTAAAGAGAACAACACGTAATCTGGAGAGAAAATGGAGGAAAACTAAATTGGAGGTATTTAGAATTGCGTATAAAGACAGTATGCTTAGCTACAGACAGGCGCTAAAAGCTGCTAGAGCTAAACACCTGAGCAAACTCATAGAAAATAACAAAAACAATCCCAGGTTCCTTTTCAGTACAGTCGCTAAATTAACAACAAATCAGGGATCTGAAAAATGTGTTCCATCACAGTTTAGTAGTGAAGACTTTATGAATTTCTTCACTGAAAAAAATAGATAACATTCGAAAAACAATTGTGGCAGTTCAACCTCTGACAGCATCTCCTGACACAATCGTACTTACAACCCCACAACTACACTGTTTTACATGTATAGGACAGGAAGAGCTGTATGATGCTATTATGAAAGCTAAATCAACAACATGTCAGTTAGATCCAATTCCCACTAAACTACTGAAGGAAGTGTTATATACAGCTGGTGAGCCTCTTTTAAATATTATTAACTCCTCACTATCGTTAGGTCATGTCCCTAAATCCCTCAAGTTAGCAGTTATTAAGCCCCTCAAAAAAAAAACCTAATCTGGATCCAAACACGCTATCGAATTACAGACCAATTTCAAATCTCCCATTTATGTCTAAGATTTTAGAAAAGATTGTCGCTGCCCAGTTATGTAACCACTTGCAGGAGAACAATATCTTTGAAGAGTTTCAGTCAGGTTTTAGGCCCCATCATAGCACAGAAACTGCTCTAGTTAAAATCACTAACGACCTGTTTTTAGCTTCAGACCAAGGCTACATCTCCCTATTAGTTTTACTAGATCTTAGTGCTGCGTTCGACACTATAGATCATGATCTTCTCCTCGATCGCTTACAGAATTACATCGGTATTCAGGGACAGGCATTAAGCTGGTTTAAATCCTACCTGTCCAATCGTTACCATTTCGTAGATTTAAATGGAGAGCTATCCAGGATAATGCTAGTAAATTATGGCGTGCCACAAGGGTCAGTTCTGGGACCCCTGCTTTTTACAATATACATGCTTCCATTAGGAAATATTATTAGAAGGCATGGAATTAGCTTCCATTGTTATGCTGATGATACCCAGCTATATATTTCATCCAAACCAGGCGATACAGCTCAATTAGCTCGCATAACTGAGTGTGTTGAAGAAATAAGAGATTGGATGACCCATAACTTTCTGCTATTAAATCCTGATAAAACGGAGATTTTGCTCATCGGCCCAAAAAATAGTACACAGAAGCTCCAGCATCTCAGCCTGCATTTAGACGGTTGTTCTGTAACTACTAGTTCAACGGTAAAAGACCTGGGAGTTATTTTAGACAGCAACTTATCTTTTAAAAATCACATCAATCAAGTTACAAAAACAGCCTTCTTTCACCTTAGAAATATTTCTAAGCTAAGAAATATGTTATCTATATCTGATGCAGAGAAGCTCGTCCATGCGTTTATGACCTCTAGAATAGACTACTGTAATGCATTACTAGGTGGATGTCCTGCATCATTAATAAACAAGCTTCAGTTAGTTCAGAATGCCGCAGCAAGAGTTCTTACTAGGTCAAGAAAATACGATCATATAACCCCAATCTTATCGTCCCTACATTGGCTTCCTATTAAGTTTCGAATAGACTACAAACTACTGCTACTCACTTATAAAGCACTAAATGGTTTGGCTCCCATGTATCTATCCAGTCTCTTAACACGCTACAATCCGTCACGCTCCCTGAGATCTCAAAACTCTGGGCTTCTAGTAGTTCCTAGAATAGCAAAGTCCACTAAAGGCGGTAGAGCATTTTCACATTTAGCTCCTAAACTCTGGAATAGTCTTCCTGACAGTGTTCGGGGTTCAGATACACTCTCCCAGTTTAAGTGTAGATTAAAAACATATCTTTTTAGCAAAGCCTACACATAACACACATCACGCACATCACATCACAACCTTGTGCTCCAGAACATCTGATCACATGCACATTATCAACTTGTGCTGTTAATATCATGAACAGCAGCTACGCTAATTCCTCTCCACTGCTTCTCTTTCTCTCCCCATCCCGAGGCTTCCTGAGGTTTGGCCAGCTCCAGTCACGTCCCACCTCGTGAAGATTATGGACCTATGGATGATCATGGAGAAGTAGATGCCGAATGTTTAAAGGCCCTGGCATGGAGAAGCTGATGCTGGATCTATGATGATCACAAATTGTTCTGTATTGTTGAAAGATTTATGACCAAACTTTTGATGTCACCCATATGAGGATGGGTTCCCCTTTGAGTCTGGTTCCTCTCAAGGTTTCTTCCTCATATCATCTAAGGGAGTTTTTCCTTGCCACTGTCGCCACGGCTGCTCATCAGGGACAAACGCACACCATTCACCTTCACTGTTGTTTTCTGTAAAGCTGCTTTGAGACAATGTCTGTTGTGAAAAGCGCTATACAAATAAACTTGACTTGACTTGACTTGACTATGGCACTAGCACTGGTAGCTGCCCCCCCCCCTTGCTAAATCTTGCTTATTCTCACGTTGCTTCTTTCTTTAATCTGGACAATTTTCAGCTTGTTTGGACATCCTGACTCACTATAATGCTATCTTAATCATTTCCTTCCTCGCACCTTCTCTCTCCAGCAACAGCCTCCCAAAAGGGCAGTGTGGTCACATGATTGAGCTGTTAACTGCACCTCGATCTGCTCGCTTAAGGGGGGAAAGCACAGGGTTGGGTTACACTGGCCTCTATGATGACGGCACAGAAATACAGATGGGAGGTTAAACTAGCGATCTCCCCTGTCAACACCCCAAACATCAGAGAGTTCTATAGGGCTTTTAGCACACTTATTAGGTAGCTGAGCAGAACAGGTTACACTGACGTCAATAGTTGTTAGGGGGGTGGGGGTGGTGGGGGTCTCCCATTATTACCATTATTACTCAGGAAACAAATTTACTGAGTAATAATTGTAAACACTGTTGTACTCTTGGAGTTTAATTTGTGTATAAGCATAAACATCTTTAAGGTGTTCTTTCAACATAGACATACAACGTCAACAATGAATAGCTGCTACTTTTTTAAATCATGGCCCAATCGCTGTTTTTAAGTTTTTTACTCAAGAGAAATACGGATTGCGTAGAGACAAAATGAAATAAAAAAGCCTATTTTTTTTACTCCTTGCCTTTCTGAACCATCAATTGGACCAATAATTCTTTACATCAGTTCTCCAAGCCTCTGCCGGGTAATTATCAGATGTCAAGATGTGAAAGTAACGCTCGATTGTGACATGACAGGCCCGAGAATAGAACGTTCAGAAAATCCATCATAAGGAAAACAATTCCATTCCCTCTGCACACATGAGGGACAAAAGACATTCTTTATGTACATTAGATCGTCGTTTACGGTTCTGTTATTTTACAATATATAAAAACTCGACCAAATTTACCCATGAAGTGGATGAAGTGTTCATGCTGTTATTATGCACTACATAGAAAACTGGTGCACAGATAAAGAGGCGATCATGAGCACATTACCTGCAAAAGCTTCTGCACACACAAAGAGTGTCCATTTCTTGCTGCTAAGTGCAAGGCATTTTTTCCTGTAAGGATAAAAACAGTAATTGTTGCATGTTAAGTCTGAATGGCTGAATCGTCTCAGTCATAATTGCATATCTTAGAAAAAAAAAAAAAAAGCTGATCAGCAAAAAGGGGCTGAGTGCTACCTGGGACTTTCAAGCATCTCCACATTTTAGTTGTTTACATATTTGGTGTATTGGCATGATTTTCCAGAGCACATTTCCTTGCAATCCGTTTGACTGGTAATATTTAATAGTTTGATAGATAGATCATATTTGCTACCAGGGTGAAGCGCAGATGTATAATTGTGTCTCATAAGGAGTGAAAAATGAATACCTGTGGCATCATTGGCTGTCACATCAACACCATGGCCGAGAATGACGCTAAGGCAGTCCAAATATCCTCTGGTGGCAGCGAGATGAAAACTGCAGAAAGAGAGAGAGAGAGAGAGAGAGAGAGAGAGAGAGAAAGAGAGAGAAATTAAACATAGATAAAGCAAGAAAAAAAAAAAGGACAGAATTTTTAATACAGTAATATCCAATTGCAGGAAATTGAAGAAAAAAGCACGTGTCATGGGGAGACAGGAGAAGCCGGAATGAAAGAGTGATAAAGTGGCCAATGTGGTGCTGAAAATTGATGCCTGCTGTAACCTGCCACATCAGCATTCCCAGAGGATGATGGGAAACTAAATCCTCAACCCTAAACCTCTTATCATGGACTACATACAATATGCATTAACTCTATCCAGAAAAAAGCATTTTCAGCATTTTCCCCGAACCCACATAATACATGCCTATAGATTTGAATATCTGGATATCTGTCTACAAGTACAAGAGCGGGAGATTATAGAATTGATGGGACATGTTTAACAGGCAAATCAAACGTTCTAGTCCAGACTGGCTGGTTTATCATAGAGGTCATGGATGGGAATAAAAGTATTAGCTCTTTCAAATGTCCATTTATAGGGAGTGTTATTTTACTGCTGGAATATCAGGAGAACCTAGGCAGTTATTACACTCCATTCTTATTTAATATTGCTCACCAAAGCTTTAAAGCTATGCTAGATTTAGACCCTGAATTCTAACTGCCCTGTCATAAATGCAGGGGGCATTATTTACAGCAATGGGAAGGATCAGAAACAATCCAAGCAATCCAATTATGTCCACCGCAGCTCATTGTTGTAGCATATTATTCATACTTAGGAGTCAACACCAGCCATGGAGCAGTGAGCAGGCTCAAGTGGAACACAGGGCATGTGTGTGTTCGAGTGTTCAGAAGTGTGGGAAGTCACACAATCTGCCATGTGACTTTAGGAACTGTTATTAAAAGCGGTGTTGGGAAGAACTCTGGGCATGCCGCAGCCTTGACCTGAAGGTCTGGATGCACAAGCCCTAGTTAAGTGCACAGATCGCACCCCTGGTGTAGCATGAAACCCGAGTGACATGCTGTCTGCTCCCTGGCTTACAGTTACATCATGTTATTCAGGTGCTATTATCGTCACATAATGGAGAGGAATGATTTTTTTGGGATATCGCTACGAGTCAGGAGGTAGTCAGGTGGTCAGCTGATGTGATGAGGTCATTGAGTATATTCTGCAATGCTCAGGAAAGTCATTAGGCCTTGGATATGCTGCTGTGGAAACCATTGGGGGCAAAAGACTGAATGATTTGAATGACAAAAAAGCTGACAGCTGCTCAGAGTCCTGACAAAAAGATCAGCATGTTTCTTTTCAAATGTCCAGATCAACACCGGCTTTTGCTTTCTTTTTTTTTTTTTTAAAGAAATGTATAGCCCAACACTACAAGTGCACTCGATCTTCAAGACTTCAAGTTTTCAGGAACAAATCTCAAAAAGACAAGTAAAAGCAACCATTCATCGTGGCAAAGCATGACCAGAGAGACCGGAAAAGCACTCTGACCTGCTGGACTCGAGCATTAATTCACTGTTAGAGCTGCCACGTTGTTGACAGGCAAAGAGACGAGAGGGCTGTTCAGAACCCAGACATGTCATTCTAGCTTGGCTCCAGCTCCTTCTGTGCCTCTGCTGGATGCGTGACATTTTTAGAGACACTGAAATGATGTGTGTGTGTGTGAGTGTGTACACGAGTGTACATGATGGAACTTTAGAGACCCCCTGAAAAGTAGGAACATGACCGTGTGAACATGGACATTACTGCCTATATCACTAGGTCATTAACATTATCTTTCACAGAGAATAAAACCCTGAAAAAACTAGAAAATCTATATATTTTTACACACGACTAAAGCTATATTAAATGGGGTCGTATTCATGGAGTCTACACAAAAATTGTTGCTTTATACAAATTAAAATTTCTGGCTTCACGAGATGAGTCACTGTGATGTTTCTCTTAACACAGGAGAAGTCTTTTAACAGTCAATAAATAAAACTGAGTGTTAGTTTAGTCTTTCAGTCTCTTAATTCAAAAACCTCGGAGAATGATTTTAATGTTCTCCATCATTTAGCTGTCACTTTGTTCTTTGTATGCTGTCTGTATTAAACCAGTTTGCCCTCTAAAGATATGAGCTTCTCTGAGCCTGAATTTCTCAGTTACCGAGCAACATTATTCTCAAAAGTATAATTTCAAGAGTTCCATCTGAAATAACTATTATATTCGAAAAATGTGTCAGGTTTTTAGTTCTGACTGCAGGGAAACTTGGGACATGCAAACTGTGTGTGTGTGTGTGTGTGTGTGTGTGTGTGTGTGTGTGTGTGTGTATAAAAAAAAAAAAAAAAAGAACAGTGAAAAGTTCCTGTTTCTGTTTGCATTTGGGTAATCTTGAATTAGCAATGCTAATCGCTCTCTCCACAGATGTGCACCTCGAACCCACCCTAACCTCCCCCCACCCACAGTCTTTTTACTACGTGTATTCCTGTGGGCCAGGCAAAACACATTTTTATTAAAGATAAACACTGCACATATAATTCGATCTAAAATAGTGACCCACAACTGCAGCTGGACTACAGCGCACCCTCCCTGTGGTCTCCACAGCCACCGTGTCCATCACACGCATAACGCCAAGCTGAAACAACACGAACATGAAATCAGTGTGTGGCCATTCTATATATGAGCAGTGGAATCCTTTACATATTAAAGGCCCAAAAGCATGTGACCCTTCATGCGCTCTTGCAGCACTTGACCTCCCACGTCTCTGGAAGGTCTCCGTGCTCCGCCATAGGGCAGGTTGCTGCTGACGAGCCTGCTTCATATATAAGTCAGTGTTTGTTACCTCCAGCTCTGTTACGCTGCCTCGCCACCCTGGCGACTTGGCGGTGCTGGACGCACTTGATTTAGGCCTGAGAAATTCCAGAGATTTATTACAACTCCGGGCCTCTTCTCTATGCCGGCGCACAGGAAGAATCTCACACACGGATCGAAATACCCCAGGGTCGAAAACATGTTATGGTCCCGATTGCAAAGCAAAACAAAGCAGGCATTAAAAATGAGCTAAACATTGGCACACTCTAGACTTATTTCAATGCCACAGGGATTCAAAGTGGTATTAAAGGGCATTTAATCGTAATAAAAAGCAACCAGCTCCTGACTCTGTCTAAATAAAAGTATTTTCCTTATGCGTCTAGTACTTGTTTATAATCCAGGCATCAGTGATGGGATGTGCTTCACTTCTATGACGTTTACAACTTTTTTGGTTGAGTGGATCTGTTCCACAGTGACGATTCTGGACATGTCTGTGTCTACTGGTTGGTTACAGCAAGCCTCAGCCCAGATTAGACACAAACATGGGCCAGCGGGGATTCTGTAAATACCAGTCATTTTGAATAGATTATAATTACTCCCATATGCTGCTGCATAAACACGCAGCACTCAGTTTGGATTTGGCCCTTTAAAAATAACTTTTTAGAAGGATCAGAGTTTATCCACTTTGCTTTTTTTTAATGAAAGAGAAATCCAGAGCTTTGCATTTATAATTAAAAGAACCAGAAACAATATAGTTTATTAGAATAATGCAATGAGAAGGAAACATGGCCGGACATTCTGATCATCCCTGGAGTCATTATTAACCTCTGACACCTAAACCGATTAAAACTCGCTGCATGATTTTGTTGAAATGGATTATCCTCTGTGTGTGTGTGTGTGTGTGTGTGTGTGTGTGTGTGTGTGTGTGTGTGTGTGTGTGTGAGGGTGTGAGGGTGTGTGTGTGGGTGGATGCACTTACGCAGAGCGGCCCTCCACATCTAGTTTAGTGGGGATGATGCCTTTCTTACTGAGCACAGCGGACACCTTTTCCACTTCTCCTTTTTCCACAGCCTTCATCAGCCTGTCATCATACTTATTCCAGTCTGTGTTCTGTAAAACAGGACAAAGAGGACGGTGCATTTAGTAGAGCGTAATACTTTTAAATACAGCATCTTCGGTGCATTAGAGACTGTCAGCATGGCTCAAACTGTTAGGTGAGCGAAAGTGATTTGCGCTCCTGGTGTACAGCTAGCAAGAAAGAAGAGGAAATTTGGCACTTCGAGGAATGGAGCTAAACCAGTTCTTGAATAGCACTTTTTTTTTTCCATGGAACGCATTTGTACTTCGAAACTTGTTAGTAAATAAAAAAAAATAATTATTGCATAGTGTGTGTAAGAATGCAACTTGACAAGTTAAAACAAGACAAAAAAATCCAGAGGCTTAAAATATCGCTTTGAATCAACACTGCATTCTCCAGGAACATTCCGGGATTCTTAGCTGCTATGGAGAAAGTCATAAGTCACTCTCATTTAGCAGGTCAGTCCAAAAATCACACACAAACGCACAAGCATGTGCGTGCGCACGCACACGCAGTCAAGTTTCTCAGTAAAGTTTAAACAACTCTAAGCAGGATTACGATAACTGATCTCCATCTTAAGAAATGTTTGTTCTACAACTGTCCTTGTGTTAATTTGATACCTACAAAGTACACGGAAGTGCATTTAAGCCATCGGGTCATGGTGCTGGTGATGCTGGTCCTTTACGCAGCTGCTCAAAAGATATACAAATAAAAAAGTTGCCCCCCACGTGGCCCTGTTGGAGGGAAAAATACACTCAGCCAGCGAGTGTGTCCCCGTTTAATCGGGTCCTGTGCTCCAGTAGGCTGCCTGCACCTCGCTGAGACCCAAGAGTCCTCGGCCGATTCTGCTCGCTTCTCCCCGAGCCTCAGCCTCTCCCTGTGCTCTCATCACGTCCTCCCATACACACTAACACACTCACACGCCTGTGCACGGAGCTGCTGCAGAGCAGGGGCCAGCCCTGGGACAGCAGCTCCTCCTCTGAGAGTGTCTTTCACTTCTTCTCTCCCGTTTTATTGCTTTTTTCAAGCTAGTTTCAGGACGTCCTGCTTTTCCCTGCGAGATAAAGACTCTTCTTACTGAGTGCTCCTTCTTTCTCTCTGCGCCAAAATGACAAGGTCGTACAGCTCTTGGTGGTAAATATGTGATCTCTTCGGGGTCGAAAATATCCCGGTAAACATTGTGCAGATAGGGACTTCTGACTGGCTACCTTTTTTTTGCCCCCCTCCGTCCACAAACCTTTCTCCAATGACTGATTGGGGAGCAGGCACTAAGAATAACCTATCCTGACATGCTCGACCTATGAGTAACTGTAACGGTGGCGGAGAGTCAAGACGGAGGCCAGCCAAGCAGGAGGAAGCCCATACACACACACACACACACACACACACACACACACAAAGAGCTAGAAATATAAACCTATGACAGATTACAAATTTGGATTTAAACTACTCTATTGGATGACATGCTGAAGCGAGTCGTCTATACCTCTCGCGAATTTTCTCTTCTCATGCTCCTAGTGACGGCAGAGCTGCTGATCCAGACGCACGGTAGCAGGATTAGGTGTCGGCCTTTTTACAATCGGCTGTCTGGGAATCTTCAAAGCCCCCTCATCTCCATCTCTCTCTGCACCTTCATGGTAAACACGGCCTATAAAATCTATTTCAAACAGAAGTCGTCATCCTTTAAATTGGGAGACTGAAAAACATACTGGGGGAGGCCAAAAAAAATGGTGGTGGGGGTGTTTAATTTACAAACTGGATCAGTGGAGGGGGGTATTCGTGTCACACACACCCACACCCATCCGAGTCCGAATGGAGCCAACTAAGTGGCAGCAATCTTCAGAAAACATGTGAGAATCTCTTTACACACTCAAAAGAGCCATATGAGGGGGTCGGGGGGGTAAAGAGGAGGGAGGGGAAAGGGGTTACTTTCTAACCTGCTCTGCAACATGGAGACAAAGGAACAGAAATGGACGCATGCATATATCTGCTCACAGAAATACACGCATGCATGTATGTGCGTGTGTCTGTGCATGTATTTTTGTTTTGTCTTGCTGAAAGGACAATGAATGATGGCCTGGAGGTGTTTACAGCCTATTCACTCAACGTCACTCTAAATACGTGACGGACAAGCGTATTAAAGCACCAGATGTGAGTAAAGATAAGTAGTTGCTGACCAACCAACGGGTAACTAAGCAGTTTCATTTTGGAATTTTCATTAATACATCATGCATAATACAACACAAACTGCTTCAAAACACCAAAACTCTAAGCTGAGGTTAGAAGATTCAGACATTCAGGCATAAAAAGACTTAAAATGTGAAAGCCATTCATTGTCAATGTGCAGTCTGATGAAACTAATTAAATAAACCAGTCAACCAGAAATCATTATTCTGCTGTTAGGCTGTTCGACTTGACCCATAAAACTGTATGTTCAAAACATACAACAACAGAATATAACAACAGCCACAAGAGCCAAATCATAGCCATTTTGTTTTGAGTCACTTTTCTTATATACCAATCAGACATAACATTATGACCACCTGCCTAATATAGTGTTGGTCCCCCTTTTGCTGCCAAAATAGTCATGACCCATCGAGCATTAACAGCATAAAATTCTTCAGAAATTTTTGCTACAGGAGCTCGTCTGTTGGATCGGACCACACCTTTGCTCCCTACATGCATCAATGTGCCTTGGCTGCCCATGACCCTGTCGCTGGTTCACCACTGTTCCTTACTTGGCCCACGTTTGATAGACACTGAACATTGCAGATGGGGAACCGGCCACTGCAGTTTTGGAGACACTCTGACCCAGTCGTTTAGCCAACACAATTTGTCCCATTTCCTGCTTCTAACACATCAACTTTAATGACAAAATTTTCATTTGCTGCTCACCAGTCATAAATGTTATGATGTCTCCTGATAGGTGTATATTTACATTTACATTCATGACATTTGACACAAGCCGTTATAACAGACTTACAACTGAGCTGGTGAGGGTTAAGGGCCTTGTTCATGGGTCCAGCAGCTTGGTGGTGCTGGGATTTGAACTCATGACCTTCCATTCCAAAGTAAAAAAAAAAAAATGCTTTAACCACTGAACTACAACTTCCCCTGAACCACCACTTCTTATTTAATAGATTATATAATCTATTCGAAAATGATATCATCTCTATTAATATACAGTCCAAGAGTTTAAAAAACCAACTGCATAACAAAGAGCCCACACTAAGAACACATTGAGTTTAACAAAACAGCTGAGAGCTGTTAAAGATTTTAGCAGAAACTCGCATGTGCAAAGCCCTGTACTTCTGCTGGGTGTGTACGTTCTAACAACAAAGACCCAGTAACAAAGACCTGCCCAGGAAAAGGGTTGGTCTTGTAAATAATGTTTTGTAGCTTCAGGCAGCTATATATACAGATATAACTTAACTAGTCAAAAAAATTTTGCATGTTCAGGAAATGAAATACTCTCACTGTGACTTTGTTACATGGTTAATAATATACCGTAATTTAAATACTCTCAAGCTACATGATTTTTGTTACCTGGACATTTTAGCTAGACGAGCTACACAATATTAATGTTTATATAATATATAAATTAGCTACACAACATCAAAGGCCAAACGTATGTCAAAATCGCCACCTAGTGATTAGGTTATAGTGTTTCAGCCATACACATTCTTTCGGCTGCTCCCATTAGGGGTCGCCACAGCGGATCATCCGTCTCCATACCCCCCTGTCCTCTACATCTGCCTCTTTCACACCAACTACCTGCATGTCTTCCCTCACCACATCCATGAACCTCCTCCTTGGCCTTCCTCTTTTCCTTCTTCCTGGTGGCTCCATCCTCAGCATTCTCCTACCGATATAACTCATGTACCTTCTCTGCACATGTCCAAACCATCTCAATCTCGCCTCCCTCACCTTGTCACCAAAACGTCCAACATGCGCTGTCCCTCTAATAAACTCATTTTTAATCCTGTCCATCTTCGTCACGCCCAACGAAAACCTTAACATCTTCAGCTCTGCTACCTCCAGCTCCACCTCCTGTCTTTTACTCAATGCTACTGTCTCTAATCCATACAACATCGCAGATCTCACCACAGACATATAAACTTTCCCTTTCATTCTTGCAGATACCCTATGGTTAATGCAAATAAATTTATGATGTATTGTCTTTCTAAACAAAAGAGAAATGAACTATCTGTACCATGTTGAAGTTTTTTTTACATTGCGTTGTATTGCATTAAAACACAATGTCTTGAATCAAATCGGATCGCACTGCATCGTAATGGGGTGAATTGTATCGCATCACATCACATCAGTATCGGTTTCATATGTATCTTTAATGTATCATATCGTTGGCTGTGCATCGAGATGCGAATTGTATCGGCCTCGGTTGTGGAGATGCACGTACATCACTGAACGTCGTGTTTTAAATATAACATTAAAATTGCTTTTTAATGGCAAATAACTGCAGTGTAAAAAGAATAAATCCCTTCAGGGTATTCTGTTCTGGGAAAATAATAAACTTCCAGCATATAACACATCACACGATCATGTTGCTAAATATTGTAAAGCACTAGTTTGTGCTTAATTCGTCGTCAAGTATGTAATAGTAAATATGCCAATGACAATTCTGAACATAATGTGGATATTATTTGGTGTAATGATTATATTCAGAACAAGGTACAGACCAAGGTGTTAACAGCTGTGTCTGTATACTGAGGATCCAGCGGCACAGGACCTCAGATTCTTATAAGGAGCCTAAAACATGAGCTTTGAACATATGTAGCATTTCAGAGTTTTGATCAATAAAGTAAAAAAAAAAAAAATAAAGAAAGTCTGAGCAAAGCCAAGCTGGTTTTGTTATAAAACCTCTTATCATCACCAGCTAACCATACAATAAACACTAAAGCAAACGCTAGGACAAGTATGCTTGGGTAACACACTTCCTTTCTTCCTCTTCTTTGTTCCTTTCACATGTGACTCAGCTTTTAACTGAGAAGTTTTTAGAGAAAAAGATAAGTATGTGTACTTTACACAGCATGGATGATGGGTAAGGACAAGCTTAGTGCAAGACGTCTGGGTTACTGCCAGATGAACATGCACCAGCACAGAAAAAAACTGGAGTGAAGGTGGCAGCTGAGCCAACAACTATGATCATGAAAAGCACAGACAAGTTCAACACAAACCAGCATTAACATACCAACAAACCACTGGTGTAGTAAAGAAAATTGACTTTTTTATTACAAATGCAAAGGGTGGGTTAGTATTTCATATATTAAGTGAACAGAGTGTTCAGGAACACCCAAGGCCCACTGATGTGTGAAGCAAAGACTAATCCGCCCAGTCTGATCAAACATAAGAGCATCAGGAATACAAATAGCAGAAACAGTTAATGCTCGCTCGGATCGAACACACAGTGTTCCCAACTTGATGCGTATGGAGCTACACAGCTGCAGCCCTGTTAGGATGTTGACTCGTTTCTCCCACAGAAAGCTCCAACAATGGACACGTGAACATTAAAACTGGCGCAAGGAGCCATGATAGAGGGTTCCCTGGTGATGAAGCACATTTTCTTTTATATCATGTGAACATCCTGGAAAATAGATAACACCAGGATGTACTATCAGAAGAGGGCAAGACATTGGAGGCGGTGTAGAGCTCCGAGCAATGTTCTGATGGGAAAATGTTGGTCATGGAATTCATGTAGATGTTACTTTCACACATACCACATACTACATAAACAATGTTAGAACAAGTACACCTCTTTATGGCGGCAATATTCCATAAAGGGCATTGGCATATTATTATGTCATGAAACACTAAAATAATTGCAGTCATCAGCTATGTTACTTTATGTGCAGATTAAACATTGATTTATAACTACTAGTTCCTATTTTTATTAGTCCAAGATAAATTTTCCATCAATTTCAGGGTTTTTGTATGTATTGTGGAATGGGAATTCTGACCTTTCATACCGAAAGCAGAAGATGGGAGGGAGAGAGATTAGTTGCTCCCTGTGTGAATGACTGAAACTGGAATGTTTGTGAGTTCAGTAGGGTTGTTGCAATGTAACAATCAGTCATAGTGTATGTTGTATTTATTTCCATCCATTTTTATTTTTTACTTATTAAGTTCTTTATTGCAGAGTTTTAACATACCAACCACATTCCACTAGACAATGCAAGACACACACACACACACACACACACACACACACACACACACACACACACACACACTTAACAGAAAACTAGAAGTCGGCCAAGTAATTAGTTAATCCATAGTTGATTGCTGAAACAAGGCTTCCAGTCTGCTGTTATTACAAAAGCGACCTCTAGAGGCGAATGACTGACACCACATGCTGTTTGTTTTTGCATGCGAGATTGCATGCTGCACGGCGAGCGCGAGGTGCATAGGCAACGCTAAATTAGATTATTATTATATATCATATTTATTCAATTTTCATGATTCAGTACTGTTTGTTATTTTCGGAAAAAAAAATCTGTACTACTTTACATAGTGTTATGTTTTTTTTTTTTTTAAATAAAATTCATTTTAAAATCTATTGGTTGATTCATTAGTTGGTTGGTTCAATATTATACAGTAATATTTTTTAGACCAGAGTAACAGACATTAAAAACCCTTGTAGCAGTTGAAGCAAGTTTGCTCAGTAGTGACAGATTCTGAGCTCATCATATCCAGGTTCTAGTGGACTCCTTCTGCATTTTACATGATTTCAAAACCTTTCAAACCAGAACTACTTCCTTTTCCCTTAATCAAACACCACATGTCAATGTCAAGGGAACAGCATTGTTAGAGCTTATACTGTGCACCTTGGAACATTTTAGACAAATGAAGATACACAAAACCAATGAGGGGAGGGGTCAAAGATCAACTGTTTCTTTTGGCACTAAGTCCACAACTCATCACTTGCCTTGAGGGTATACGGTGACAGACACGAATTGCGCATCACTTTGAGATACCGTCCGAGATCATCTCACTGCAAGAGATAAGCACTCTCTGTGCCTCAGTGACGCACACAAACACCAGCCGTTATAAAACAAATTCAAACAGGTGCTCATTAGCTGGTGTTTATATACCATGGTGCTTGTTGCTCCAGATTACTCATTTCATATTTATCTTTCCAACAGGAGATGGTTCACAGTTAAAAAAAAAACCACAGGCAGGGAGTCATGTAATGCAGGACCATCCAAAAAAGACAACCCACAAATGCAGAAGTTCCACATTGCAGTGTGAATGGTGGTGGCTGGCCATCAACCAGAAAATCATACACATTTTAAAATAATTAATTCATTTGATGGTTTAAATGTTGCAAAGTAGCCATGTAAGAACAGCTTTAATAAAGAAATCTTTAGTGTCTCTCAACCGGTCTTAAATAATCCATTTTGGAGTTTTTCTATATGGAAAATCGGCAAAAGAAATCCCAAAATATATTGTAACAAAAGAAAGAGGTGGAGATATAACATGTACACACAAAGATCAGGCATAACATTATGACCACCTACCTAATATTGTGTTTCTGCCAAAAACAGTCCTGACCCTTTGAGCATTAAGAGCTGCAGTTTTGGAGATCACAATTTGGCCCTTTTCAAACTCGCTCAAATCCTTACGCTTGCCCATTTTTCCTGCTGCCAACACATCGACTTTGAGGACAAAATGCTCACTTGCTGCCTAATATTTCCACCCACACACAGGCGCCATGATGAAGAGATAAATCAGTCTTATTCAGTTCGGTCATAATGTTATAATGCCACAGTTATGCCTGATTTGTATATACATAATTTCAGTATTAAATGCACAGAAGTAATAGAAAAATTTTAGCTAATTTAAAATTAACAAACATCAACATTCCACATGACAAGAACAAGTTTAATGGTTAACTAAAAGAGTTCTGATTGAACAAACCTCTTCAGCACCCACTTTTTTGTCTATTCACAAAAATATCCAAGCACTTTTTTACATTACCTTTTACATGCATTTAGTTGAAAAACAGAATATGACTAGCCTTATTGCATGTACTTGAAACTTTGTACATCAAGAGGAAGGCAGTAGACATTCTCCTCATTGTGTTTAACATTCAGGTACTTTGAGAAAATTGATGTGGCCTCCTGCATTTTATGGACCTGTACTAATGTCTAAGCTTATGAAAAAGTCTTACTGTTACTGTTCTCTGTACATTTGCTCCTGAACTAAACTCTCTGAACTATTCTACTCAACTGATCATTTAATAAAAATAGAGATTGCAGCTTGAGACATAGCAGTTAAAAGGATGAAAAAAAGATATGACAAAAAAAATGATCAAAGAAGAAATGGAGTACATTGCACCTCGCTGTTCTATTATACAGTGCCATGTAAAAGTTAAAAAATTTGTTAGAACACTCAAAAATATACAGTACAGACCAAAAGTTTGGACACACCTTCTCATTCAAAGAGTTTTCTTTATTTTCATGACCATGAAAATTGTAGAGTCACACTGAAGGCATCAAGGGCTATTTGACCAAGAAGGAGAGTGATGGGGTGCTGCGCCAGATGACCTGGCCTCCACAGTCACCGGACCTGAACCCAATCGAGATGGTTTAGGGGTGAGCTGGACCGCAGAGTGAAGGCAAAAGGGCCAACAAGTGCCAAGCATCTCTCGGAGAACTCCTTCAAGACTGTTGGAAGACCATTTCAGGTGACTACCTCTTGAAGCTCATCAAGCGAATGCCAGTGTGGAAAGCGAGTGTGCAAAGCAGTAATCAAAGCAAAAGGTGGCTACTTTGAAGAACCTACAATATGACATTTTCAGTTGTTTTACACTTTTTTGTTATGTATATAATTCCATATATAATTCCACATGTGTTAATTCATGGTTTTGATGCCTTCAGTGTAAATCTACAATTTTCATAGTCATGAAAATAAAGAAAACTCTTTGAATGAGAAGATGTGTCCAAACTTTTGGTCTGTACTATATATATATATATTCCACGGGTCCTGTGTATAGGTATGTTTGTTCAAGTTAGAATTGTCTCATTTAGTGTATTCCTGGTGGTTTCTGTAGCACCTTGATCCTGAACGAATGTTGCTTTATTTCACAGTGTACTAAACCATATATGGCTGAAATTTGAGTGGTCTAAAAAGGCAGATAACAAAATTTCACACACAATGTTCTTGTAAATGATGTATAAATAAATCTGTTCGCTTCCAGCTTGCTGAATGAGGCCCAGTCAATCTAAAAACTGATTTAAAAACGTCATTGACAACTGATGTTGCCCAGTTGTTAAGTCTGTTCTATACTTATTCTATCTACCTCTGTACGAACCACAGCAAATAATTCTAACCAATTGATACTAATCCTTCTGCAGTGTCAACAGTTGTAGCATAGCAATTGTGGGTTATTCATTAATACCCTAACCCCAACCCTAACCCTAGCCCTTGATTACACAGTAGTGACCGAGACCTAACCTGTGATTAGTGACTCTACCAGTAGTAGTAATTAAGCGATAATTCCAGGTTACGCTGGGAATATAGGCAGATAGCTATACAGACTGTCGTTATGCTGCCAGCTAAACGGCTGCTTTAATTAGACCTGCTCTCCAACATTCTCACCCCCACCCTTAGGTTATGTATGCTGATGATCTTAGGCAAGTGTGCACCCAGACGCCTGCTCGTTGGTATGCTGAAGTAAGGCTGGGAGTAGCAGCAGGAGGCCCTTGTCGGTATGTAAACTAGCTGTAAAAAACAGCTTCAGGCTATACGGCATCTCCAATGACGGATCTCCATGATTGGCTCAATAAAACGAGGCACACTGCTACCGTGGCAACATGAACACACCATGCATAAGAGGCCTCAAGTTGTGACCATTATGCAATTATGAGACTTTTCTGATGAGATTTACGCTGCGCTCACCCTCTTTCTCTTCCTCAAATGCACATATACACCTCCTAAATGTGATTAATTACCGATCAATATGAAGAATGATGTACAGCACTCTAGAACTACCATCACTCATTATTAAACCCCATGTGTCAAGAACAAAACAAGAATGATGAAATGATATTAATATTAACTGCAGTTTGGCTGCATGACTGTTGACTCATCCAAAATCTAAAAAGAAAAACTAGGGCAACAAGTGTCCAGTTACAGACTCCCTTGGTGGTTCCGGTCTGGTCCTCTAAAACTCTGTCTTCCCAAAAGAGAATCAAATATCCATTAGTGAAGAACTGCCCATTGCTCTCGCTCTTACCCAGTCTCTGTGGGGAGAAGCCAAGCTGAGCATGTAGTCTACCCGAGCTTTCCAAAGTCTTGACAGCTGTTCTGTAGCATCAGAATGGTCTGACCTTTGACCTAGGGGCCAAAGTGTTCCCCTGCTATTTTACTCCCCATTTCTGCTATCAAGTTATAATAAGAAGGATCAGCTTTCCCAGTCAACTCTGGTCTCAGATCTCATGGATTTTTTCACTGACCACTCAAAAAAACAGGACTAATCAGGGCACAATGTTAAGACCCAATCTTCTATGATCAGAATAAATTGCTTATCAGTGCTGTAGGAAATTCAGATCCTGATGTAAAACACCAGGCATTTAGTCTGAAGAGATCCCAGATGGGGTGCCAGTTCTGTGTGGGGGCAACATGCAGGCAGACCCCCCTCATTCTTACATAGGAACAACTGAGCATCACCAATCTATATGCTGAAATTTTTGGGAGGCAGAAGGAAACCTACACAAAAACATGGAGAAGCCGCTCTGTAAATGAGTTTTGGCTTAACCCTGGGCCCTGAGATGCAGCAATGCTACAATGCTTAAATGTCACCTGGCCAACTATATTTACATTTCAACTCCAATCAAACGCCAGTGAAACTGCACCTTTTTAATACGAGGTGGTATCAAAACGTTTTGAGACTAATCTAAGTGTGTAAACATACATTAACTAAGTACTTTCTTGTAAACAGAGCTAGTCCTAAAACTTTTTAATACCACCTCCTATTTGCGCTTTCATAGTATATTCAACAAATCTAAAAATACACTGAAATAAACAAACTTTCTTTCGGCTTCTCCCGTTAGGGGTCGCCACAGCGGATCTTTCGCATGTTTGATTTGGCACGTTTTTACGCTGGATGCCCTTCCTAACGCAACCCTCCCCATTTATCCGGGCTTGGGACCGGCACTGAGAGTGGCTGGGGTTGGTTCCCTGACCGGGGATCGGACCTGGGTCGCAGCGGTGAGAGCGCTGCGTCTTAACCACTCGACCACCAGGGGACCTCTAAAAATACACTGAAATAGTTTTCCTAAAATGAACACTTTCTGAGAAGGAATCACTCTGGTGTAGAAATCTACATAAAATCATTCCCCCAGTCAGAAAAACTAACCATCACCAACTAAGCAACTTCACAAGGTTCTTTGGTTTTAACTAGAACTATATAGTGATTTTATGCAGCTCATGACCATAATTATTCCCCTCATTTTGTTGATCAGATCAACACAGGTTAAAAAAAAAAAGGCATCAATCCAAGAGCCGCCCGGTCACTTCTGACTACGGGGAAAGGGGTTAAGATGCAGGACTTCTGGTCAGAAGGTCATGAGCTCAAATCCCACCACCACTAAGCTGCCACTGCTGAGCCCTTGAGCAAAACCCTCAACTGCTCAGTTGTATGAATGTGATAATAGTAAGTCACTCTGAATAAGGGGGTAAAATATAAATGCAAACGTCTGAGGTAAGCTGAATGATGCATAACTCGTCTATTATAGTCTATAAAATGTCAGTTCAGATCAACTACGACAATCAAAACTAGGACGATCAAAACTGGACCGAGTCCACTTTGTCTTTAGCAGTGGCAGGGCCATTATATTATTATGCCATGCTGAGAACAAAACTCCAAACATGCCAATTCTCTCATCATTAGATATCAGAGCTGCATTTTATGTGCAAGTCCAGCCATATCACACTTTCTAGCAGAGGAGTCAGACTGAAATCAAGGAGAAAGAACTGAGCAAATTCCACTACCGAGACCTAAAATGAGATGGTTTTGTTCATTAAATTCTAAATCTGTACAGATAAAAAAGGCTAAAGAATGATCTACCATGTGACTTTGCACACGTGACATTAATTTTGTGATAAAGTGCTGGTTAGATTAGCCAAATAAATAAGAAATTGCTTTATTAACTGGCTGCGACTGAATTTTTGGATGCCAGGGATAACGCTAGGCAACCTCACATGCTCCCGAATCCTGCTTAATCTGGCATGAAGCTGAAAAGCTGGAGGACGAGAAAACTCACCTCACACAAAAAATGTGTAAAGATATGTGAAGATCAGCGTGTATATAAAAGCAAATTCGAAGAGAAAGGAGGAAAACATGAAAGACCAAAAACAATAAAATAAAAAAAAGTACTGAGTAATATTGAATGATAGAATCAAAGAACACAAAATATATGGATAAATGTAAAAAAAAAAAAAAAAAAAAAAAGTGAAGACAAGAAATATTTAAAGCACAGCGAAAAATAATGATTAAATTCTATGTTATTGCAATAAACAAGAGGCCATAAGCACATTGACATATAAAATAAATGCCTTGGGCAAAATAAGGTTCACTGTTTGGCCAACATAAACTATTAGTGAATTCGATTAGAAAACTGAAAACTGGAACCGAAAATCATAAATGTATGTAAGAAGTCAAACGGTTTAAAACATTCCACAGTGAAACAACCCACACAAATGCAGGAATGTGCTGATTAAACAAT
Organism: Silurus aristotelis; assembly: GCF_946808225.1. Lineage (NCBI taxonomy): Eukaryota > Metazoa > Chordata > Actinopteri > Siluriformes > Siluridae > Silurus > Silurus aristotelis. Next base: position 6,584,392 of record NC_139582.1, on the reverse strand, counting down.
ATTTACATGCCCAAGGTCACTGCTTCCCATGAGTCAGAGGGACAGTCTTATTAAGGACATGCCCCAATGTGTATTTAACACCAAAGTGCTAAAGAAACAAACCCATTCAACCTGAAAGCTTGACTTTATTCTCAATTAATGAGGCAAAAAATAGACTGGAAATGTTTTTTTTGTTGTTTTTTAGCAATTTAGGTCAAAAGAGTAACTGATAAGACATGATATATTAGCTTTTAAAGGTTTATTTTATTAGTTTAAGATTAGATTAACATTGCTAACAGCCAAGGGAAACTACAAGGTGCCAGTTAAGCATTAGGCTAACATTTTTAATAAATCACCACACAGGCCTTAGCATGGGATACTCTGCTTAGACCGGAATTACAACGCTAAATAAATGAATGTTACACACACACACACACACACACACACACACACACACACACACACACACACACACACACACACACATATATAGGGACAGATGTTAAAAAATTTATGTCCAAAAAGCACATACAAATCTTAGTCAGGTGTCCACAAACTTCTGTCTATTCTGTCTTCTGTTTTTTGCTTCTCCTAGCTTGCTGCAACTACACAATATAATATAAAATAAAACATACATTTTTGTCTTCCATGTTTAATTCGATTACGTTTTATTTATATAGTATTTTTAACAACAGACATTGTCCTAAAGCAGCTTTATAGAGATAAATAGGTTATAAAAATTTATATGTTCGTGTCTATAAGTGTATCTCTAGTAGTGGTGACAATGGAAAGGAAAAAATCCCTGAGAAGGCATGAGGAAGAAACCTTGAGAGGAACCAGAATCACAAGAGATCCCATCCTCACAGAATGTGGCACTGAATGTGTATTCTAAAGCTGTTGCTAGTATTCTTGCTAGCATGCTAGTATTCCACTGATTATTCCAAGGATCAATCCTATAAGAAAATATTTTTCTTTATTAGAAAGCGATACTAAATATACAAGAGAAAACAAGACACGTCTCTTAAAATGAACAAGTAACTTGTTTCCTTTTGGGAACAATGTAGATGTTTATTGCTAAATTTAGATACAAGAATATCTGTGAAAACAAAACCCATTTAGTGCATTTAATTGCCATATTGGCAGGGACAATTTCACTGACATCTCCACATATAACAAAACATCAAAATGTAAATACAAATATATACATAAAAAAAAAAGTGAAATAAAAATACATTTATTTAAAATTTTTAAATAAACACTGTATGGTGTTTTCTTTATGATAGTTTGAAATGATACCACACTTTGAAAACTTTGTCTCTTTCTTGAATCTGAATCCTATGGAAACCCGTTTCCGCCACATAAAAAAAAGTTTGCCTAATTCCACCTTTTTTATTTTTTTTGCAATCCGCCATTTCTGACTTTATTTCTCATAAACATCCAACATTTCTGGTGCATCCTGTTGGTGTATGAACGGGGCTCCTCTGCTTCATCTGTCTTGTTCGGTCTCCTCCAGAACTGATTGTTAAAGGTCTCTCCATGGATCGAAGGCTTAAAACTATGCGATTCTATTGATTGTAACCCATTTTATTTATTTTTTTTAAAAACAATAAAGAATGTATCATGCATGGCCTCTTAGGACTTCCAGAGAAATCAGAAATTGATTCATTGTGACACAAAATTATTCTAAAATTTTCCCCCACATTTCCTGTAAACTTGTTTTAATATTAAGCTGAAACTAGTCTACCACAATTTTGACAAAACATATCCCCTATCAAATACACCAGACATAACACCAGGTGTAAGATAGGGTCCTTGTAACAGTGACCGAATCCGACAAAGTGAGGCATGATTAAACAAACACACCTTAGTCTGAGTTTATGATTAGTGACAATCATAAGGACACGTAAGGACTTGTCATCAGATGCTGCATCTATAACATTCCATGCTTTATTTCTTCTGGGATTTACAATTGTAGAATTCATGTTGTACCTCAACTCTCCTCTAGAGGACAGCACTAATTCCAACCATGCATCAGCATCATAATCAGAATAAGTATTATTAAAGTATTATAGTTTACTAATAAGCAATTTAAATAAATATCTGATGCAGTACAATGTAAACTAAGAAAAGAAAGAAAAAATTATTTTGCATCTGACCACGTTTATCATAAAAAAGTGAGGGAGGCCCGATTGAGATGGTTTGGACATGTGCAGAGGAGGGACATGGGGTACATCAGGAGGAGAATGCTGAGGATGGAGTCACCAGGAAGGAGGAAAAGAGGAAGGCCAAGGAGGAGGTTTATGGATGTGATGAAGGAAGACATGCAGGTAGTTGGTTTGAAAGAGGCAGATGTAGAGGACAGTAGTATGTAGACAGATGATCACTGTGGCGACCCCTATAGGGAGCAGCCAAAAGAAAAAGAAAATTATGTTTAATTTCATTTTAATACATCAGCTGAGTTTTGCTATAGTCTCTCGAATTGTCCTGGTAAGATCAGAGTGTGTGCGTATATGTGTATGTGTGTGCGTGCGTGCATATCGGTGTGTGCCACATCAGCAAAGAGATAAGCTGGAGCCCCACCCGTTGTCCAGACACTGCTGCAGGACTTCCCACAGGCTCTAATCCCTGTCCGCTAAACACACATACACACACACACACACACACACACACACACACACACACACACACACACACACACACACACCCCTACCTCACTACAAATGCTGCAATATACATAAACTGCAATATTCACAAGAGATAACATGCACGTTCTCACTTCCATACATTTTCTCCTGGAGGTGACAGATTTGCTGAGCTTCAGCAGTATACACAAAGATAGATCACCTACATACAAGTCCTCACATCTAATAATCACCCTAATCTTTACACACCATCACACCATGTTCTGATAATGCCAAAAGGTGTTGCTATTAATTATACTTTCAGTGTGAGTATTCGCATTTGAATTTAGACACGATTTCTCTCATGTTTTCAAAAATGTGAACACAAAAGCATGTATTGTTCAAAATTAACAAAGATTGTGGCTCAATTTGGGGCGATTCCTCTTGCCAAATTGTCTTTAATTACACAGGTTTACAAGAGTCTCTCGTATGGACTCATAAATCAAAATCAGGAAGTCAGCTAGGCTAATTGTTTTTCAGTGCTATTTTCCTTCAGCTATCTTCTTTTTCAAAACAAGGTATTGAGTTATTCTGCATTATAGGGCAAAAGGCTTTAAGGGTTTATGAGTGATGAGATTAGATTCCCTTATACATTGTTCATTCACGTTTCACCTCAGTCACTTGCAGTCGCGTATCCTAATATTCCGGCCTTCGGAGGTCACTGTGGGTGTGGTGCTCTTGGATATCACACACACACACACACACACACACACACACACACACGCACACACTAGGGCTGGGCTAAAAAAAAAAAATAAAATCACAAAATCACAAAAAATCCGATTTGCGATTTAAATCGATTTTTTTTCTGCCTGCTAAAAAAAATATGCATATGACAATTTTTTATTTTTTTAAGTTTTAACTTTATTTAATAAAGTTTATTTTACCCTTCTGGGATTATAACCCACTTTGGGATAAAGTGCAATCAGAAACAACAAGCCAAAAATACAAGCCATTGTAAATTGTGAAAATAGAACGTAACATAACAAAATGAGCAAACCTATAAAGAAAAATGTTTTATGAGTGTTTGAATGTGGAACATGGTTAAAAATGCAGTGAGGTTTTGAGTGATTTTGCCTTTACTTTTCTTCAAAACTCCACAGTAAAATGACTGTTTGAATATAGTGATTTAAATGATCTGATTTCTCTGTTTCTTAACGGAAACGCCGTTCTGAAGCGCCTTTACATGTATTTTGGTCGCTTCCACCACCCGTACCGTAAGTGTACGATTGGACGCGCAACACTAAACGAAGTGCGGCTGCTTAACCGTGTATTTTCAACATGCGGCTGCTTAACTTTTCTTGGGAACGAGTTCTTCTCTGCTCGCTGCCATGTTGTTTGTGCATCTCTATGGCAAACACACTTCTTTTTTCCTCCAAACATGCCATGCTACATTTTTCCTATATTATTGTTTCACCTTTGGTTTCAAAAGTGTTTGGGTTTTTTCTGAATGACATGCCTTGACCCTCACTTGAACCCCAAACCTGTTCCAGCATTCCCCTGTGCACAAAGCCAGCTCCTTGAAGACATGGTTTACATGGGTTGGAGTGAAATGTCTTGAGTGGCCTGCTATAGAGCACTGACGTCAACCTTACTGAACACCTCTGGGATGAATTGGAACACTGAACTGCACTCCAGACCTCCTCACCTCACCTACATCACCTGACTGTACTAAACACCCTTGTTCCCGAATGAGCACAAACCTCCACAAACACCCTAGAAAAAATAATAGTGGAACATCTTCTCAGAAGAGTGGAGATTATTATAACACCAAATTGGGACTAGATGTGGAATGGTCTGTTTAATAAGCACATACAAATCTTATGGACAGGTGACCACAAGCGTTTGTCCATATGTTGTATGTGTATAGATTTAAAGTGGGTTAATGTAATGAAAGGATATTTAAGAATAAATGCTCAAAACAAAAGTTTCAATTGTGATATTAAGCAAAATCCATATTTATGTTTTGTTTTTGGTTTTTCCCTCTCCTATTTTCGCAGGCTAAATCACGGTCTAAAATCACTGTTTATTATGTGGCATATTAGATTTCAGGATTACAATATAATTATCCAAGTCACATCCCCAGCAATCTCACAACGACCTTAATTTCCTACCGATGCACTAAATCCTTAAGTGAATAATTGAAACATGAGATTGCGCCAGGTGTAATACAGAATTAAAGCTAATTAACTGGTATGATCTGCATTCTAATGTGGTACCAACACCACAGAGCAGGCTGCATCAGAATCCATACTACAGGAAGATATTTTCAGTCATTTTACAAAATGAAAAAGAACCCTAAAGTTGAATATTTTCCCACATAAGCTTACTTTCATTTCACAGAATCATGCTCTCTCATGCTCATCCTTTTCAGCAATATTAATCTTTAACTGAGCAATCAAAGAGGGTAATCGCAACTATGCCAAATGCCAAAACAATTGTAATTGTGTTACTTCTGTATTTTGAGGAAAGAACTTATCTATAAAAAAAAATACAAAAATAAAAACGTGCGGCAGCAAATCAATAACGTGTAAATAATATTATATTATGCTCAGTTGTAAAGGGTTCTTTTTACTTGACATATGTACTTTTACAGCACAGTGAAATTCCTTCTTCGAATATAGCAGCGATGTTAGGAAGCTGAGGTCATAGAACAGGGTCCATAATAGGGTGCCCTAGAGCACAGAGGCTTAAGAGCCTTGCCCAAGGGCCCAATGAGTGGCACCTTGGCCATACACCAGAACTTGAATTTCCAACCTTCTGATCAGCTACCTAGAACCTGAACCACTGAATTACCAACCTCCTAAGTTTTTGCATATCCCAGCTTGTCAGAAAGCAGGGGTCAGAGTGCAGGGCAGCCATGGTAAGGTAATGGTAATGTTACTTCCCTGTGTAAATAATCAAATTTGTCTGAGAGTGTATACACCAGAGTGATTGAGGATTAAGGGCCTTTCTCTGGGGCCCAAAATTGTCAACTTGATAGTGATTGCATTTGAACTCACAACCATTCAATCAGAAGTTGAATGTGTAACCACTGACATACCACGCCCACTTGATTTGCCAGCAATGGAAAAAGTATTGACACTAGAGACAAAAAATGCAAAATAAACATGTTTTCACAAAAAAACTATCAACAAGCACATAATATAAAAACATAATCCAGAGTTTAAACATAAACTTTTTTAGTGGAATCATCATGTGGAGGTATTTGTGTCCAATATTTATCATGGCAATCCTAAATCAACAGAATCAATATATAGACACATCCTCATTATCCTTGCTGGAAACCTATCTAACAGGTCAAAGGTCTAACAGGTTAATGCACTTTTAACAAACAGAAAGCTATCAGCATTTACCACTTATGCCATAACTACTGCCAGGACATTAGGTAAAAGCATTTCTGTCACTTTTTCTTTTTTTTTTTTCAATCAAATGACATTTCAAATATATTCTGTAAAGCATTCATTTAGAGCACTTCATAACTCTGCTTGGCCATTATAGCCTGCAAAACTCCAATTATTTAAAAACATATTCCACCTGCATGAACCACAGAGAGCCTGAGAAATCAGTCGGTTCTTGATCACACCTGTAACAGCCCTTCAGAAAATAACATGCACTGAATTTACAAAAAGGAAAAAGCTAAATAAAGTTTGAAAGAGTGCATAAGGAAAAGAGAGGCAGTATGAACTCTGCTATGAAAGTTAATGTTACCATCACTGGCATTTGTCATGAGAGCTGCGATCGCAAAGTGTGTATTTCTTGCTCAAGTACGGGTTAATGCTGTGGTTTACGAAGTACACAAACTTGAGTTTAAGTAAATAGTAAAAGTCAAATTGCTCCCTTTAAAACTTTCAATTGAGTAAAAGTACAAAAAAGTATTTGCCTTTAAATGTATTTAAGTATCAGAACTACTATGATATATTAGGGCTATAATAATCATTTCTGTCACAAGACTCTTTGCTTAATCAACTTAGGTTATGTGAAAGGGCCGCAGATAAGGCCATGAGTGTTGTGGCAATTTAGAGTTAGGAGTTTCTGCCATCATTTGTTTCTCTCAAAATGTTTGTGCTAAGTAGATCTCATCGAAAAGCAATCAAAGAAAGTATAAAACAGCTCTACCCTGATTGGTGGCTTGGTGCGTGCTTCACCAGTTTATATTCAGTCATAAATAAAAAGAAACGACTTGTAAAAAACAGGATATTGAACTTTAAAATTAAGTCAAGTAAAAGTACACGTGTCCAGAAAACTAGAAATATTTTAGTAAACTACAGATATGCAAAAAAGATACTAAAATACATTAACGACTTACATTTACTTCATTACTGTCCACCGCTAGCATTAGGCTAGTGCCGTATTTCCACACAGACTATATAGCTAGCCACTGAATGTATGCAAAACAATCAGGATGAATGCAAATAAAATTAATTTCTGCCAAGGAAGTGCTAGCATAGAAAATCAGTTCTCAGTTATTAGCCAGTAGTAAACTCAAGATTATCATCTTACAAATTTTACTTCATTATCTCATTGCAAGATATCTCCCTTATCTTGAGTCTCGCCCAAAAAGATGTCATAGTTTGAGCCCATGATGTTTGTCTTGTTCTGAACTGATAGAAGTAAAACCCAATGACTTATTATAACCTTCTTGACAGCACAAGCTAGTCAGATATTTTCCTCTCACCAATCACCTGTGGAATTTCCATCTACAGACCTGTTTTTTTTTTTTTATCTCATTCTGAGAAATTGTCACGTGTGAATTTAAACAGAAGCCGTTTCTACTGTAAAAGACTGTAGAAAGGACATTCCTCATAATCTTACATTCCAGTGCTCATGTTAGTTCTCACTCTCCAGTGTTCTGTATTGTTTAAAGATTTATGATCACACTCATGAGATCACCCAAATGAGGATGGGTTCCCCTTTTGAGTCTGATTCCTCTCAAGGTTTCTTCCTCATAACATCTAGAGAGTTTTTCCTTGCCACAGTCACCATGGCTGCTCATCAGAAGTAAATACACATCATTCACCTTAACTGTTAAATTCTGTGAAGCTGATTTGTGACAGTGTCTGTTGTGAAAAACGCAATAGAAATAAACTTGACTTGACTTGCCCATCCGGTACAAACACAGATGTCACAATCAAAGTCACCCTTTTGTTTCATTCTTATGTTTGATGTAGAAGCTTTTGACCAATAACATGATTGGTTAACCACAAAAACATTCAGGTGTGTTCAATAAAGCGAATGTTAGAGAAGCAGCCATTTTTACATGCGTTACAACTTCGCAATGTGAGCAAGCTGCTATATCTTTACTATAGTAACTCAATGTTAGAACACATGCTCAGTTTTGCTAAAGGTGCAATATGTTGCCATGACAACTTTGTGATGGTCATCATGACAAATATATGCACGTATGCATTTTGCTGAAATACAGAATGATGCATAATTGTATGTGATTGCAGACTACAGAATAATGAGTCATGCTGAAAAAAACATTAGGACCTCAGAAGGATGGAAGTGAATAAGCTGAAGTGATGGAACTATGAATCATGGTCATATAAAGGTGTGTGTGTGTGTGTGTGTGTGTGTGTGTGTGTGTGTGTGTGTGTGTGTGTGTGTGTGTGTGTGTGTGTCAGGCAGGACATGTGTGGGCAAGTAGATTAAGCTCTTTTTACTGAAAAACAGGCCTATTGCTGTTGCAAGGACATTCCAAGTGTGTTCAACAAAAATGTTTTTAAAAGGAAAAAAAATAGTCATTTGAACATGAGCACCAGCAGCGGATGACACGCACATATTTTAGCTGGTCAACAAAAAGTATTGCTAGACAGCAGAGCCACATTTTTAGAAATGCGCGAACAACTGAGGTGTATTAGATTTGTTCCTGTCTTAAAAGATAACTGAGCATTACAAGAAAGGAATTGAAAGTAAAACTATTAGCTACTGGCTCATGTAGGTATAAAGTAATATTTTATAACAATTACATTATTATATTTTTACAGAATTTTTTTTTTTTTTACTGTCCACTGATGCTGTTATGTACAAATTACTATATTAATAGTATAGTTATAACACTACTTTATAGAACAAAAACAAGACACCTTCTATATACATTTGAGATATTCATTTACACACACACACACACACTCTAGTAATTTAAATGCGGTAAACAAAAGCACAGCACTGGATGTGACCTTTTTCTCAGTCCGAGAGACATTTCTAGTGCATGCATTAGCTGTGTAAGACGAGCTGATATGCGAGGTGCAGTCGGAGCTTATGCTTTGTCCTCGGGCTGGCCCTGAGGGAGGAGGAACGTTGGAAGGTGGGACGGAGTGAGAAAGGGATGGAGGAATGTAGAGATCAGGTTCTCAGGACAGAGGAGGAGTGAGGGAGTGAAACCGAGGTATGCAGAGGGAACAGATAAAGCTACAGGCCTGTTAGAACTGAGAAACATCTGGTGAGCATATTCCAGCATTCCTCTGATACGGTTCTGCTGTGAACCAGTGAATGGTGACCTATTCAAGAGCAGTTCAATCCTCTAAAAAGCTTGAAAAAGAAATAAATAAATAGCGAAGCACAAGTGCACACAGACAACAAACAAAACATTATATTGCCAATCTGTTTAAAAATAGCATTATGCTTTCTAATGCAATATTAATCAATTTCACACTATTCATTTGATTTGGGCAGGATTTTATCTTTGAACACAGCCGAAGAATACGGCAGGCCTATTTGCTTTAATGCATTCTTTTTGACACAAAAAAAAAAAAAAAAAAAAGGACACCTTACTTCAACCAATCCAAAAAACTCATACTGACGAGACAAAGACACGGCTGGGATTGGGCATCCCGCGCCGGTCCCTGAGACTACTTGCTCTACAAAGGCGCTAGGGGTCTGCGCTTCTAGACTCCACATCCATGAGCATCTCCGATCGGCATCTTACAAGGACAAAAATGCTATATTTGAAATATAATCAGTAAATCTCAGCACGTGCTTTATGTTTGTAAATTGCAGGTTTTGGGAGCTGCTTAGGAGCAAATTCTTTAGACATTCTAGACACGGCTGTCTTTCTATCGTGCATCACACAGCACTCCTCCACGCAGGGCTCAGACTACATCATTATCTCTGTTGTGCATGTAGACAGACAGAAGGAAAAAAACCTGCAGAATACCATTGACTTAACCCTTAAAGACTACACATAGGATTTTAACTCTGGATTATAATAACTTTGACCTGTGATGCATTCTAACGTTATTGAGAAAGGTATAAAGAATAATTTACATTTTATGGCATTTGGCAGATGCCCTTATCCAGAGCAACTGAGCAGGTGAGGGTTAAGGGTCTTACTCAAGGGCCCTGCATTGGCAGCTTGGTGGTGCTTGGATTTAAACCAAGGATCTTCCAATCCCTTAACCGCTGAGCTTCCACCTCCCTGAATCAGTGTTGCAATGAAGTGTGGAAGTATTTCTATCATTCCTCTAATAAGCAATCAGGACTCTGTTCAATACTATGAACACATTCTACAATATATGACCAAATGTTTGTGGATACCTGAACATCAAACCCACATTTCCCAAACTGATGTAACAACACACACCATTCCAGAGGATGTCTCTATTCTCTAGAATGCAATATTTTCCTTTAATAGAACTAAAAAGCAAAAACCTGATCCAGCATGACAGTGTTTCAAAGCAAGCTCTATGAGGACATAGTTTGTGTAGGCAGAAGAGGAAGAACTCAGGTGGCCTGCACAAAGCCCTAATCTAGCTTTCCCATAACATTTCACAATCACATGATTTTGTAGGTAAATTTGCCTATTGATGAATGTGTTTTTTTTTTATTATATTCTTTAGGTACTGAAACTCAATCTGAGCAGAGCAATGATGTTGGCATTGCTGTGGCGACCCCTAATGGGAGCAGCCGAAAGAAGAAGAAGTTGGCATTTCATTATACAGGAATGTTCTCGGTAGATGCAACCACAAAGACAAATTATTTTCAATTCTCCATCCAGAACTTTAAAAAGTCTGTTTAGTTTTTCCACATCAATAACCACAATAATCAGCATATCATGAAACTAGAAACAGGAAATAAGGTTAGAACCAATCAGATTACTCAAATGAACGTGGACAGCTTCCACACCTGATGCAGACCAAACAACGGATCAAGAAGGATCCAAGAAGATCAGGTAAGATCATGTTACTGTTAAAGACACGTTTTAAACTACAAAATCGGCTTGTCCCATGGTGACAGTCATTTGCTGGTGCGTTGCTGAATTGCATTATCTGTATGGTGCTTATATGAAACATTCACTGGATGAGGAATAAAAAAAGCCATTGTTTGTTACAGCTTTATTGTATGTCAAACATATAATTAAGCCAATTCATCTGCAGCATTTGCATTGAAAAAATAAATAATGGCACACATAGCTGTCACACCCTGTGTCAATTTTTTTTTCGTTTTTTTTTTTTTATGTGAGTGTTTCTATTACAATCACAAAAATAATGCATGGTAAAGTAAGCTAGTAAACACCATGTTCCTAGTAAAACCAGTTTCAGATTATCTGGAGTGGGAACAAACAGACGGCTCTTACTCAACACCTATTTCGAATGAATAAATAACTTAAACTAGCACACAAACACTCTAATTTAAATATTTATTATTTAAAGCAACCAAATTAAAATAATTCAATTGAACAGAATAAAAAAAAATGGAAATGACTTGAGTTAGGGTTCGGAACAGTCTCGAGTCTGTTGGGACTTGTTTGTTTTGAGTCACTTTGAGGGCTGCGTAAAAAATATAATCATATGCTCTGTAAGGTTTCGTTGATTGAGTTATGACTTGCAGCCCGCAGCCATGGGACGGCTTTCACCTCAATCACACTCCCACCGCCTAGAATATCCAGACACTTACTAAAGATAGGAAAACATTCTGTCCACTCTAACAGTTTTCCAGCACTCAGCGTGGGGTCTCACACACGCTCAGCTACGCAGAGAAGCTGTTTCACTACAAACATTTTTCACTTAAACATACCTTTGGTGTAATCAGCAATTGACCGTTCACACAGTTTTCTAAGCTACACAACCACTCAATTTTCTGCAACTGCGAGTGTGAGTTATACTTGTAGCCTCACTATGGCATTACATATAGACTTTATTAGAGGTTAATTAATAGTGAATTTTACCAATACCGATAGCTAGGTTGGATCCTATTTGCTGATAACCGATTAATCGACTGTCTAGATTTCCGAACTAGAATTGAGTGTGCTTTACAATTTTTTGTAATAAAATAATGTGCGCAAAATGTCAGTCAATGTCACTTGAGAATGTACTTTCTTGCCACATCTTAATAGAGCATGTCTATGAAGTTTTATATAAAAGTCAAACAAAATAAGGAAATAACAATAAGGAAAAGAACTGTCATGCAAACTGTTGTTTGAAGGTATAATTGGAATAGTAATAGAAGTACTGTAATAATGTTATAACCAAATGTTCCATAATTTCAAAGTATGAGGCGATCGGGTGATGGAGGAAAATGTATGTAAGAAATTTAGAAATACTTTTGAGCTGTCTAAGACAAAATGACTGTAAATGTGCATTACTAATTGTTTATATATTAAAGGGGTCGTAACACACACAGTTTTGACCAATCTTATGCTAATCTTCAGTACCTGTAGAGTAGTACTGCATCTTCATATCTCAAAGTCTTTAGTTCGATCAGATTTATTAAAGAAAGATACAGCTTTAAGCTTCTCTCCGAAAACAGTCGAGCTTCCCGGAGGCGTGCTGTGGGCGGAGCTAAAGAGTGACAAGCATGCGCAGCTTTTGCGTAGCCATTGTCTACGAGTTCTGACAGTGCTGTAAATAAAACGGAAACAAAAACTTTATAGTTTAAAATAAACTATAGCTACCAATCAGATCCAGCCGTACATTTCTGATCCAGAATCGGATCCGAAATTATACACCAAGAACAACAGCATCGACAACGACTACAGAAGGACGTGTTTATACTGGTAAATAATTAACAAGGTTCTCCTTCCCTCACATCCAAAAACACACTTTTTATGAGAAATTCTCGTCCTGTGCAGAACTGTTGTTGATTTCCGTTACAGAATGAAGCACAGTGATGAGCATCCTGTTACTCTGGTCTGTGTGTGGAAGGATTTCCACCCTTCATGATGTCAAAAACTAAAACATATACTGTAAGAATCCAAAAGTTGTGTATTTGGCACAGAAATACACTTTTTTTTTTTTACTTTGTTGTATTTTGCATGAATTTTTACATTTGCTTGATTCATGTCCTAGTTACAGTAAACATGTTTGTCTCTTTCTAATTACAGAGTCATTTGTTAGAACTCTTAACGTAATCGATAGAGGTTAGGCTCTAAAGGTTTTTACGCAATATCCCTTTAGGGCGTTCGTTTACAAACCAAATGAGCATGGAAGTGCAATTTCTAACGCACACATGACTTTGGGAGTCTTTTCTTTCTCAACCCACAGTGTATGCTTCAGTTCACACAAGGTACTACCCAAGTCATGGTTTCCCAGCTGGATTAAAATGGACACCTTGCTAAAAAAATATATACTTGATGGCCATTAATTAATGCAAGACTATCCTTGATCATCTTTGTGCTCAGAATTCTCAATGCAAATGGGAAGGCAGGAGAGGGACAAGCGTGACATAATCTCGCTTTATGATCTGCTAATTGCTTTAATTAATTCGTTAAGATGAAACTGATCACGCTGAAGCCAGACTCTCAGATATTATGTGAAATACACGCCAAGCTTATCTCCGAGCAAATCTCCTCTATCTGACACTGGAATGCTGAAATATTACACAGCACCCTGTCAGGCTAGTTTTACACAAATGTTTAAAGCCTGAAGAAGGTTAAGAGATTATTATACAATATGTACTGTGCTTGCTGAAGGCTAAAACAGCACTCACTGAGATACAGGGAAATTCTGCTCTGTGAGTGACCTAGTTCACTTCTGTAGAATTAAATGACTGGCTCTTACCAATAGCAGGATTTTCTGCTCTGGACATGCCAGGTGTTAGACTGTCCCAATCAGTGTCCGGTGTCCTTAAGTTACTACTGAAATGTAGATGATTGATAACCTTCATGCATGCTTGATACATGATAAATGTGTAAGGAATAAAACGTGTGTATTGCTATATATCAGTCCCTGGATGGTGTAACGAAGCCCATCATGAAAGAGACAGACTTACCACCCCCAAGTTTGTTGTTATTTATTTTTTTATTTGTTCATTCATTTATTTATTAAAAAACAGCACAGTCCTCAAACACCAGCTATTTGCAAGATATTTGCTCTTTTTTTTTTATTATAAGAAACATCAAATCATGCTTTTTAAACATTGACAGTTACTTTAAATGTTGTTTAATATCCATGAGGCAAAAATATATTACAAAGAAAAGCTTGAACATGGAAAAAGTCACAGTTCTTAAGACTTTCTGGTGGCTTTTATAAGCGCTGACGCTGGAGACTTCTTACAGAAATGTTGACCATAACATCATATTCTTTTTTGTTTTTCAGGCGAGATCTCATGTGGGACAACCGACAAAGAAGTCCCTGTAAATGATCACTTTTTTTCTAACTTTGGCATAATAGATGTGTGTTGATATAAACCTGGGATTTGCTGATAGCACTGCTCTCAGAGCTGCTTCCGGAGAACAAAACAATCACAATCGGGTTTTAATGAATAAACAATGTTTTTGATAAGAAACACTCTCCAATAACGCATTCACACAGCACATCCAATATAGAAGAAGAAAATTACAGCAGCTGTTGTTTACTCAGTAGCCACTCTTGCATGATGTGTGTGCAATGCTGAATAGTCACTAATCCATGAACACCAGAGATTACTCACTCATTTACTCACTCACTCACTCACTCACTCACCTCACTCACTAATTCCTTTTTATTAAGCAGAAATCCAGGAGCAGAAAACGATATTATCCATGTCCTATCCGCTGGCCTATGCATCCTCAATTAATCAATGTAAAAAAAAATAAGCCATTTTTATTCTTACAGGGCAGCAGGGGCTTTCTGGCTTGTGTCACATGGAGCACACGGAGGCTTTATATCACACACATGCCTTTGCTCACACTGAACAAAAAGAGACGTGTGTATAATCTGCAGAAAGACATTTCAGTTGAAATGTAGCTCAAGATAAAAAATAAATAAAATTATCTTGAAATTAATGTTTTATATTATTTAGTTATATAGTATATTATAATTTTTTTTTTTTTTTTTTTACTATATATAAACACACACACACAGGCAATCAAAATTAGAGAACAATTCATAAACAATTCTGAAATAATGTCCTTCACTGCTCAACAGTTGAAAGCAGTGAAGATGACATTATTTCAGAATTGTTTAATTATTTATAAATTGTTCTCTAATTTTGATCGCCTGTGTGTGTGATATATATATATATATATATATACACACACATACACACACATACACACACACACACACACACACACACACACACACACACACACACACACACACACACACACAGTACAGACCAAAAGTTTATATATATTATATATACAGTACAGACCAAAAGTTTGGACACACCTGCTCATTCAAAGAGTTCTTTATTTTCATGACTATGAAAATTGTAGAGTCACACTGAAGGCATCAAAACTATGAATTAACACATGTGGAATTATATATGGAATTATATACATAACAAAAAAGTGAACTGAAAATATGTCATATTGTAGGTTCTTCAAAGTAGGCATCAAGAGAATGCCAAGAGTGTGCAAAGCAGTAATCTAAGCAAAAGGTGGCTACTTTGAAGAACCTACAATATGACATATTTTCAGTTGTTTCACACTTTTTTGTTATGTATATAATTCCACATGTGTATATTCATAGTTTTGATGCCTTCAGTGTGACTCTACAATTTTCATAGTCATGAAAATAAAGAAAACTCTTTGAATGAGAAGGTGTGTCCAAACTTTTGGTCTGTACTATATATATATATATATATATATATAAACTTTCTTTCGGCTTCTCCCGTTAGGGGTCACCTGTTATAAACTCTGCATGTTCGTGCTGTTAAATGTTTAGTCAGCTTGTCAGCTTCACTGATATATATATATATATATATATATCGGAGACTAAATGAGCACTACAGTCCCCTGGACCAATTATGCCTCCTAATTACCTATAAACAGAACCATTTCTATTGGCTAGAAAAAAAGCTTTTAAACATTTTATGCAAACAAGTTTTTTGCTTGCTGTTAAAAATCACTGGACTTCTGCTATGTATCTGGCAAACTGGAGGTGTCGCTGACATCCAAGTAACGTGTTCCGTTCAAAAGTCTCTACAGACTAAATATATAATAAACAAACACAGCTATCAAATAACTAACAATGCCTCTTATATAAAATGGCCGGTAAAACTTAATAATTTGTGTAACTGCTTTCATAACATATAGATTTATTGTCGTTTAATACGAAACTAGATATTTATTAGCCAGGAAGCTCATGTGGAGTTTTATAATGTAGCATTTATTAGTATAAAGAATTTAAGTAATACGTGTAAACTTACTCCTTTATAGTGCATACAGTCATCAACCCCATACACTGACTGCAGCTTCACTTACAGCTAGCTATATACAACAATCCACTAGTATGAAAAGAAGAAGAAAATTACTCAGTAATGTAATTGGTATAATTTTGTCTCGATGCTTTTGACATTTGAAGAACAGGAGATTAATAAATCTAATCAGAAGAGCAGGACGGATTGACAGATTCATTCAAGGGTCTGTTATAATGTCAAATAAAGGTATAAAGCCAAAATACTTACATATACTACAACATCATTCGATGGTTAGTTTTCCGAAAACAAACACTAAGCAGTCATATGCTGGAACAAACAATCATAATCAACCTGAAATCCAATAACCTGGAATAAACTCATTCCATCTATGCTAAAGCAGTTTAGAAAGAAGGACGTGGTAAGAATCCTGCTGAGAAATGTTACACCCTGCCGGAGATTTAGTGATTGCTTATTACGCTGAGAATTATAGTACTGATTGTCAGTGTTGGACAATAGAGAAGTACATGTAATTCATTACTGTACTTAAGTAGCTTTTTCGCACATCTGTCCTTTACTGAAGTATTTCTTTTTGGTTAGACTTTTACTTTACGGCAAGTCGAATATCGTACTTTTTACTTAAGCAAACATTTTGAGAGGAATAAATTATTAAAAAGGAATGAAACTCTTAATAAAAGAAACGCCTGACTCTAACTTGCCACAAAACCTATGGCCTTAATTGCACTGTTTTTCTTTTAAGTAGTTGAAAAGGAGGTTTTGGGCTCATGATATTTGTACTGCATATCAATCTGTGTTTGCCTCATTAATATCATTCTATAAATAGATCAGTGTGCCAAGAGTAACATTAGTGTCTTTTCACATAAACCGAGTTGATTAAGCGAAAGTCTTGTGACAAAAATGATAAAAGGAAGATTAGAGCCATAATAAATCATAGTACTTTGGATACTTAAGTACATTTAAAGGCAAATACTTTTGTACTTTCACTCAAGTGAAGGTTTAAAGGGACACTTTTACTGGAGTCATATTTTATCGAGTGGATCTCTACTTTAACTCAAATACATGGTTTGTGTACTTCATCCACCACTGATGAATAGATCACATCTCTGAATTTTTGTGATATCACGTAAAAGACCAGTAAACAGCAAAATGTGTAAATTAAGCGATTTGCCGAACCCACACAGTGCGTCATTATAGCAGAGGAGTTGGCAACAATACACTTTTGGGAAATGATTGTTGCACACACGTATTGTAGCATAGCTGGATGTTATATTTTCCCCCTTAGAAATCAGAGAAGCAAATCACACACCTGCATATAGAATTACTTTGTATCTTCCAGATGTTTAACTGCTTTGTCAGCGGTTCCAAATAGAATTTTTTTGTCTTCAAGTTTAATTCATGTGTGTGTTTGTGTATGTTCAGGACACTTGATGGCTCATTTGCCACTTCCCAGGGTGAATCATTTACAGAAATCATCTTCCAATCCCACAAGATAGCGCTTTTTAAGAAGAGGTGCTGCGTGTTGTATAAATCCCAGAAGGGCTGAGAAACACTGATAAAGCCGGCATTACACATTACTGTGGCTCTCTGTGGCTCTGGAGAGCTTTTTTACCCCCATTCAAAGCACAAGCATGACAAAAGGCCTTTCAGTAAGTGGCCTTCTTCCCCGAAACACAAAGCTAGGCTCCGACATTCATTCACATGTAAATGGAAGAGGAGCACAAGCACCAGGCCGGCACAGCCCTGAGCTGTGTTTAAGTCTCCAACTCTGCTGTTCTTTGGTTTCCTTCACACAGGCATATTTCCCAACTGCGTTTTCAGGAGCAGAGGAACTGGTTTTCCCACAAATTCACACAGAACATGGAAAATTTAGACACGAATCTCAGCTCAGGATACTGGAGTTGTGAACTAGCAAGCCATAGCAACATATTTATTGTTTTTTTTTGTTTTTTAATCTAAATAATGTCAGATCAAGAGTTTGGTACTGTACATATTCAGCTGAAACATACACCCAGCCCTTACATTTCTCTCATAATTCCAGGTTATACACAATCTTCATAAAAATCTATTTAATAAACTGAAAGTTTGACAATGGTCCAATTCACTTGTTCTTTTTCCATATTATCTGGATTGATACCTTTGTTTTCAGATACAACCTTGTTTCATTTGCAATGTAAATACAGGTATGTTTCCATCCAAAGAGACGTGGGGATGCTAACTTTTGCACCCCCAAAACTAAATTATGAACGAACCAACAAAAAAAAACAAGAGTTGATTGCAAATGTTGGATATTTGAGTGTGTGAAATATGAAAAGATATTTCAATGCCAGAAACAGTCATTTTTTTGGGGCAAGGCACAACAAGTAGAAACAACAAGATGTCACGATCAATCATATTTTTGGATCAAACTGTAAAATGTGTTGTTTTCTTCTAACTAGAAGCAGGTTAGAAAACCAGTTACAAAATCGCTGGATTTGTTTATGGCTTTAGATTAGATTAAAATAATGATTAAATTTATACAAAGACCAACACCTTCACCCCTGAGCCCCCACTTCCCAGTAAACCCAGACAATTCTCAAAATGATTTTAAAATAGCAGTTTTTTTTTTATTCCATTGCATTATCATATATGCATGTTTATTTGTTTAGAAAACAACAACTGATATCCAAACTAACATTATTTATAAGCGGTTTTGTTTGTTATTGTAAGACGAATTATGTATTTTTAGGTGTGCAAACTAATGCATATGCAATTAACCAAATCCTTATTTGAATAGTAATATATATATATATATATATATATTTTTTTAAGTAGAAGTAACATCATTAAAAAAAAAACTAGAGTAATTAATTTTTAATTTATATTGAGGTCCGTGGTTTTAATTGGTTGTTTGTGTAATAACATGCATGAGGAATCAGTGTAATAAATACACAGGCAGTATAATGAGGTGATCATATAGGCGGATTTTCCACTAAACCCCGAAACTCAGTTCCCAACACTGTCCCTGAAACCGAAACCGAATTAATCAAGAAACGCATCAAATCGGTTTTGTACAGAGCGCGCGCCTCTGTCCGACTCAGCGCGCGTGTAATCCGGTAAAAGCAGAGCCCCGACACGGAAACTTTCCCAAAACCAACTTAAACTTACTGTGATGGTGACTTCGTGCCTCTTCAGCCGGTACTTCAGGCTCTTCATGCTTGCTGCTCCTCAGGTAAAGTTGGAGAGTTGAATAAAGTCCAGGAACGGACTTTTCACGGTGCACGGCCTCGTCCAACGTGAACGCGCTTTTCTACATCAAACCACAGACTGCGATTTTTTCCTTTTTCTTCCACCTGACACGGACACAACACTGAGCCAATGAGCGAGAGGAGAAATACAAGCTGTAGCCAATCAGTGACCATCAGCAGGGCAGGACTTCCGTGTCTGTTTAACTTGGAGTTACAACCTGCCCCCTGATGACGTCACTCGCACCTGAGCATGGGCAGGTCTTGCTGTTGATTCAGGTGGTGATGTGTTTCCACACGAGGTTGTAAAAGGAGTGAAACACGTACCAGTTTGTGTACAATCCAAATGCCCAACTTTAAGAATTGTGAATAAAATCTTAAGCAAAAAAATAATAATATTAATGATGATATGAAACTGTGTTTATCATCTACAGGGGAACTGAGGCTGGGGTGGGAAAGTGTGAAAACAGGATAAATGAAGAAAGAAAATAAATTCAAATAAGAGATAAGACGTTTGTGCATTATGTTTAATGGAAGAAATTCACACACACACACACACACACACACACACACACACACACACATTATATATATATATATAAATCATGGAGGGGTCTGAAATTGTCATCGTAGGTGCATGTCCACTGTGAGAGACATAATCTAAAAAAAAAAATCCAGAAATCACAATATATGATTTTTTTAACTATTTATTTGTATGATACAGCTGCAAATAAGTATTTGAACACCTGAGAAAGTCAATGTTAATATTTGGTACAGTAGCCTTTGTTTGCAATTACAGAGGTCAAACGTTTCCTGTAGTTTTTCACCAGGTTTGCACACACTGCAGGAGGGATTTTGGCCCACTCCTCCACACAGATCTTCTCTAGATCAGTCAGGTTTCTGGCCTGTCGCTGAGAAACACGGAGTTTGAGCTCCCTCCAAAGATTCTCTATTGGGCTTAGGTCTGGAGACTGGCTAGGCCACGGCAGAACCTTGATATGCTTCTTACAGAGCCACTCCTTGGTTATCCTGGCTGTGTGCTTCGGGTCATTGTCATGTTGGAAGACCCAGCCTCGACCCATCTTCAATGCTCTAACTGAGGGAAGGAGGTTGTTCCCCAAAATCTCGCAATGCATGGCCCCGGTCATCCTCTCCTTACTACAGTGCAGTCACCCTGTCCCATGTGCAGAAAAACACCCCCAAAGCATGATGCTACCACCCCCATGCTTCACAGTAGGGATGGTGTTCTTGGGATGGTACTCATCATTCTTCTTCCTCCAAAAACGTTTAGTGGAATTATGACCCAAAAGCTATTTTGGTCTCATCTGACCACATGACTTTCTCCCATGACTCCTCTGGATCATCCAAATGGTCATTGGCAAACTTAAGACGTGCCTGGACATGTGCTGGTTTAAGCAGGAGAACCTTCCGTGCCATGCATGATTTCAAACCATGATGTCTTAGTGTATTACCAACAGTAACCTTGGAAACGGTGGTCCCAGCTCTTTTCAGGTCATTGACCAGCTAATCCTGTGTAGTTCTGGGCTGATTTCTCACCTTCCTTAGGATCATTGAGACCCCACGAGGTGAGATCTTGCCTGGAGCCCCAGTCCAAGGGAGATTGACAGTCATGTTTAGCTTTTTCCATTTTCTAATGATTGCTCCAACAGTGGACCTTTTTTCACCAAGCTGCTTGGCAATTTCCCCGTAGCCCTTTCCAGCCTTGTGGAGGTGTACAATTTTGTCTCTAGTGTCTTTGGACAGCTCTTTGGTCTTGGCCATGTTAGTAGTTGGATTCTTACTGATTGTGTATGGGGTGGACAGGTGTCTTTATGCAGCTAGAGACCTCAAACAGGTGCATCTAATTTAGGATAATAAATGTAGTGGAGGTGGACATTTTAAAGGCAGACTAACAGGTGTTTGAGGGTCAGAATTCTAGCTGATAGACAGGTGTTCAAATACTTATTTGCAGCTGTATCATACAAATAAATAGTTTATAAATCATACATTGTGATTTCTGGATTTTTTTTTTTAGATTATGTCTCCCACAGTGGACATGCACCTACGATGACAATTTCAGACCCCGCCATGATTTCTAAATGGGAGAACTTGCAAAATAGCAGTGTGTTCAAATACTTATTTTCCTCACTGTATATATATATATATATATATATATATATATATATATATATATATATATATATATATATATATATATGTGTGTGTGTGTGTGTGTGTGTGTGTGTGTGTGTGTGTGTGTGTGTGTGTGTGAATTTCTTCCATTAAACATAATGCACAAATGTCTTATCTCTTATTTGAATTTATTTTCTTTCTTCATTATATATATATATATATATATATATATATATATATATATATATATATATATATATATATATATATATATATATATATATATATATGGAGAGTAATGAAGTGTTGCATTAGTTAGACTGGAGAAAGAAAAAGCAGCCAACAAGCACTCAACACCTCTGTGAACTCCTTAAGAATGTTGGACCATTCCAGGTGACTACCTCATGAATCTGACTGAAAGAAATCCAACAGGGTGCAAATCTGTCATTAAAGTAAAAAGTGGCTACTTTAAAGAATCCAAAAATATAAAAATATTATAGTTTTTATAGTTTGGATGTGTTCTGTATTAATGTATATTGTGAAGAAGAAAAAAAGCTCTGAAGGAGAAAGTGTGTCGAAACATTTGACTGGTACTATAAGAATATTAAAAAGCAGTTGAACAGTATACTCAAATACCTACATCCAGTTCAAATGACTTGCAGCACTACACACGTTTTTTTTTTTTTTTGTCTTTTTTGTTCACTACACTATAAAGTAAAGGTCCTTTTTCCAGAAATAGTTTTTTTTCAAGTAATTGATTGACTTTTTCAATCAAACTCATCAGATAACTTTTTTTTTATATCTTATGTTAACACTTGTGACATTTGAAGTCAGTTTGTCATGTCTTGCTGTAAAAAACATATAACAGTAAGTCCAAACACGTTGCAGTCAAACCCACACACCTTTTATGATTACAGTACAGTACAATGTAGATGCTTTTGCTACTTATATACCCACAGGATATTTGTTGCCCTCTTCTGGCTTTATTGAGAATAAATGAGGGGTTAAATTAGATTCCCCCCCCCACCCCCACCCCCACCCCTGGTCCAGTGAGGTATAGCAGAGCACTTAGCAAAGCTCCAGAGCAAAGCATAGTTTTGTGGGTTTTTTCCAGAACTAGAAAAAACACAGTCTGTGCATGCTCACTCTTTATTCACACACATTTTCACTGAATTGTGACATTTTATTGCTTCTTTTTGGGTTTGAATTAAAATGCCCTTAAAGATGGCAGCTTCTATGATGTAGAGTATGGCAGCACCTGAGGTTTATTATTTAGAAATAAATATGACCAAATTAAGAATAAACAAATTAGTTTCTTCTTTGAGACTGTAACCATCATCTCACAATTTAGGATTAAAGAAGTTTGACAAGATGGAATGAAGGTAAGTGAAAGCAGTATATTCAGATAAATACTAAATATTATTCACATGTATCCACTTGTAATCTTTAATGGAGTGTGATAATTTCTCAATAAAGAAGACATTATATTAATTACAGAACACAGTTGTAGAGCATACACACAGTCTTTTACTCACTGATGCAGATTAATGACAGCACTGATCTTTATTATCACCTTTTGTTCTATTTTATATGCTCTTGTTTTGGTTTAATTTTAATTTGTGATTTCAAGCTTGATTCACTTTGGGATAAAAATAGGAATTAATTTAATTGGGAAATGAGTATTGATGAAAATAAAAGTCAGTGGGGAAATGAAATGAAAGTCATTGGGAAAAAGTATTGTTAATGTCTGCAAATTTGTCCTTTATCATGTCACCTTAATTTCATCGAAAGAAAAGAGAAAAAACCTTCAAGGGTACAATGACAAGCTTTTCATCCCCAGAACTTAATATTTTACAGCTTTTATTTAAACTGAATTAAGATGATTGAAGTTTTTCTTTAACTTTATGGTCAGAGCGATGATGATGATGATGATGATGATGATGATGATGATGATGATGATGATGATGATGATGATGATGATTTTATATTAAGTTATAAAAAGAAGAAGAAGAAGGTAAAAAACCTAGAATGCATAAGAACTAGAATGCTGGACACTTTTACATACAAAACAACAGCTTAAATACATTATATTGCTAAATAAATTCTAAATTATTTCTAATATATATATATATAATAGTGTAAATATAACAGCATATGGTCAAATATATATATAAGATATAACATTAAAAGAATCTAAAAAAAAAAAGGATTGTTCAAAATAAAAAAGAATATAGATTAAACTTTCTTTCCGTTTCTCCCATTAGGGGTCGCCACAGCGGATCATCCGCATGTTTGATTTGGCACATGTTTTTACGCTGGATGCCCTTCCTAATGCAACCCTCCATATTTATTCGGGCTTGGGACCGGCACTAAGAATGGCTGGGGTTGGTTCCCTGACCGGGGATGAACCACTAGACCACCAGGGGACCCAATATAGACTATAGATTATAGAGTGTAATAAATGGTAATAACATGCCATTTGGGTAAGTTTTCCTTGGGCATTATTTAAAAATCAATAATTGTGCTTAAGAAGTAGAAATTTCGTACTTCATCATTAATACGTTGTATTAGCCATCGTTAATTAGAACACAGGTTGTTAGGTTTTCAAAAGCAGTAACAGTTTTGCAGCTGTGGGTGATGCACACAAAATATTTTGCTGATCAATCAAGACTTCTGATTGGTGTTGGGATTAAAAAAAAACATGTAATGATGTTCTGTTTTGCAGACAATGAATTAAAGAAGAATATTTGACTTTGCTTCTTGGTAGTTATGGTGTATGTATGTAGAAAGAGGGGGATAGCACTTTCCTCTGAGTGAGTCAAGATGTGTTTCAGCATCAGCACCTGTGAAATGATGCAAATGTTTGGCTTCACGTGTCTCAGAGGAAGCACGTGTTAGCATTCATCCACTCACCAAGCTGATGGGTAAAGAATGACAGACAGGATAACAAACTGGGGAGAAAAAAAAGCAGTCGTTAAAATCAATCTGTATATAAATAAAAATCAAAGAAACAAATATAACATTCGTACCGATAAACTGGGGACCTGTAATTGAATATCTCATCATGTTTTCTGCTTACTTTTAAAACATGGAACTCTTTAACAAGAAATATT
Source organism: Silurus aristotelis (assembly GCF_946808225.1). Lineage (NCBI taxonomy): Eukaryota > Metazoa > Chordata > Actinopteri > Siluriformes > Siluridae > Silurus > Silurus aristotelis. The sequence continues at coordinate 6,559,681 of NC_139582.1, read as the reverse complement.
TTTTTTTCTATATCTACATTATGGTAGACTTTTATGGTACCACTGCTATGATGGAGTTTTCTGAATTTACTGGTCCTAAAAGAAGACACTTTATAAAAAAAAAAATTGCTTTCGACATTAAACATTTTGCTGCCCAGCATGATCTTAGCTTTTTGCAGAATGTTAGCGGGCCTAACATGCATCCATTTATTGACATTTAATGTCAGAATGATCACAAAATCAGAAATAAAAGAGAAGTCCACAAATGAATGGCAGACAAAAGCCCTTTTCGAGGGTTTTCTTAAAATCCTGCATTTTTTGCATTTGCATTTCATATTTAAAATTTTCCATGGTCAAAATATTTACAAAATTAGATGAGGAATTCTGGAGAAAATTCAAAAAGGATGTGATAATCTGATAACCATGAGATAAAAACTAGTATTAAAATAATAAAATCAATTAAATAAATGATAAAGAAAAGATAAAGTCCAGTTCTTAAACTGTTGTAATATATATATATAAAGTTAGTGAGTTATACAGCTTTTTGGCACAAATGTTTATTATGAATTTAATTTCAAGTTTAATAGTAATTTTTTTGTAATGAAAGTCTTATATAAGTCTTCATATTTATCATTATATCCGATTTGTACTTTCAGAGATAGAATTCCTTTGCGTTTGTGTTTCTGCTTAACATTGCAGTCATGTCATGTGAGATTTGACTTTTCCATAGAACTGGGATGAGATGACATGAGAATCAATTTGGTACGTATTTACATCTGTCTAATCCTACAACATTGTTTCATTTTCATTGTGAATTTGCACTTGTGTTTTGAGGGTGTATTGACATGAGCTGTCATTGGGTTTCTATTATAAATGAGCAAAGCAGCCATTGATTTGTTTCTCACTAGAGGGGTTACAATGATGCCCAGAGTCTTCAGCTATAAGCTTTAAATAGATAACATTTAGTTGAACCCTGGAGCATTTTGTTTATTGTAATCAATGGTAAAGGCCGTTTGCCGAGCTTAATACGTTCTCTGACTGTTCAAACATGCCTTGTCTGTGTGCTTCTGAATAGCAGCCAAAAGCTCTCTAAAAATGCATTTTTAATCATCTTCACTATCCTGAGAACACTTGGCATGCTGGTATGCATAGATTTATACCATATCTTTGAGAGACGGGAGGAAACAAAAAAACCAGGAAGAAACCCTTTTCACTTCAACAACCCTCAGCTCTTTAAATGTGGCCAAAGCCAAAGAGATGGTGGTGGACAACAGGAGGAAGAGGACCATAACCAGTGCCAGGTTAAGATCTTAAGTTGATGATTGACACCTATAGATGCCTTGGTGTCAATCTTGACAAAATGCTGAACTGAAAGGTCAGCTCAGAAACATAGAAGCAGACATTTACTTCCGAGAAAGTTTAGGTCCTTCGAAACTTGCAGAAAGATGTTAGGCTTCTACAGCCAGTCTTTTTTGCAGCAGTATGCAGGGGAGGCGGCATCAGCGCTGGAGATGCATCAAGCTCTGAACAAGAAAGCTACGCACTGGAGAGTCTTGAAGAATGGGTGATAAAAAGAACAACCAATAAACTTAGTCTTTTTGCACAACAAACTGCATCTATGACCGTTAGCAGAAGACTCATGTGGCTCCGCTGTAGAAAGAAACGTTGCAGGAGGTTGCTCCTACCAACAGTAATCACAGTGTACAACAGATGGGCAGATTGAAGGCGGTGAAATGAACTTCCCCTAGATGTATGAACAGTCTTTAAATGTGGAGTGAAGATCTACGTCTTCCTGAAACACAACAATTCTCTGTTGTATTTTCTTTCACTCAACAGAGTTTTGGCTGATTGGATCTTAAGTTTGTAACCTAGTGAACCAGTGTTGATTTATTTATTAATTAAAAACACAAAGCACTTTTGTACTTAGCTCTGGATAAGAGCGTATGCTAAATGCCGTAAATGTAAATGTAAATGTAAATAAAGTGCGTTCAGGATTAGGTCAACATACCATATCTAAAACAACCATTATTCTTATCCACGTGCTCTGGCACTCTACTTCCATTCATTTTTCTGTTTTAAAATGGTTTGCATTGCACTGCTTTTTCATATCACCTCAAATCTGTCTATCTACTCCTCTCTCTCTCTCAAAACAATACAAGACAAATACATTTCAATTATGGAAGAATGTCATTGTCACGCTTTGATCAAGAGTCAAAGGCCAGGATACAAATATGACGTTTATTAGCCCTGGGAAACAAACAGAAGCTAGAAAGTGGAATGTACCGGAAACCTGGTTTTCCAAAACACAGGTAGTCCAGGGATGATCGCCAGAATGAACCGTAGATCGGACGGTGAGCAAGTGCGAACAGACACCTTATAAAGGGAGGTTGTAGATTGGAGACAGGTGAAGGTTATTAGTATGGAGGCGAGGCACTCGTGTTCCCGTGGCTGGTGGTTTCCTGACAGTCATTCATACCTTTTTATATATTTAACTATCAGTAATGTGATTTTGCAAATTGTATTAAAGAACATGTTGAAGTTGATGCCAAATCATTAAGACTCGTGTGCCCTAGACCACCACTGACAATTTTTTTTTACACGTTGTGTTCTAATTTAAAAGCTGAACCGTTTATCTATTGTTTGATAAAAATGGGTGTGAATCAGTTATTCTTTGGGTTCGGGTGGATAAAAGACACATAGGAAGTATTGCGATGTTATCAGGAAGAGTGAACTCTTTCTAGTAATAACATACAATCAGTGGAAATATATAAATGTTTTTAAAGTTCACTCCCAAGCTTACAGAGCACACAAGATGAGTTAAGACGAACACGAAATGAGATTTATTCTGTAAAACAGGAAGGCTGTTTATGAATTAAGATGGATATGTTTGTAGATAGAGTTCTGTTTAAGCAGACGGTAGGGTGTAAGTACTGACTGAGGGGTGGCAACATTTTTGCACATTTACGGTTGACATGAAATACAAAAAAAGAAATGTGAAACTCAGATTTTTTGTTTCTTTAATATTAATTCCTGTTTTAAATGCTAAAACACAATACAATTTTATGCCAATTTCTTTATATGATTGCATGTTTTTGTTTTTGTAATGACATATATAAAGTTATGCTCCCCCACAAAATTTAATTTTGCCTAATCCCATCCCTTTAAATTATTTAGGCCATGTGGACTAGGTTTTAAATTATGCAGCATTTTAAGATGCATTTAGGAAAATGATATGAAATGAGTATTCATGCTTGTGCTTGTAAGGTTGAACAAAAAGTTGTACAAGGAATGGAATTCATGAGGAAATCATCCTAAAATGGCAAATGAGGAGCATACTGGGTTTATTTTGAGACCAGTAATTCTGTTTATCTATGAATTTATGTTCAGTAATAACTGTAATTGTGATGGATCCTAAAATGGGAATACTGGTTGGGAGGTGGGAATAGACTTGAGATAGAAGGCTAGTTCATCACAGGACACCATGTACACTAAGTATAGCAAACATGAACAATCCAGAGAACCCTAAGAAAACCCATGAGAACACGAGAGGAACATGTACAACAAAACAAATCAAACCAAAGCATGCAAGCCACAGAAAGATGGACGTGTGTTGACTTCCGTCTTTTCCAAAGTGTACTCTGTGTCCCTGTGATTTAGAAATGATTATATTATAGGGACATTAATTTGTATTATATAGGACGTTTTGGAGACAAGGTGAAGGAGGCGAGATTGAGATGGTTTGGACATGTGCAGAGGAGGGACATGGGGTATATCGGTAGGAGAATGCTGAGGATGGAGCCACCAGGAAGGAGAAAAAGAGGAAGACCAAGGAGGCGGTTTATGGATGTGGTGAGGGAAGACATGCAGGTAGTTGGTGTGAAAGAGGCAGATGTAGAGGACAGGGGGGTATGGAGACGGATGATCCGCTGTGGCGACCCCTAATGGAAGCAGCCGAAAGAAGAAGAAGAAAACTCTGTGTCCCTGTGATAGGTTTACCAAGCACTTCCTTTTTTTTTTTTTTTAAATCTTATTCTTCTTATCTGTAAGACTCCACTCTTCATTACTTCAAATGAGAGATGCTCACAGTGGAGTTACCCTAGATAACCCTAATTTGCACTTCAATGGTAATTTCACAGTTTAATCCAGATGAGAACTTCATAAAAACTTTAAGTTTTTTCATAAATAAATGAACTACTTTTTTGCAGCCTCCCTATAGGCTGCACTTACTTGGAGCAAGTGTCTGTTTTGAAGCAGAAGGAACAGAAAGCTCTTTAGATCGATCCTGAGCTGTCGGTAAAGATTTGTTCACGCTGTCTGCTCTTGTTCCCTCTCCTTAAAAATATGCCCCAGGTGGACTGGCTGTACAAATTTACCCCGAGGTGTGAATGAGTGTGTGAGATGGTGTCTCTGTGTCTTTAGATGGATTGGCATCTCATTTAAGATGGATCCTTGTCTTGCATTCAGTGCTCCTAATAACAATAGAGTGAAATCTGACAGGGATCCAAACATAGAAATGTACAGTACAGACCAAAAGTTTGGACACACCTTCTCATTCAAAGAGTTTTCTTTATTTTCATGACTATGAAAATTGTAGATTCACATTGAAGGCATCAAAACTATGAATAATGTGGAATTATATATGGAATTATATACATAACAAAAAAGTGTGAAACAACTGAAAAATGTCATATTGTAGGTTCTTCAAAGTAGCCACCTTTTGCTTTGATTACTGCTTTGCACACTCTTGGCATTCTCTTGATGAGCTTCAAGAGGTAGTCACCTGAAATGGTCTTCCAACAGTCTTGAAGGAGTTCCCCAAGAGATGCTTGGCACTTGGTCCTTTTGCCTTCACTCTGCGGTCCAGCTCACCCCTAAACCATCTTGATTGGGTTCAGGTCCGGTGACTGTGGAGGTCAGGTCATCTGGTGCAGCACCCCATCACTCTCCTTCTTGGTCAAATAGCCCTTGATGCCTTCAGTGTGACTCTACAATTTTCATGGTCATGAAAATAAAGAAAACTCTTTGAATGAGAAGGTGTGTCCAAACTTTTGGTCTGTACTGTATAGAGAACAACTTTACTATAGTATTTCAACAAAACTTGGAATAACACATTTTGATGGAACTATACAGATTTCTTTCTTCTTTTTTGTGCAATTGTTCATAATTATCACAAACGATAACCAATGCACAGTGTGCTCCAAAGCTCTAAGAGCACTAGTGGAAATGCAAAACAATGTCTAGACGTCTGAATACATAATTAGACATGAAGAAAATTTACAGCTTAACTAGAAATATAGTCATAGTGCCGAATTTTCAATATTAAATATTAAGCTTTCGATTTATCTGTTTTAAATATTCGTTCATAGACTGAAAAAGTCTCTGAGCTTCCGCCTGAACTCCCGGCGCGTGAGGCAGTAAATGACCGGGTTCAAGCAGCTGCTCGCGTGCGCCAGACAAACTGTGAGAGGGAACACGTAGGTGTGCACCACGTAGTACGCCCTGTCCCAGCGCGCGGCGTTCAACTTCACCAAGACCCCCCACAGCGTCACGGCGTGATTGGGCATCCAGCAGAGGAAGAAGGACAGGACCACCACGGCGACCGAGCGGGTGACGCGCGCACGGGGCTTAATGCTGCGGCGGCGCACGAGCCTCAGCAGGAGCAGGTAGCTGACAGAGACGACGGCCATTGGAATCACGAAGGCGAGCAGGATCTTCTGCAGGTGATACGCGGCTAACCAGCGCTGTCCGTATGGGAATCGTAAAAGACAGAGCTTCTCTCCTGCCACCTCGTTGACCGTAGAGAAAATGGGGGTAGGCGCGGTGGCGGCGGTGGCCAGCAACCACAGTGCCAAGGCTACGAGCTGGACCGGGGTGCGCGTCCTTTGCGCGCCAGCGCGCTCGCCCAGCGCGGACACCATGCACCTGTAGCGCGCCACGCTCATGGCGGTGAGGAAGAACACGCCCGCGTACATGTTCATCACCGTGGCCGAAAGCACGAGCTTGCACATTACGTCGCCGAACGGCCAGCTGAAGTCCAGCGCGGCGTCTGCGGCCCAGAACGGCAGCGTGAGAGCGAACTGGAGGTCCGTCGCGGCCAAGTGGAGCACGAACACGTTGGTCTCGGACCTCCTGCGCGCCTGCCTCGCTCGAATGAACACAAGCACAAATAGGTTGCCCACCAAACCCGCGGCGCACACCACCGCGTAGGTAACGGAGATGAAGCAGCGCAGGACGGGACTGCCGTCAGCCGACACGTCGATGTCCTCCAGACTTCCGAAACTTAATGTGCTGTTGGATGGGATGCTCGAAAAGAGATCCTTCGTCGCCCCGGTGTAGGTCATCCCCCCGACGTCCCCCATAGCATCTGCACCTGCTACGGTTTGGAGGCGCACGCAGTGCGTAACCGCGCGTAAAAGCGTGTGGTGCGCGTAAAAGCGTGTGGTGCGCGCCAGGACCGGAGCCGGTTGTGTTATCTGAGAAACACGCCCCTCGACCACACTGATTGGTTGGTGTCAATAATTGTGGCACGTCACAGTGTTTTAGTAAACGTCACGTTTTCGAAGATAAGCCTGACCATCTCACTGACACGTGCCAAAACGCACTAGAGATGGCACATGACAACTCTAACATACAGAAGGTCAGGGTTTCTGCCTCCTCAGGCGGTTTTATCTGCCACACACACACGCACACGCACACACACACACACACACACACACACACACACACACACACACACACACACACACACACACACAAGTGTAATAGATGAGCCTTAATTTAATTGATAATGTTCTCAATCTTTGGTGAATTAATACTAAAAGGTCTTGAAGCCTTGTTCCGGTCTCCATCACTGAGTAAAACTGTGGTTCGGTAAAATATCTTTGGCCTTTGGTTCTTTTTATTTTCCCCAGAAAACTGCAGAGGCATGGAGAGAAGAAGCAGCTGAATAAGCAAGGACAGATGTTTCTAGCAGGGATGGACAGTTTGAAGCAGATGATCTTTTTTTTGGGTGTGTGTTGAACACCTCAACAATGATGGAACTGTGATGAATGGAAGTTCGGTGCCACCCAGATGAGGATTCCCTTTTGAGTCTGGTTCTTCTCCAGGTTTCTTCCTCTTCCCATCTCAGGGGAGTTTTTCACCACTTGCTCACTCATTAGGAATAAACTTATAGGCGCGAACATATACATTCATATTTTACAACCTATTTATCTCCATGAAGCTGCTTAGGGACAATTTCCATAGTTAAAAACACTATATAGCACTATCTAGAGCAACATCTTCATCTAGAGCAACTTACAAAAATTATTTGAAATCCCTGTCAATAAAAACATCTGGTACTGGTTCAGGTCAAACACAATCTCTGAAGGTGTTTAAGAATACTATCTCTGCTGGTTGCTTGCATTTTCTGTGTATTTTGTTGTTTGTCAAATTGTTGAACTATACAATCATCACCACCACCACCATCATCATCATCATCATCATCATCATCATGTGGGAATAAAATATATATTACATTTTTAACACTTTGGTCTCACTTTCTTTCTCTTTTTTTTATTTTATTTTTAATTCTTTTTTACTTTTAATGATCTTTGAGTTAAAGACGATATGTGATGTAAACTAAAGCATCCATCTATAAAAGTTGGTCTGAATTGAAACACTGGTCAAACCCTGTAACTTTTACTAGCAGGATTTGTAGCATCTTTAATCAGCAGTCAAACATTTCTGCAGTTCACACATTCTTCTCCTGAGGCCTACAGATGCTTCAGTGAATTAACAGTGAATTCTTAGAATAATTTGTGTTGCTCATGATAGAAAGGTTTTTCCAATAATTCAAAATAATAATAATTAAAAAAAAAAAAAGCTTAATGATTTCATCCGAGAAACTGGCATCCTGCCGACTTGCTGATGACTCAAAAGCTAAAATCCAAAGCACTTAAATGATTTTTTTTAATCGAATCGCAGCACCACAAAGCAAAACATAGTGTTTACTGCCCCCTGCTGTTACATTGGCATGAACAGCAAGGTCACAAAAAAAAGCTGAACCCTTTTCTACCAGGAAGCGTTTTGCATTTGGTTTCTAAGAACTAAAAATCTGAAAATACATGTTTCCAGCAAAAAATTTTCTCCAAAAAACGAATCTACCATGGAGTCTATGATCTTTTACACTAAAAGTAAGAATTTATTTGGCGATAACTGACAATAAGATTTGTATGTGCTTCTTGTCCACATTTACCCATGTACATGATCTCCACTCATCTGGGAAGATGTTCCACTAGATTTTGGAGTTTGCTTGTGAAGATTTTTTGCTCATTCAGCCACAAGAGGTTTAGTAAAGGCAGGTACTGATGTAGGTGAGGTGAGGACACCTGGGGTGCAGTCAGTGTTTCAATTCATTCCAAAGTTGTTCAGTAGGGTTGAGATCAGAGATCTATAACAGGCTCAATTTAGGCACAGGGATACTGTCATGCTGAAACAGGTTAGGATCTGCTGGTTTAAATAAAGAAAAAATGTAATTCTACCCTTTTCAAAGACATTCTATACAATTGTGTGTCTCCAACTTTGTGGTAACAGTTTGGAGAAGAACCACATTTGGCAGGAAAGGACAGGTGCCTGCAAACTTTTGCCAAAACAGTGCATGTCGTGGCATATTTGCCCTGTTTCATGTTTGCTCTGTTCTAACAGCTGCATTATAAAATTGAAATTGCACCAGTTAGCACTATTAATCTCAAAACATTTTGATAGCACCTTGTACTATTGGATGATTCCTTTCTTATTTTTCTACTTCTTCTTCCTTCTTCTTCTTCTTCTTCTTCTGCTTCTTTCATGTCCTGCCATCTATAAACCTACTTCTTGGTCTTCCTCTTTTTCTTCTTTTTGGCAGCTCCATTTTTAAGTCTTTTACCGATGTACCCCATGTCCATCCTCTGCAGATGACCATCTCCATATAGCCTCTCTCACCTTGTCTGCAAAACGGCCTGCCTTTAATAAACCCGTTTCTAAAAAATCTTTTTTTGCAACCCAATTTTTTGCAACCTTTTAGTTTGACCCTTTCTAAAATAAATTTTTTTTTAGAAATACAATTTTGCTGTGTGTAGTTCTATGTCTATGCATGTGACAAACACATTTTGGAAAAGTATGTCTCTTAAATAAACAGCACTTAATCTACGCAGTCCTTGAACGTAACCGAGAATGGATTTTTTTTTCAAAATCCGGATCAAATCGGACCCCTGGTTTGCCTGGAAAGAACCGATTCATTAGAAGACAAAAAATTATGTGGACACCTGACCATTACGCCTACTTGCATTTTTTTCCCCAAATGTTTTGGCATTACAATACTATTACAATTTCCTTTTTATTGGATATAAAAGTGGTCCCCAACCTTTTTTGCACCAGGGACCAGTCTAATGCAAGACAACCTGATATTCTGTGCAACCTGCTACCAAATTATCCACAATTTGGGGGCTAGAAAACCATGATCTAACCGGACCAGACCTGTTCCAGCATGCCAACACTCTTGTTTACAAAACGAGCTAAATGAAAGCATGGACTACCAAAGGTTTAGTGAAAGAATTCAAGTGCTTTCATAGAGCCTTGACCCCTAAGCCCAGTGAACCACTGACCTTTAGGATGAACTGGGAAGTTGAATATACCCTCCCCCAGGTCTCCTTAGTGGTCATAGATCCTCAAAGCTACACTCTAAATGTAGTGAAAAGCCTTTCCAGAAAGTGATCATTATAGCAGTAAAAGGGCAATAAATCTTAAATAAGATTTTCAACAAACAGATGTGGGTGTGATGGCCATGGGTGCCAAAACCTTTGGTCAATGTAGGTATAGAGAATCACTTGTCAATGATTGTTTATTGAGAATGAAGGTAAAGATTATATTTTCACGAAATTAGTAATTATTTAGGTCACTTCTCTCCATCTGCAGATTTTTTACAAAAAACTGTGGAAGTGTAATTAACACCTGGTTCAAACTGGACAGCAATGAATTTTATTTAATGAGACCTTTTTATTGTTTCATAGTTTGAAGTTATTAAACTACTGAGAGGCTTTGGGGAATTGGATGCTCAGAATCTCAGATTCAACGATGTAACAGAGTAGAATGAAAATTTCACCTGTTAAAACTCATTTAAGGTACACAATATAAACAAAAAATTTGAACATCCCGTTCCACATTTAGTCCCAATTTCCTGTTATAAAAACCTTCACTCTTCTAGTTCCACTAGAACTAGTTTGCTTGTGGAGATCTGTGCCCATTCAGCCACAAGGGTTTAAATTCAGGCCACTCAAGATCTTCAACTCCAGCCCATTTAAACCATATCTTCATAGAGCTGGCTTCTGTTGACAGGAGTATTGTCATGCTGGAACAGGTTTGGGTCTCCTAGTTCAAGCGAGGGGGAAGATGTTATGCTACTCTATCCAGAGACATCCAATACAATTGTGTGCCTCCAAATTTATAGCAACAGTTTGAGAAAAAACAACATATGACTGGAAAAGTCAGGTGCCCCAATACTTGTTCAGAACATGGTGTAGTTATAAATCAGGTTTTCAACACGCAAGTATTATTTCTATTTGTTTATATTCCATAGTAAATCATTTTTATTTCTAAATTCTTGTTTTGCAACTTTAACATCCGAAGCTGAAAATGCACCTGCTTACCTCAAAGCTCTGATCACTCCTCGCACTGCATCATGTCTCATCAGATCTTTAAGCACAGCTCGACTGGTACCCTAGAGGTAGGATTTCTGTTCTGGCATGAGGTGGTGGAATAAACTTCCTCTAGATGTCCAAAAAGCTGAGTCACTAAACTAGAGCAGGTTTCCTCAAACACTTAAACTAGCAGTTAATTTACCTATTTTTTCAATGTCTTTATGTAAAAAAAAAAAAAATAAAGTGCTATAATTTCTCCAATGCTAATATTATCCTAAAATTGCAACCCAGTGAACCAGTGTTGATTTATTCATTGAGAGTCTTCGATGCATTTTCGTACAACGTTCTGCAAAAGGGCGTCTGCTAAATGCTGTAAATGTAATTGTAAAAGGTTTGAGATCAATGTCTACTTTTCTTTAACTCAATCCAATAGTATGAGATGCTAACTGGTGTTATTCTGACCAGCAGATTAGAACAAACGTGAAAATCTGCATAAAACGGTGCAAATCTGCCACAGAGATATTTGACATGACATACACCTTCTTCTTCTTCTTTTGGCTGCTCCCATTAGGGGTCGCCACAGCGGATCATCCGTCTCCATACCCCCCTGTCCTCTACATCTGCCTCTTTCACATCAACTACCTGCATGTCTTTCCTCACCACATCCATAACCTCCTCCTTGGCCTTCCTCTTTTTCTCCTTCCTGGTGGCTCCATTCTATATTCTACCAATATAACTCATGTCCCTCCTCTGCACATGTCCAAACCATCTCAATGACATGACTGTGGGAGAGCGTGTCAGTGGGGAAGGAGGAACGCCACAACAGGTCAGGTGTAAAGGCTATTCAGCCGTCTTTATTTAGTTTTTTTACAGAGGTTTTGTCTGCACTGTGCTCACGCCGCACGTCTCTGGCACCTGTATGCACACATTCACACACACTCCCTCCCTCCTTAAATGCCTCCTTTGATCACTGAAACAGAAAACACATGAGGTTAGATAGGCTTCAGGTGAGGCAATTCCCTGCCTATCTTCTCCCGGCCCTGCCCTGCCCTCCATTCACAACCAGGCGCTCGGCCCCGCCCCCGCTGCCACAATGACATACACCAATCTACCAAAAGTTTGCGGACACCTGACCTTTGCTGCCATACTGTATGTGGTTCTTCTCCAAACTCTTACCACAAAGCTGAAGGCAAACAATTGTATAGGACCGTCTTTGAATGCGGTATAATAAAACTTTGCGTTCACTTGAACTTGGAAACCAAAACCTGTTCCAGCATGGCAACGTCCCTGTGCAAAAAGCTATAGTTCCATAAAGATATAGTTCACATGTTTTATAGATGATCTCAAATAGCCTGCTGTAGAGATCTGATCTCAACCCTACTGAACACCTTTGGGATAAATTGGAACGCTGACTGCACCCCAGGTCTCCTCACTCCACCTACATCAGTACCTGCCTTTACATAATTACATATAAATATCCACAAGCACACTCTAAAATCTAGAACTTCTTCCCAGAAGAGTGAATGCGAGAAGTATAAGAGCAAATTTGGACTAAATGTGGAATGCGACACTCAAAAAGCACATAACATACTTATGACCAAGTGTCCGCAAACTTTTGCCAAAATTTTAAGACACGTACCTCAATAGCGGAAGACGAAGACCTTAAACGAGCTCAACCCCCTGAAAATGTTGAAAAACATTTGCCAGCTTGTGCATGATGATCTTTAAAGAACAATCCAAATGATCTCACTTCTGCACCAACCCTACTTGCCAGATTTGTCTCCTGCGGACTTCGCCCTCTTCCAGAAGATGAAGATTTGGCTCAAAGGTCCAGCGTGAATCACAGGCTTTGGAAAGAAGATTTCCAGGGACTGGGACACTGGGAGTGCTGTATTACTGTGCAAATGGACTATTTAGGTTCCCTGGTGGTCTAATGGTTAGGATGCGGCGCTCTCACCGCTGCAGCCCGGGTTCGATCCCCGGTCAGGGAACCAACCCCAGCCGCTCTTAGTGCCGGTCCCAAGCCCGGATAAATTGGGGAGGGTTGCGTAAGGAAGGGCATTCAGTGTAAAAACATGTGCCAAATCAAACATACGGATCATGAATACGGATGAGCCGCTGTGGCGACCCCTAATGGGAGAAGCCGAAAGAAAGTTATCGTGTGTAAACGTAGATAAATAAATCACTTTAAAGCAATTTTTATTTTGTAATACATAGTAGTACATAAAAAGGTTTTTTAAACTATAGCTTTATATTTAATCAAACAAACAAATCAGTTATGTCAGATTTCTTCTTTTAAATAAACACATACAAAAGTTTAAGTCAATGTATTTATTACATCTAAACGTCCCTAAATAAACAAGTAACATTTATTAAGTAAACAATTTCTTCCAATGCATGTAATAAATATTTTTTTTTCCCTTAGTACTTTATACAAACTGACATTGTTCTACTATACAATATTTCTTCCACATCTCCTTTTAAAAAGCTGTTTCTCTTATCGGACATGCCACAGACAGAGGAAGTGAAGTTTAAGGCAGTGTGCGCAGATGTCAGCTTTTATGAAATGAAAAAAATATATCAAATCAACTCGCAATCGACGTCGACTTCATAGCAGGGTTTTTTTTTTATGCGAGGGGGAGGGGGGGGATTCAGATGTTCTTGTGGGCAGGAATACAAACATCACAGAAATCAATAATCATTTGTGCTCTACATCAAATCAAATCAAACACACGCACAACTTCCCAGTAAATTATTACAAAACACTCACAGCAAGTTGACGAATGAAGTGTTGAGATTTTGTGGTTGAGCAAATTTCTTTTATTCGCTCGGTAATGAATAAGATCGGCTATCCGTACAGAATAACGAATCGAAAAAATAATAATGGTTGAACAACCATATGGATGTTAATGATATGTTTATAATCTGGTGGTAAACTGAAAACGGACAATGTTAGTTTGACGGTGGAGGCGTGATCCACAGCATCGCTTACCGAAATGTGAAATATGACCTAACGTTTGGTCTTTAACACTGTAAGAGAGCACGTAATCTAAATACAAATCTAAAACATAACGCAAGACTCGAAAGCAGACGAGGCTGCGCTCGTCTGTTCGTCTATAATACAAAATAAAGCTTATGTTCGTGTGAACGAATGCAGTGTTTTTCGGCGAGGGAATCACTTCTCCCCTTCCTAAATGGAACAAGTGGGATTAGGAAAATGTAGGTCAGTCATGACATTACACGTTAAACCGTGTGATGAACACCTTCTCTCCCGGGCAGCTGAGCGGCGCGGAGATAATGGGTGCCGAAAGGTATTTGTTGCGTACGATGTCGAGCGTAACGAAAAACTATTTCTTGAGGTCATAGCGTGATAAAAGAACAGAAAAATACTGTTTTGAAATGAAAACCGTCAGTCAACATGGATACATGGCTGAATAAAGAGAAGACCATCATTATCCCAACTAGAAAGTAAATCAGGGGTTGGGATAAGATCGTAAGCAACAGCAAGGCTTGTACACACACACACACACACACACACACACACACACACACACACACACACACACACTTGTTGATATATGCCGAATGATCTCAAGTCAAACAAGGTACATTTAACCTTCACCTTTAAATGAACCTTTTTTTTTTTAAATATATATATATTTTTAAATAAATATATTGTTCTTTAACAGGAAGTGTAAAAGGTCCTGCACATTCAAGATACAATTCGAGCCGTCATCTCATTAACCGGTTATGTCTCGGAAATGTTTTCTCTGGATCTTCCTGTACTTTTCTGATCTACTCTGTATAAATTATGGAAAGAGATGAGCAAGTGATGCGAGCAAACAGAAATCGAATCGACGTCGCCGAAGTATACGTCTTTGCTCACTAACGCCTCACGATGCCAGTGCAGCTGTCACCACAGTGTAACAGATCTGCATAGGAACAATACACACCCATTTAATAGAAACACAACGCTGCAGGTGGACATCACAACGCTTGTACGATCACCCAAATCGTTTGCACGTCTAAAGGGCTTTTGTTGATGATGTTGATAAAGATATACGAAAAAAAAAAGGCCCACAAGTTACACGAAATGTTACTGTTTCTATCCTCAGAGTGTAGGGGGTTATTAGAGTGTATATTGCTATGTTTATGAACAACAAATCTTAAATAAATTTCCCAATTTTAGCCTCAGTTCGGTGAGTTGGAGGTTTTTGTGTTATTACGAGCAGATTTATTCCGTACACAAATTTCTACGCAATTTGTTTGATTCCAAGGTCATGGGATGAAGGAGCAGAGTTTATTATAAGGCTGTATATAAAGCTTCTCACATAGATAGGAGCTAACTGACACACACACACACACACACACACACACACACACACACACACACACACGCAAATTAGCAGAGTGAAACAGAACTGTGTGTGTTAGACAGAAATGTGGCAAATTTTGCATTAGAAATAGTTCAAAATGCAGAAAGAAAGAAAGAAAGAAAGAAAGAAAGAAAGAAAGAAAGAAAGAAAGAAAGAAAGAAAGAAAGAAAGAAAGAAAAAAGAAAGCAAGAAAGAAAGATTTTCTGTGGCATCGCTTTTGGCATTGTGCAAAAAAAGTGGTCTGAAATATAAAAAGTGATTTAGCACAAACTACACAGATGACAGTACAATCAGAGCGACGGGGGTCTGCTCTTAATTATAAATAAATGTAATATAATTACGAAGAGGAGAAAGAAAAAAAAAAAAGCAATGGCAGGAGACGGCACATTCCTGAAGATAAAGAAATGCTTAACAGTTCACATACTTCATATAATTTAAAAGTATTACAAAACCATCTGCAAGCTGAGAAACACTGGCAGCACTACAGAAGCATGTCTCTGTCCATCTGGAGTGTCCATGTGGACGGGGGACAGGCAAACACGCCGCGATGTCCCTGTGTAGGAGGGGAACACCTTTGACGTGGAATCAGAAAAGACACTAAATATAATGTAGCAAAAGACCAATAAAGATATAAAATATTATAACAGTATAATCAGGGGGTTGGGGGGGGGGGGGGAGAGACACAACAGTGTCTGATGAAAAAAAAATAAAAAGAAAAAGTCTCTTTTTTTTTTCCCATGGAAGAAAACCAAACCTTTAGTTATTTCACATAATAGGAAACAAAAGTCTTTCGAGTTTATATATATATACAAAAAGTAAAACTGAAAATATATTTGTTCTCTGTACATAGCAAACGTTCATCGTTTAGGAAAAAAAACACAAAAAAAAAACCTCGACACCTCGATTTCTTCTTTTCTGGCTTCTTCTTCTCCTTTTTTTTTTTTTCTTTGCTTTTCTCCCAACACCAAATGTATGGAGTCTGTTCTGAGCGGGACACTGCGGATCAGTCTAGAGAGATGATGTCAGGGATGGAGCTGTAGATATCTGATCCGGAGCGGGGGATTGTGGGTAGGCTGCTGCTGCTGGAGCTGTTGCTGTTGCTGCGGTTGACATTCAGAGCGGCGTGAACCGCGCTGGCGCTGCTACTCACCGGTGTTCCAGGAGGGTCCAGGAAGAGCTGAGAGGAGCTGTACGGCAGGAAACGGTTCAACAGGAGGTCAGGATCCTCGGGGGCTGAGGCGGCCGCTGCCGCTGCCGCCATCACCATGTTATAGTGCTGGGGGAAAAACAAGAGCAGGAAAAAAAATTTACTTTTTTTTCCCTTGTTTCGGCGAAGTAATATCATTCTTCTTGAAATCAATATTTTGGAAAATGATCAGTCTTACCTGATGATTCTCGCCTTGTAAAAACGAGAAAAAGTTCAGATCTGTTGAGAATTGAAAACATGATATGTTAGGTGGACAAAAGTATAGAGACAGCTGATTTTTCCAGTCACAGTTGGAGGTACCCAATTGTATTAGATGTCTCTGGATGTGGCAACATTCAATTTTCCCTTCAGATGAACTAGCAGACCCAAACCTGTTCCAGCATTACAGTGCCCTAGTGCACAATGCCAGCTCCATGGAGATATGCTTTACATGGGATGGAGTGGAAGAGCTTAAGTGGCCTGTTATAGACCTCAACCCTATTGGTTACCTTTGAAATGTATTGGAACACTGACTGCATCCCAGACCTTCTTAGATCCCCTACATCAGTGTCTGAATTAGCACAAATCACCCAGAAATGTAGAGATTATTTCAACAGCTAATAGGGACTAAATATGGAATGGGGTGTTTAGAAACCACATATGAAACTGTCAATGAAGCAAATATGAAAGAATAAAGTAGGCTTTGAATGGCATCTATTTGCTTTGACTTTTGCCACATGCTACAAAAGGTTTTAATTGCCAAAGAAATAGTTTTTCATAGCGACTGATTAAATAATGACTAATTTAGTTTTTTATCTTTACATATTTAAATAAAGTGAATGCAATGAGGATGCAAACAGTGAATCTGTCTAAAAAAACCATAGTGTATTCTTACTTCCATACATGTGTGTGTGTGTGTGTGTGTGTGTGTGTGTGTGTGTGTGTGTGTGTGAATACGCACCTGAGAGATCGCTGGGTGTAGGATAATAGTGGCGGTAATCCTGTATTAGCGGTGGAGGAGGGGGGATGTAGTTGGTCTCCACTTGTGGCATGCTGGGGGTTCGACTCGCAGGAGACGCCTGAGTACACAAATTCAACACTCTATACACACACACACACACACACACACACACACACACACACACACACACACACACACACACACACACACACACACAGAATGGAAAATAAAAACCCAAACCATATCATATATTACATTAACAGCATTTTTCCTAGTTCTATTAAAATGCACTTAGATTTAAACTTTGCAATAAAAAAATAAAAATAAATAAAATAAATGACTGTAGGAAGCACATCTGCATATATTTTATTCAAATATTATATTTATTTAATTTAGCACAGTTTTCTGATTCAGTACTGTTTTTGTTATTTATTTTTTATAATCGTTAGGATTGTTTTTTTTTTAGCTATCTGTGACTCCCAGACTCTCATCCGAACTTGTTCTTGTTAAGATTTTCCAATACGGGTCTGGGAATATCAATCACACAAAAACCAGGACGTGTAGGAAAAATGTCCAAAGTTAAATTACAGAGAGATTGCATGCATATTATCTCCATGATTATCTGACCATTGCGTTACAAATTAGTACATGATGAACAAAACCATTGTTGAAAGTCATACTGTTCAAGGCACAAACATAAGCATCTATCATAAAGATATGATGATATGCAAGCAAAAATAATAAGTCACAGAAACTAGGTAATTTACTCCTGATAGATTAACTAAAGAGGGGATTTGGAATGTTACCTGACATTGCCCCGCATTTATTCTGAAAAAATTATATTCAATTATACCAATTTCCCCCTTACTGAGGATGGCACCCTGACTTAGGGTCAGGAAGGGGAAACAGTAAAACTAGCTGTGTGTAGAGAAACGACTGTGTCACATGATTCAGTTCTACTTCATAGACCCTGAATTCTTGAGGTCTCCAATAACCAGTGACATCGGTATTAAAGAAACCCGCACTGAAACTCCACAAAGTGTGAGGGAACTACTGCTTTGATGAACTGATAAAGTTCAGTACTATTGTACAAGGTGTGCTATGCTTTTTTTATAATTCAGTATCAGTAAAATCGGTCGACCTCTACTTAGTATAAGACTAATTTAACGAAACAGTTGTCAGGATTGAAGTTAAATATAATAAATAAATAAAATAATTATTTTAATATATTATTAATTAATCTTAAATAATCTTCCTCAATGTCATATCAATAACAAAAAGCCAGAATGGCTGACCCACTGAGTATATCTCACAAAACCACTGCAACTCACCCCTTGTTCATCTGTGGTGATACTGGTGAGAGAGAGGGGCAGTTTCCCTTAACAGGAGGTTCTTCCTCCTCCTCCTCCTCCTCAGAAGAGCTGTCCAGAGTCAGGTCGATCACCTCCACTTTCTTACTGCCACTGCCGTTTGTGTGAGAACTGGATTTCTGCTCGGGTGCTGATGGTTGACACCCACCTGGCGAAGAGGATGCACAAAAAATAAAGGCTGAGCAGGAGGACAAACGAAGACCACAATACAAACTCAGTGATAAGCAATAAAATAAGAGCTCTTTTTTTTTTTTCCTGTTATAAATGAAAATACATTTCTATAACTCTACTGCACTGTGAAACAGACTAATGAAGCAAGAGCTGAGATGAGATTTATCAGCAGCCTGGTTACCTCATGATTCTCTCTCTCTCTCTCTCTCTCTCTCTCTCTCTCTCTCTCTCTCTCTCTCTCTCTCTCTCTCTCACACACACACACACACACACACACACACACACACACACACACACCATTTCAGGAGCCAATTTCTGTCTTTAATAAAAGTGATATTTAATAAATTAATTAATTACTTTAAAGCTAAATTAGTTCAGCTCTGTGAGGAAAAAAACTATAAAACTAAACTAAGAAGAGAGAAGAAAACCGACAATGCATCAAAAAGGGCTGTCAATCGATTAACATATTTCATCATGATTAATTAACTCGTAATTAATCACAAATAAATCGCACATTTTTATCTGTTCTAAATGTACCTTCAATTAATACTTTTACTCAACATAAACTATGAAGATAAAACATTCTTGTAAATGTTTTAAAGAAATTGTGGTGTTGTAAATTAGGTAAATCATCAGAACACCAAACGGAACTTGTGTTATGTTTCCACACGGATGGTTTTAATTGCCGGATGAGCGCAACATGGTGAGTTTTGGTGCTCGATTTAAGACTTGCTGCATCAGCAAAACAAATGTTTAGGTTATTATTAATAATTAATTCATTTATTTTATATCTGAGGAAAAGAGGACATTGTGAATAAACGTGTGTTACGTTCAAGGTTTCAATTTCGCCTCTTTTATATATTTTTTTAAAATGGTAAAAAAGAATTAACGCCCTAATATCTTTAGCATAACTTTATGGCCACCTGCCTAATATTGTGTTGGTCCCTATTTTGTTGTCATCTAGCCATCACAATTTGGTCGTTGTCAAGCTCGCTTAAATAACTACACTTGCCCATTTTTCCTGCTTCTAACACGTCAACTTTGAGGACAAAATGTTCACTTGCTGCCTGATAAATTCCACCCACTAGTACCACAGGTGCCATGATGATGGGATAATATTATTTACTTCACTAGGCATAATGTTATACCTGGTCGTCGTATAAATATGTGTGTGTGTGTGTATTGTTTTAAATGTCTTAAGTTGAGATTAACTAAGACAAATACAAATAGTAAAATGCAGGTATTGCATTTGAAATTTTATTTCTAAAACTAAAAGAATATATACAGGGCTGCAACGATTATTTTGATAATCGATAAATCAGACGAAAATTTCCTCTTCGATTAATCAGAACTTAATTCAATGTTTTTTTTATTAGATTACATCGATTTTATCGGTTAGTTGTTATAAATATAATTATATAATTTATATAATAAAAATATAATTTTTTTTTAATTCAAACAAAATAAGCAGTTTTGATTTAGAGTGCACAGGTGTAAATATTTGTCTGGGATTGGATTTCCCCAAAAATATTTAGGTAATTTATTTGTGAGAAAATATTAATGTTGCAATAAAAGGAGCAAACACAGTTTTTGAAATGATTTTACTGCCTTTTTATCGAACAGTTAATGTCTAGATCTCTCAAAGCCAATTGAATATCCCTCACATTAGAAACCTTCAAATAAGCAAACAAACAAACTTTCTGTCTGCACCCTTAAGCACAATGTGCACTTCGAAATTCAGCTGAAAATGATGAACGCTCCTTCATAAGTTAAATATAAAAGAGATAATGAAATAGATGAGGGGAGTCTGAACACAATCCAAGCACTGAGTTAATCAGTTTAAGTCCTGAAATTTCAAATTAATTATCCGATCAATAACAGAGAATGTGATCTGCTAAACCAGAACCAAGAGTAATATCAAATCATTTAGAGACAAAAATATAAGCAATTTATTCATGAATAATGACAAACCCATTCCTCTGAGACTGGCTCATCTATTGTATTTATTGTGTCTTATTTGTGTGTACACAACAATTTTAGAAATAATTTGTTAGAAGTAGAAAACAAAGTTACCCTCGACGCCGTTGTATGTAGCAGAAACCTCCTGCACGTCCTTTTTCGACCTCATGGGGGCCCAAGTGCCATCTTCCTTAAACTGAATCTCATCACAGTCTACACAGCTGTTCAGGATCTCCATAAACAACCTACGAGTATACACACGTATACACACGTATACACACACACACACACACACACACACACACACACACACACACACACACACACACACACACACACACACACACACACACATTTAAGACAGGTTATGAATGCTTATATATACTGCTGGGATACAACAGATAAAATGTGATCGATATTATTATAAAATATTTGTCAAGAAAGCATTTAGTTTCTCCCTTTTTTTTTATTATGACCTATAATTTGATTGCTATTTTGCTTCGCAGATGATGAAATAAATGAGTCCTTGCAATAAGTCACTTGTAGTCTTGTAGACAGTGTCCTTGATAATGAACGTTTGGAAACGCAGGTGTGGTGCGTAGACGAACCCGTCGATGATGAGGTGTTCGTATGGTGCTTTCTTGTCACAGACGGGACACACCCAGGTGGGCTTTTTTTCGTTCATTTGGATGTAGAGTGTGGCATCGAAGCACTGCAGGTGGGTACACGTCAACGATCTGCACGGGATCATTAGCCGCATCTTTCCCAGCTGCGCGTGCAGACATGGAGGCAAAACACACATCCCGCATGGAAAAAGATAAACATGTGTGTGCATAGACACACACAGACTCACATTTGCAGACAAACCAAGCAAAAGACAGATCAGTTCTGCATGAAACACACACCCACTATTGGAAAAGAGAAAAGAGGAGGATCTGAGCACATGTTTTTTTTTGCCTGAATGTAAAATCGTTTATGAATCTCACAGTTTTCAAACAGCATGTTATAATGAACTAAAGGCAAACCAGGATTTTTAAACCGGTGGTGTGAAATTTAAACCCTCAGGCCTGATAAAGTTCTGGCCTGTAATGCTGCAAGTCTGGACTTGTAAAGTACCTATTAGAAGGGTGTATAACACAACATTCATGATGTGCATGTGTGTGCACGTGTGTGTGTGTGTGTGTGTGTGTGTGTGTGTGTGTGTGTGTGTGTGTGTGTGTGAGAGAGAGAGAGTGAGAACCTACCGGACAGAGTAACGACACTCGCAAACTGGTGGTGGCTATTTCACTGTCCGGATCTGCAGTTAGCTTTTCTTTAACTGTGGAATATAAGAAAGAATTATAGAAAGAATTAGAAACGTTGAAGACATTTATTGTTATAATAGCCTGCACTTTTCTGGTAAGATGTTCCACTAGATTTTGTGCTCATTCAGTCACAGGAGTGTTAGTAAAGTATGGATGTAGGTGAGGTGATGAGGCCTGGGGTGCAGTCAGCATTCACATTCATCCCAAAAGTGTTCAGTAGGGTTGGAGCTCTATAGCAGGCCACTCAAGATCTTCCTCTCCAAATCATATTTTCATGGGCATGTTCATCCTGAAACAGGTTTGGGCCTCCTAGTTTATGTAAAGCGATCATTTAAAGCTACTTTATCCGAAGACAAAAGATCTAATTGTGTGGAGAAAAACCACATATGGCTGGAAAAGTCAGGTATCCCAATACTTTTATTCATATAGTGTAATATATATATATACACATATACACATACAGTGGCAAAATACTAAGTAGTTAATGGAAGAAAAGTTTATATTTTATTTATTTTAACACCTTTGAACAATAGACATTGTCACGAATAAATTTTACAACTAAAAGGAGAAAGATTCGGATCCCTAATAAGCAGCCAGAGCTGATGGCGTATTTAGAATATTAAAGAATCTTAAAAATGTTTAACATCAAATGATATACTTTTGGTATTACTATGTAGTAGGAGTGCAACAGTAAATAAATGACACGGTTTTCAAGTCACGCTTCGATTTGATTTCGGGACAATTACGGGGGAAGAAAAGCAAAACACAACATTGCTTGTCGTTTCTTTTTTTTTTTTTTTTTATTACCGTTGTTCATTATTATTAACATTTGCGAACATCAATAATTTATTTATTTATTTTTTTAAACAATTTTAAATAAAATGGCTTCTTGGTTAAAAAAACCTATAAAAAATGTCATAAAATAAATCATATTAATGCAATACTTTCTTATTATATTGATTAAATGTATCCATATCGCTAGACGATTTGTACTGCATATTTGAGGAAACCACATGACTTCCTGTCACTGCCAAAATGTTACGACAGTTTAACGATATGTATATATACTCAATTTAATCAGAATAATAAAAAAAGTGTATTGCATTCATTTGATTTATTCTATTTTAATATTATATATTATATTTTTGTGAATGTGAGGCAGAGACTAAACAAACTTGCGGTCTGCCACGTTATATGCTTGTGAGGGAACTTAGATTTGAACTATGTTCCGCATGTAAAACAGGAATTTCTTTCGGTATACATGTGCACAGTACAGAAAATCCTGTACCGAAACGGATGGGTATGAATGTTTACCGTTATACCCCTACTATGTAGTATTCAAAAAACTGGTTGACTATTTTAGTTATGGAAATGTGTGCCTCTGTAACAACATTGAGGTTTTTTTCTTTTATTTTCTCTCTTTAAGAGAAAGGACGTAGCCTCACGTCACCACCATAACACATCGCATTGCTAACAAAGAACTGCGCAGTATTTTTAACTCACTGTCACAATAACATATGAATAATTCAGTGCTTAAAAAAAAAAAATAATTCTATTATTCCTATACAAACTAAGATGCTTCTTATCCCGCCTCATAGTGATTTATCTCAATATAAGCTAGGTAAAGGGGTAAACGAGGTCAAATCTGGGTCTGATTTCACTTTAATTACAGCTGCAAGGCATAAGATTCAAAGCAGAACAAGCCAACCCCTGTATATATATCTCTCTGTCTATCTCTATCTTTCTCTCAAACAGTGTGATATATAATTTTTTGGTTCATCATCTGTATCCAATAAACTGTGTACATTCAGTAAGTTCTCACTTACTGAATGAGTTGTATAGAAAAGAACAGTACAGGAGCTTTGGAAATCTT
Source organism: Silurus aristotelis (assembly GCF_946808225.1). Classification (NCBI taxonomy): domain Eukaryota; kingdom Metazoa; phylum Chordata; class Actinopteri; order Siluriformes; family Siluridae; genus Silurus; species Silurus aristotelis. The sequence goes on along the minus strand of NC_139582.1, from coordinate 6,535,847 downwards.
GGGCTTTGGATAATGTGAAGCACCTTCACGTCTTTCCCACATCCTAGAGAGTTGCAGTGTGGAGAAGCCCTGAAAAGGTTTACCGCCCAGGATGTTACAAGCATAATGGCGGATCAGTGATGGTTTGGCCTGCAACATCATGACATTTCCCCGGTCTGATACTTGCTCCAAATGGGCGGATCACTACTAAGTATTACGGAAATATTCTGGAGGACGATGGTTTAAACATTGTACCCTGAAAGTGGTGGTGTGTAATGGATGGTAATGAACCACTGCACAGTGTTTACTTGTTTAGTCTCCACCACATACTCGCAAAAATAATATATATAAAATAATACAAAATTTTTTATATAATAAATTAATTAATGCAATGCACTTTTCTTAATATATTGATTAAATTGAGCATATAATCACATCGCTAGACTGTCGTGAATACATTGACAGGAAGTCATAAATTTTGCGTACGTGCAGAACAAAATCCCTAATGCACAGTACAAATCATGTTTTCAGTACGGATCGATTAGCGCAGTGTCAATGTCTGGCGATATGGATACATACTCAATTTAATCTATATCTTCAAAACGTGTACTGCATTCATTTGATTTATTCTATTTTGATATTGTTTTTGTTTAAAGCAAGAAGGCATTTCATTTAAAAACGGTTTTGAAAAAATTTTAACTGTTGATGTTCACAAATGAACGGGTCAGACTAAGAGCGGTTCAAAAAACTCTTATGAGAAAAAACATACTAAAACATACAACGTCGCCCGATATGGCGCAGCCGGGGCCCCACCCTGGAGCCAGGCCCGGGGTTGGGGCTCGTATGCGAGTGCCTGGTGGCCGGGCCTTCCCCCACGGGGTCCGGCCGGGCCTTCCCCCACGGGGTCCGGCCGGGCTCAGCCCGAAGGAGCGACGTGGGGCCGCCTTCCAGTGGGCTCACCACCTGCAGGGGGGACTGTAAGGGGCCGGTGCTGAGAGGATCGGGCAGCAGTCGAAGGCGGGGCCCCATGACAACCCGATCCCTGGACACGGAAGCTAGCTCTAGGGACGTGGAATGTCACCACTCTGGCGGGGAAGGAGCCTGAGATTGTGCGTGAGGTTGAGAGGTTCCGACTAGAGATAGTCGGGATCACCTCTACGCACGGCTTGGGCTCTGGAACCACACTCCTCGAGAGAGGATGGACTCTTCACCACTCTGGAGTTGCCCATGGTGAAAGGCGGCGGGCTGGTGTGGGTTTGCTTATAGCCCCCCAGCTCAGCCGCCATGTGTTGGAGTTTACCCCGGTGAATGAGAGGGTCGTTTCCCTGCGCCTACGGGTCGGGGATAGGTCTCTCACTGTCGTGTGTGCCTACGGGCCAAGCGGCAGTGTAGAGTACCCGGCCTTCTTGGGGTCTCTGGGAGGGGTGCTGGACAGTGCTCCGACTGGAGACTCCGTCGTTCTACTGGGAGACTTCAATGACCACGTGGGCAGCGACAGTGACACCTGGAGGGGCGTGATTGGGAGGAACGGCCCCCCTGATCTGAACCCGAGTGGTGTTCAGTTATTGGACTTCTGTGCTAGTTACAGTTTGTCCATAACGAACACCATGTTCAAGCATAAGGGTGTCCATCAGTGCACGTGGCACCAGGACACCCTAGGCCGTAGGGCGATGATCGACTTTGTGGTCGTTTCATCTGACCTGCGGCCGTATGTCTTGGACACTCGGGTAAAGAGAGGGGCGGAGCTGTCAGCTGATCACCACCTGGTGGTGAGTTGGATCCGATGGCGGGGGAGGAAGCTGGACAGACTCGGCAGACCCAAGCGTACTGTGAGGGTCTGCTGGGAACGTTTGGCCGAGTCTCCTGTCAGAGAGATCTTCAACTCCCACCTCCGGCGGAGCTTTGACCGGATCCCGAGGGAGGCCGGAGATATTGAGTCCGAGTGGACCATGTTCTCCACCTCCAATGTCGAAGCGGCCGCTCGGAGCTGTGGCCGTAAGGTCTCCAGTGCCTGTCGAGGCGGCAATCCCCGAACCTGGTGGTGGAAACCGGAAGTAAGGGATGCCGTCAAGCTGAAGGAGGAGTCCTATCGGGCCTGGTTGGCCTGTGGGACTCCTGAGGCAGCTGACGGGTACCGGCACGCCAAGCGAACTGCAGCCCGGGTGGTTGTGGAGGCAAAAACTCGAGCCTGGGGGGAGTTCGGTGAGGCCATGGAGAAGGACTATCGGCTGGCCTCGAAGAGATTCTGGCAAACCGCCCGCGCCTCAGGAGAGGGAAGCAGTGCCCTACCAATGCTGTTTACAGTGGAGGTGGGGAGCTGTTGACCTCAACTGGGGATGTCGTTGGACGATGGAAGGAATACTTCAAGGATCTCCTCAATCCCGCTGTCACGTCTTCCATTAAGGAAGCAGAGGCTGAGGGCTCAGAGGTGGACTCGTCCATCACCCAAGCTGAAGTCACCGAGGTAGTAAAGAAACTCCTCGGTGGCAAGGCACCGGGGGTGGATGAGATCCGCCCTGAGTACCTCAAGTCTCTGGATGTTGTGGGGCTGTCTTGGCTGACACGCCTCTGCAGCATCGCGTGGCGGTCGGGGACAGTGCCTCTGGAATGGCAGACCGGGGTGGTGGTCCCTCTTTTTAAGAAGGGGGACCGGAGGGTGTGTTCCAACTATCTGGGGATCACACTTCTCAGCCTACCTGGGAAAGTCTATGCCAGGGTACTGGAGAGAAGAATACGGCCGATAGTAGAACCTCGAATTCAGGAGGAACAGTGTGGTTTTCGTCCAGGCCATGGAACACTGGACCAGCTGGGTGCTGGAGGGTTCATGGGAGTTTGCCCAACCAGTCCACATGTGTTTTGTGGATTTGGAAAAGGCATTCGACTGTGTCCCTCGCGGCGGCCTGTGGAGGGTGCTCCGGGAGTATGGGGTCCGGGGCCCTTTACTAAGGGCTGTCCGGTCCCTGTACGACCGAAGCAGGACTTGGTTCGCATTGCCGGCAGTAAGTCAGACTTGTTCCCGGTGCATGTTGGACTCCGGCAGGGCTGGGCAGGTCACCAGTTCTGTTCATAATTTTATATGGACAGAATTTCTAGGCACAGCCAGGGGCCGGAGGGTGTCAGGTTTGGTGACAACACGATTTCGTCTCTGCTCTTTGCAGATAATGTTGTCGTGTTGGCTTCATCAGACCAGGACCTTCAGCACGCACTGGGACGGTTTGCAGCCGAGTGTGAAGCGGCTGGGATGAGAATCAGCACCTCCAAATCCGAGGCCATGGTCCTCAGTAGGAAAAGGGTGGCTTGCCCACTTCAGGTTGGTGGAGAGTTCCTGCCGCAAGTGGAGGAGTTTAAGTATCTTGGGGTTTTGTTCACAAGTGAGGGAAGGGTGGAACGGGAGATTGACAGACGGATCGGTGCAGCTTCTGCAGTAATGCGGTCGATGTACCGGTCTGTCGTGGTGAAGAAAGAGCTGAGCCGCAAGGCGAAACTCTCGATTTACCGGTCAATCTACGTTCCTACACTCACCTATGGTCATGAGCTCTGGGTCATGACCAAAAGGACAAGATCCCGGATACAGGCGGCCGAAATGAGCTTTCTCCGCAGGGTGGCTGGGCGATCCCTTAGAGATAGGGTGAGAAGCTCGGTCACTCGGGAGGAGCTCAGGGTAGAGCCGCTGCTCCTTCACATCGAGAGGGGTCAGCTGAGGTGGCTCGGGCATCTGTTCCGGATGCCTCCTGGACGCCTTCCCGGGAAGGTGTTCCGGGCGCGTCCCACTGGGAGGAGACCCCGGGGAAGACCTAGGACACGCTGGAGAGACTATGTCTTTCCGGCTGGCCTGGGAACGCCTCGGTGTCCCCCCGGAAGAGTTGGAAGAAGTGTCTAGGGAGAGGGAAGTCTGGGCATCTCTGCTTAGACTGCTGCCCCCGCGACCCGGCCTCGGATAAGTGGGAGAAGATGTAATGTAATGTAATGTTCACAAATGTTAATACAGGATATCTGCAGGTTTCACCGAATCCTTTTTTAGACCTTTTTAAGACCGTTAAGAATGAAATTAAGGACCCAGATAATGACATCAAAAACACACACAAATACGTTGTTAGCAACTGCCCTTAACCAAGCCCTAATTTTTTTTTTCTCCAAGCCAAGTATTGCTAAACTTGCACTTTCCCATATAAATAAAATTAGTTTTATGTCTGTGGTACAAACCAAAAGAAATTCACACCAATAAGAAAAATTACTGACTGTTGCATGTTGGTCTGATTTGTAGTTGTAATACAGCAAAATTATATTTGGACAATCAAAAGAAAGAAATACAATACCACAAAAACAAACATGGACATTCAAAATGAAGACTTCGTTAAAATTATTATATTAATTTTAAGACCTAGAACCGTGAATTAAAGATTTTTTAAGTCCTAAAATATATATTTTTTTAATTTTAGACTTTTTAAGACCTAACGGAAACCCTGTAATAGTAATTAAAAGCATAAAAAAAATTAACTAATAATTTTTTTTTTAAAAGACAATTTTATGTTTTGTATTTCTTCCCCATAACTGTTCCAAAATTTAACCTAAACGTGACTTGAAAACCGAGGCACGTCCCGAATCTTGAATTTTGTGTACCGTTACACACCTAATACACAGCAACACTTGACAAAGTGGTTGGATGAAATTAGAAGTGCAGTTGAAAATCACCCATGGTCTGCACTGTCACCAGATCTGAATATTATTGAGCAGCTTTGGAGTGTTTTGAAGGAGCGAGTCAGGAGATGTTCTCCTCCACCTGCATTATGTAGTGACCTGGCCACTGTTCTGCAAGAGGAATGGTTCAAAATCCCTCTGGCCACCATGTTAAACTTCAGTCCCAAGATTAACTGATGCTGCACTGGCCACAAATAGAGGTTTTACACAAGACTAATAAATTTGTGTGGCCAAAACCAGGTGTTTCAGGTTTATTGTCCAACCCCTTGAACCGAACCACCACTGAATAGACTATATAAATAAATAAATGCCTCATATTTGTGTGTGTCAGTCTAAAAATGGTTATGTAGATGATTAAATGTTTTCCTACATCTGTAGTTAATATGTAATTACTATAAAAAATTATTTAGCTATCTTTGCCTCTGTTTCTCTAAAAAGGTTTCTCTCCAAATGTAAGCAAAGATTCAAAAAACTGAGTTGACTATGAGCATTGTGACATGATCTAACACCATGTCCATATCATAAACGAGCATAAGCGCCCAGATGGGAGATCGAGCTAGTTTGAGTTGCGTATACTTCACTTCTATCCTTAGCCACAACAGCAGAATTGTGCTAACGCATCATTAATCAGCGTCTCATGGCAGTGTGGTAATAAATTAGATGAGCATGCTATTTTGTAGACCTACCAAAAGCCCAGGTGCTATTAGTCTAGGATTTACAACCTGCTGTGGCAATTACAGAAGCATTCTTTTAGCTCTAACAAGGCACCTTTATAGGCTGCTGCATGCAATATGTGGCCATCTGAGCGTTTCAAGGACTGAATAACATATCAAATCTGTTCAATTTGTTTGTGCAGACCAAAATAAAGGTATATATATATATATATTAAAGCACCAGTAAATTCTTGAATATGATTGGATGGAAGGTGTTGACTAATTTACATTGGGGATCTTATGGTAGTGAAAGCTCTATTTTGCTTGCTCCAATATATGTTTCTATGGCAACCACTAAACTCACAAAGAGATTTTGTGGAGGATGGAGTGTGTGGAGATTGTCATCATTCAGCAACAAGGGCATTAGGAAAGTCTCCTGTAGGGTGAGGAGGCCTGGGGGGCAGTCAGTGCTTCAATTCAACCCATTCACTAGGGCCGAGTGAACACCTCTCTACAGCAGACCACTCGAGATCTTCCAGGCCAAATGATGCAAACCATATCTTCAGGGAGACCTCGATATATCCACAGGGGCATCCTATTTTGGGGAGCAACCAGATATGGCAGAAGAAAAAAAAACAAGTGTCCCAATATGGTGTGGTCAAACATCAACAAGCACTTGTTATGGCAAAGTTTTTGAGCGTCGGTCGGCTTGAGTTTTTTTCGGTGTGTTCCGCACCGATGGCTCAGCAGTTTTTGGAGCTCGTCAGGAAAAAGCAGAACTCCGATTGGCTATTCAGCTTAGTGAATGAGCACACGAGGAAAAAAAAAAAATGACGAAAGCAAACAACGAAAAAAAGCAAAAAGAGGGAATCAAGACATCGAAGACCAGTTAATCAACATGGTCCACCATATTGGTTTCTTTCTTTCTTCATCCACAAGAAGAACCCCAAGGGTTGACAACGTTTGTATCATTTGCAACTCAGAAGAGATGATTTGAAAAAAAATATACAGACTACTAAGAAAGTTATGATCACTTGCGCAAGCGCAGAACGTACGCGCTAACCGGCCATCAGCTGTAGTCCATCTGGTGTGTTCTAGTGGAACTTTTTTTGCACTAATGCACGAGCAAAAAATACATTCAGGGGGCCAGAGGTTCTGGTACGAGTATCAGTGGCAATAGTTATGTCACTCCCTGGCCGTCTGTTTATATGCATCGATTGTTTGATGCAGCAATGCTTTAGCCTTAATGCAGCAGAGCCCAGAAAAGTGCAGCAGAGCTTATTGATTTTAATGCTGAAAGACACCAGATTACACCTTCCAGGTAATTATCTGGTTTAAAAGAAAATCTTCAAACTACTATACCAGATGCCCTTGAGATGCCCCTGAATTTGGGCACTGCAGCTCTACTTAATGTTGAATTAAGGCTGATTTTCTTACTGAGAGCTCGGGAGTGGTCTGGGTTTCTGATGCCCTTGGCACGGAGTCTCTGTAACAGTGCTGTCGATGACTGCTGCTTCACCAGATACACGGCCATGGAGTAACACTGTGAAACACACACAGGAATATGCATGTATGACCAAGTCCACAAAATGTGACTAATGGTTTTTTTCAAAGCAGTCCATAATCTTAAACATGGGGAATAAAAGTCATTTGCTGGGACTGAAACAATAAAACTCGGAGTGCATCCTTATAATCTCAGCATGTGCCGTGTAGAAGTGATAGTAATGAGATGATTTTTCTTTTGTATCATGTATTCGAGAATCTCATTTAGTAGCTACAGTCATTTAGAAACCAGCAAGGTCATAACCACAACAGTCATAATTCACGAGGCAGCGACTTGAGAATGCACACTATGGAATGAACTAATTGCTTTACCACGATATACAGGGCTCTATGGGTCAAAGTGAGATTTTTATGCATGGCTTGTTTTTTCACTCTCGTTATACAAAAAAAAAAAAAAAAAAAAGTCTCGGGCGTTATTTCACTCTACAGGAATGTCGCATGCATGTTCAGACTCATTCTGTAATAAACATCAGTGGTATGGGTATCGTCCCTTATTAAAACAAAGAGTTCGAGCAGGTTGTTGAGTATGAGGGGTGAGAAAATGAAGACATCTTGGTAGTTTTCGTTTACTGATATTGAGACAAAAAAATGATCTTATCATTAAAGGCAAAATTTGTCTTTGTGTTAAAAAAAAATATTCATCATGTGGATTAATTAATCTGCAAGATTCAATAAAACATTTGAAGAATAATATTAGGGACAAATATCTATTGTAGGGACAGAATCCAACCCTAAATGCACAAGTTATGTTGGCTCCGAATCCTTTGTATTGGGCAACTTTCTTTCTGACGTCTGTAAAGCACATACATCATTTACAAGCCTTTTGTTTTGGGGATTATTATGAAATGCATTTTTTACATAGTGGATTTTTTTAAACATGGCAACAAACTCTTTTTCGAAAAGCCACTGATTCATGGTTTCGTTCGGCAGCAATTTTGGTACTTAAACAAACTGATTATTTCGGATCAGATCAGAGCGCGGCAGAGATTATTTCATTGCTCATAAAAGAAATTATGCCTAAATACCTGAATAACTCTTGAAGCTAAGTTACATCATAAATCATGTCTTGCTTAGCTAAGTACATTTCTGAAAAATAATAAGTGCATCATGGCCATAGATGCCTTTAAATTCACTCACAGATTCATTTCAATTATTGTGTATTAAAGTACTGAGGCAAAGCACAAAGAAACACTCATTGTCTAATCACATAAATATCAAGCAGATTAGTGGAATTGTGGGTTAAAGAATTGGGGTTATAGAATTAATGAACACTATGGCAGCTGCAAAACATCTGGCCTGCACCTGAAACACACACTCAGTGTCTCTATGGGACAGTACACAGTCTCTAACACTCTCAGTGTCTCTACAGGACAGGACACAGTCTCTAACACCCTCAGTGTCTCTACGAGACAGTACACATTCTCTAACACTCTCAGTGTCTCTACAGGACAGTACACAGTCTCTCACACTCTCAGTGTCTCTACAGGACAGTACACAGTCTCTAACACTCTCAGTGTCTCTACAGGACAGTACACAGTCTCTCACACTCTCAGTGTCTCTACAGGACAGTACACAGTCTCTAACACTCTCAGTGTCTCTACAGGACAGTACACAGTCTCACACTCTCAGTGTCTCTACGGGACAGTACACAGTCTCTTACACTCTCAGTGTCTCTACAGGACAGTACACAATCTCTAACACTCTCAGTGTCTCTACAGGACAGTACACAGTCTCTAACACTCAGTGTCTCTACAGGACAGTACACAATCTCTAACACTCTCAGTGTCTCTACAGGACAGTACACAGTCTCTCACACTCTCAGTGTCTCTACGGGACAGTACACAGTCTCAAACACTCTCAGTGTCTCTACAGGACAGTACACAGTCTCTCACACTCTCAGTGTCTCTACGGGACAGTACACAGTCTCTAACACTCTCAGTGTCTCTAAAGGACAGTACACAGTCTCTAACACTTTTAGTGTCTCTAAAGGACAGTACACAGTCTCTAACACTTTTAGTGTCTCTAAAGGACAGTACACAGTCTCTAACACTTTTAGTGTCTCTAAAGGACAGTACACAGTCTCTAACAGTCTCTAAAATCAAATCGGATTAAAGCCTTACCCTTCCGATCTCCGATGTCCAGGACACTACAATTGTGTTGGGAACAGTAGTGGACAGTCTGACCAGTGAGGTAATATTGATGGGTCTGCTGGGACGCTTTGGTTCAACTCCATTTTTAGTAGGAGGAAGGTACCCCTGAGGACAAACACACACACACACACACACACACACACACAAACACACAAACAGAATGTGTACCAAATACACATTATTTAATTGAAAATCTTTTTCCTACTAATGAATCAGTTCCTAAATAAGATATGATTTGTAAAAACATGCAATGTTTACAATGTTTATGCATGGATTATTCTTGTTTCTTACCGGAAGATTGCATGGTTTCCCATTCACTTTTACGCAGAGGTTAGGAGGAAAGTGGTCTTCTTGTGGACAGCTGGTTTCTGATAAGCAAAACCTATGAGAAGATGACAAGAACTATTATTATTATTACTATTATTATTAGTGGTGAACAAAGTACAAAAATCATGTACTTGAGTCTCCAGTAAAAGAGCTCTGTTTAAACTTTCACTTGAGTAAAAGTACAAAAGTGTTTGCCTTCAAATTTACTTAAGTATCCAAAGTACTTTGAATTATTACAGCTATAATTTTCCTATTATCATTTTGTCACAAGACTCTTTGCTTAATCAACTCAGTCTAATGATTCTCTTAGCACCATATCTATTAATAGAATGATATTAATGAGTCAAACACTGATTGACATCTATTGAAATCATCAGGAGCCCAAAACCTTCTTTTCACATACTTAAAAAAAATCGTGTGAATGAGGCCACGGGTGTTGTGGGGAGTTCGAGTCGGAAGTTTCTTCCATTATTGATTCCTCTTTAAATGTTCTGCTTGCTGTTGAACTGATGCTGAACTGTATGTTGGTGATCAGTAGATACACCAAGCGCCAATCAAAAAAAGTTCAAAACAGAGCGTGCGCTCAACCATGATTGGTGGATTGCTGCGTGTTTTTATTCGCTCAAGGAACGACTGATTTTGTGAAATGCAGCTAAGTAAAAAGTAACAAAGTTCACTTTGAAATGTAGTGAAGTTAAAATCTCGCCAAATGGAAATACTTCAGTAAACAAATTACATTTACTTCCTTACTATCCACCCCTGATTATTCAACAATATACCTGCTTTCTGCATTTAGCCTTTGATATGAACAATGCAGTTTACTTACCTTAACTGTACTTGTACCATGAAGTCACATTTGGTCCCCGAGATGTCCCTTGGGGGGGTGGGGGGAGGTCACAAAAATATCTTTATTAATAATATACCAATTTACAGATGGTTAGGCTTAATTGCAAAGAAGTATTATGATTCTGATACAAATGTTAAACTACACAGTCTCCAACATCATTAGATCCACATAAGAAAAGCTGCATCTTCCTGCAACCTCACAAACTCCTGAGAATATCACAAATTACCGAGCATAATCAGAAACAGTGTGATAAAACTGCAAAACACACATTATTTAATAATATGATAGTATATACAGTAAATAAACGCATTTCTCATTTGAATCATCCATAAATCAGAGACAATACATTCCCAGAAAGCAATGAAAATAATAAAACACTTCAATAAAAATACAAGACAGGCACCCGTGTAGCCGAACAACACGCGTGCAGAAAATCCTATTTTCACCGCAGCAACCCATTATAATAACGCGCAACTTACATAGAGCTGCTGATCTGTTGGACTTGCTGTGGTGTTAATGCAAAAGCAAAACACGTTTCCTGAAAGCGCTGACTGCTGTCTGAAGCTGAGAGAAAGAAAAAGAGACGAAGATACGTTAGCATTTTCAAATCATATAATCAAAGTAAAAAGACAGTGTATTGAAAAAAAAAAAAAAAAAAAAGTGTGTGTAGCACAGTAATAGTTCTACTGGCTTTATTTTCCATGGGTGGTATTTAAACAGGGATGACAACACTGATCTAGTGGTGAATCAATTCTCTGTTCAGCACACACTAGTAATACCTAGTGCTTTGACCCCTTCTTCTAAAATGTTCCCCGTTTCTAACCAAAACTATGCTTTACAACAACACTGGAAAGGTGATCTCTCTAAAGGTATGCACGTGCACTTCCAGAAAATACTCACGCCAAAGCCCCGGCTATGATTTCCACTGGTTCGAGGATGAAAAGAACAAACAGAGTTCTGACAAACGATGTGCACGTCTGGTATTTGTTATTGCATCTTCAAATGCTTATTACAGTAGAATGAATAAAAGCTCTGCACTGTGACATGTTTGAAAAGCGTCGGTGTAGGAGTATTCAGATCCTTTCTGGTATAAACAGGGCTGTCGCTTTCCATCTGCTCACTTAAGAAGAAATATTGTACGTTTTTTAATATTCTTAGCGCGAATCAAAGAGAAGCCAATACCGAGGGCCCTTATTAACAGCCGTCGTGAGTCATACTGCCGTTGCAGCCCTACTTTGAACTGGAGATTAATAATTCATGTAAGCTTCAGCAAAAGTATGCCCAGGTCTTTCGCAAAAGTGCTGGAGAACGTTCCTACAGGGTTCTCCAGGCTGTCGGACGAGACGTTTTTGTTATTAGAATCTGCCTAAATTTATTACGGTTATAAATATTCTTCAGGGTCTATAAGGGTGACTGAGCACAAAGAATTTGCCATAAGGAACAATCAGAATACAAGCTGTATTAATACGACTCAAATTTGCTTAGAAACGCAACAAACGATGCATGCAGGGCAAAAAAATGAGGTTGTGAACCATTAATCATACAGCTACAAAAAGGCCAAGCAAATTCTGGAGGCAAAAAATAGCAACCCCTGCTTATAACATTGTAAAGCTCTGCAATGCCAGAAGCTAAGCAAAGAAAACAGTTCCCTCACGAGGCCGTTCTTCAAGCACAGCTACATGCATCAACCTATGTGTCTAGGATAATATTGAAATTGTTTAAACCATGTGTGATTCGACATTAGAGGTCGACCGATTGATCGGCCTGAATTGTGGGATTTTGAATTAATGGGCATCGGACGATTGTGCTGCAAAATGGTCTGATTATAAGGCAGGCGCACCTGACAGCGAATCGTGCGCGTCCTTCCTGCGCTTGCGTGAGGGAACGTAATTCTCTCATACCAGCAGGTGGCAGTAGTCTGTAATCGGCATCCAATCAGGAATATTGAAAGAGCTTTGTCTGCTAAGTTACAAAGACAAGAGCAAGAATGACGAGCGTGTAACGATTATGCTGAATAGCCAATTATATTTCTTATATAATTCGTTAGTGAAATATGATGCTATTTTTAAAGAGAGAATGAAAAAAACTTTTGGAGAGAGATCGCGACTTTTTGAAATTGTATTGTTAATCAGTCTAATCATTCAGCTGTAGTTTAGGCTACAGGTAGGCACGGGGACCAACACCTGGTAACAAGTGCACTGATTGGAGAGGCTTGTGGTGTTCAAAAAAAGGTTTCATTCAAACAATTTCCTTTTATTATTAATTAACTGTTAAATGAAAGAGGGTCCCCTGGTGGTCTAGTGGTTAAGATGCAGCGCTCCCACCGCTGCGACCCGGGTTCGATTCCCGGTCAGGGAACCATCCCCAGCCACTCTCAGTGCCGGTCCCAAGCCCGGATAAATTGGGGAGGGTTGCGTTAGGAAGGGCATCCAGCGTAAAACATATGCCAAATCAAACGTGCGGAGGATCCGCTGTGGCGACCCCTAACGGGAGAAGCCGAAAAGAAAGTTAACTGTTAAATGAAAGCTGCCCTGATTTCTAAATCTCGGCATCAGCCAGAGGGAAAAACCCATATCGGTCGACCTCTATTTGACATTAATCGAGTACATCTTAAAAAACCCGAAGAAAACACACCTAGAGTGTGAACGCATACATTACATGATGAAGTCTAGTAGGTTAAACCTGCGTGATTCGCAGTGAGAGCATGCATTCTCACATGCATTGAGAGTGATCACAAAATTCAAGCTATAGGTTCAGAAAGTGCGTTTCATATGGTTAATTAATATCACACAGAAACTGACGTTTTTTTCCTGCAAAAATCAGCAAATGCTATACTGATATTATAAAAGAAATGAATATTAAGAGCCTCATGTTTTAGACACCACAAAAATTATTCCAAACAAAGCTGTTTTGTGTCTCTGAGCAATAGAGAGTGAGACATTGCGATTGAACTGAATTATTTAAACGAGTGATTCGTTCAATCGCAACAACTCACTTATTAAAAATTACCTTCACATGTAAAGTATCTGGAATGCAAAGATGAATTTTGTTGATGCTGATTTCATTTGCTTCGTAACAGTCAAAATGTTTTATTATTATAATTGCCTGATTACAAGAATTTGACTCCGAGATGATGCGCACACACACACACACACACTTAAAAAAAAAGAAAAGAAAAAAAAAAGGTTTATAAAGGAAAAAAAGAGCACAATAAAACACGATAAAATCCCTTCCCAAAAATATAGACACACTGATTAATACCTTATTGTCACTGAGGGACTGTCCAGGAACACATCAGCTGAAATATTGGTGGTTCTATAGCACGAGGGGGTGTTTAAGTCAAACCGGGACTTTTAATTGTACAGGTATAAAAAATGATGCTAGCTTAGCGTACTACATGCAGTAGTTAGTGGCTAATGTTTCCTATGACTGATAGGTGGCGCACATGTCGCGGGTAGGACCATAATTAAAATAGCAGTCAACAGTGTTAGTGCATGGGACGTGGAAGACTTCAAGCACAGTATGATGATTAGACGCTCAGCCGCAGTAATGAAAGGAGTAAATGTCCGTAAGTGCCGATCCTGGTTGTAGTGGTTCCGTATTGATGAAGCGAAGCAGGCGGTCCTCAGATGGTCCAGGCTTCTTTCTATGGCGATTTTTCCGGGCATTAAACGTTTGGATTCGTGTATAAATGTAGCAGGGGAGCACGTCAAAAACGAAAGCAGTTTTCACTCTTTCCTTTGTTTTATAAACTCAAAAGTCCCAGTTTGACTTGAACAGCCCTCGTATACGGTAATGTTTTATGCTCTGCTGCGTATTTCCCAAACTAATTCCAGGGTCACGATCACGGTCAAACTTTAAATCCTTGTTCAATACGAGGCCAATTTTGCTGGAGCTCCGACAGCCAAGTGCTAGAATTATAAATATGTTGTTGCTGACATTTGTTCTGTGCTTTTTGCTTGTTATTTTTTCCCCTTTACAGTTATTATTAATATAATTTTTATATCTTCTTCTTTAATATCAACAAGCTTTAGAATCTCAGCTGCAGCTGGATCGTGTCGATGACCTTGATCTGAATTAAATTGTAAATGGAGACGAGGATATGAGAAAGCGAAGGAACAGAAGGCTGAGAGAGTGAGAAAGGAATGAGTGAGGGGAGGAGAGATGAAATAAAGATGTGATTCTGAGCAAATGGAAGAACAAGCGAGTGCAACTGGTTATAAGAGCACGGGAGGGCGATAGAGAGAGTGTGCATGTGAGGAATATGGGAGTAGAGTGACAGAGAGAGAGAGAGAGAGAGAGAGAGAGAGAGAGAGAGAGAGAGAGAGAGAGAGAGAGAGAGAGAGAGAGAGAGAGAGAGAGAGAGAGAGAGAGAGAGAGAGAGTCTTCTGCAAACTATGCTTAGCCTTCCTGGAAAGCTGATCATGTGACCACAGAATCTTTCACACAATACACTAATCAAACACAAACAAATCAGTGTTCGAATGATGAATGTGAAAAGTGTACACACACACACACACACACACACACACACACACACACCTGCTGTTTTTGTGTGTAAATAAACAATGCAATCTATACAGCTGAGAGCTGCTGTAGATAGGAGCAGACTAAAATATCCAGATCCAGTGCAACCTCTATTCTCTCTCTCTCTCTCTCTCTCTCTCTCTCTCTCTCTCTCTCTCTCTCTCAGATACACACACAAGGATGTACAAATGTGCACAAGTTGTCTCCGACTAAACTTCACAACAGTGATTCTTATTTATGTGTGTGCAATGAGGGGAGAGATGGGAGGGGGAGAGGGGGCAGAGGGAAGAGAGAGAGATAAAGAGAGAGAAATATCAGGGGGCAGGAGAAAGGTTATGGAAGAGAGAAAGAGAGAGAGAGAGAGAGAGAGAGAGAGAGAGAGAGAGAGAGAGAGAGAGAGAGAGAGAGAGAGAGAGAGAGAGAGCAGGAGGAAGATAGAGAGTAAGAGAGTAAGAGGGAGAGAGAAGGGGAGAAGTAAAGGGGGAGAAAGAGAGGGAAGGAGAGAGGGAGGAGAAGGAGGGGGAGGGAGAAAAGGAGAAGGAGAGAAGAAGAGGGAAAGGGTTGGAGAGAGAAAGAGAGGGAGAAGGAGGGAGGGAGAAAAGGAGAAGAAGAGAAGAAGAGAGAAAGGGTTAGAGAGAGAGAGAGAGAGAGAGAGAGAGAGAGAGAAGGAGGGAGGGAGCTGCCATGTCTCCCAGGTGTTGTTATGACGGTAATTACTGTTTATTTGCATATTCACCAAGGCCCACTAATGAAAGGGCAAAATATGTACACACACATGCATGTGCACACACACACACACACATGTACACACACATGCACAACTACGTCCACACACACACACACACACACACACACACACACACACACAAACACACACACACACAAACACACACACACACACACACACAGAATTTCCTATCATTGCCTCCTCCCTGTCATTCTATGTACCCCTTCATGTGTCACGGGTACAAATTAATGAACCTGCAG